>NC_091174.1:2927124-3039624 GCF_040958095.1 Procambarus clarkii
CACTACCACCCACTTCCTCAACCACCTACCTATATCCCCACCCATCAGCGCCATCACTACCACCACCCACCTGCACCACCAACCACTTGCACAACCACCTACCCCACGGCCTCCACCTGCACCACCCACCTGCTCCACCACCTCCAGGATGCGGCAGACTGCGTGAGTATCCTGCGGCGGGTGGCGGTCGAAGAGGCACTCACCGCAGGCGGCCACCTCGCAGCTCTTGCACCAGAAGGCCAGACGAACACGGTGCTCCGGACACAGGCTCCCCTGCTCCTCCTCCTGCAACACACACTCTTGTAGCTCACGCACACGTGCACGCACACATGCACGCACACATCATATGTCATCAAGATATAACAGTCTCCAGGTACAAGATATGACAGTCTCCAGGTACAAGATATAAGTCTCCAGGTACAAGATATGACAGTCTCCAGGTACAAGATATGACAGTCTCCAGGTACAAGATATGACAGTCTCCAGGTACAAGATATAACAGTCTCCAGGTACAAGATATGACAGTCTCCAGGTACAAGATATAACAGTCTCCAGGTACAAGATATGACAGTCTCCAGGTATAAGATATAACAGTCTCCAGGTACAAGATATAACAGTCTCCAGGTACAAGATATGACAGTCTCCAGGTACAAGATATGACAGTCGCCGGGTACAAGGTACAGGTCTTAAGGTCCTCCACTTACCAGACATGACAGATACCGTCAGGAAATACAAGTTAAGAATGAGTAATGAATACAGTAATACAGTAGGTATACAGTACACAATAATATCAACTAGTGAGCTGAGAGACAAGGGGGACATCTCCAGCTGGATGTTTGTTTATGTTATTAACAAGCATTATAATTCCTATTGAGCTCAGACCTGTGTTAGCCAAGTTGTGCATTCGGGGTGAGTTTTATCCGGGCCGAGCCCTAAATATATTGATGTAAAATGCTGAGGTTGTGCAAATATCTATAACTTTATGGTATAATTTGATTATATTCGGTTATCAAATTATCTTATCGTTATCATGATTTTATAATATATGTCTCGCTGATCTAATGATCTCGTTACGAGTAAAGTTTCAAGATACGACAGCTGTCAGGTGCAAATAGGATCACACATAAGGTTACTGTAGTCTCTCCTAAACTTTACATTTTTTGTTAACTTTTTACAATATTCGTTTTCTATTATTTTGTTAGGGGTAACTGCATTCACTTGTCGATGACCCAAACGGTTGGCGGTGTGGTGGGTGGAGAAAATAGATGTCCGATGTGTGGAAGTGATGAATAAAGTATTAGTGTGAAGCTGATGAGTGTTTCTGGAGGGAGTTGAGTGCCGTGTTTTATTATAAATGTAAATCAACGGGTGGCAGTGTCCTCCTACAGCAGCCTGATAATAAACTGCCCGAAACGCTTTGCGTAATAGTGGCTTTAGGCATTGTATGTACTAGCTCTATCTATAAAGCCAACAAACTTTGTAAAATCTCTTTATGTATGTACCTTTGCCTAAATAAAAATTATTATTATTATTATTATTATTATTATTATTATTATTATTATCTTGCCTTTGTTACGTCTAGTACCTCCAGGCGTTGTTTTGCTGCCTCATCAGCGGCTACTGTATTTTTTTTTTTTTTTTTTTTTTTTTTTTGATGAGATATATACAAGAGTTGTTACATTCTTGTACAGCCACTAGTACGCGTAGCGTTTCGGGCAAGTCCTTAATCCTATGGTCTCTGGAATACGATCCCCTGCCGCGAAGAATCGTTTTTTCATCCAAGTACACATTTTACTGTTGCGTTAAACAGAGGCTACAGTTAAGGAATTGCGCCCAGTAAATCCTCCCCGGCCAGGATACGAACCCATGACATAGCGCTCGCGGAACGCCAGGCGAGTGTCTTACCACTACACCACGGGGACTGCAATCATTATATGTTGCTTCTGGTAGACTGGCGTCCTTCCCTCGGTCTCCAAACTGGTTATGTTTGTAAACAACTTGGAACCTTTGGTTCAGCTCCTCACGCAGCTTGTTACTTCCCGCACGAGGCAGAAACAAATGGGCAAAGTTTCTTTCACCCTAAGTGCCCCTGTTACCTAGCAGTAAATAGGTACCTGGGAGTTAGTCAGCTGTCACGGGCTGCTTCCTGGGGTGTGTGTGTGGGGTGTGGGGGAAAAAAAAAAGTAGTTAGTAAACAGTTGAGAGGCGGGCCGAAAGAGCAAAGCTCAACCCCCGCAAAAACACAACTAGTAAACACTTGTGAGAATGTCCTTCTTAGTTTTTTTTCAACCTGATAACATGATCTCTTAATGCTGCTTTCCTGCTTTTGTTCCCATGAAGCAGCTTTGGTTGGTCTTCAGCTTTTGATACTCTGTTTTTCAAATTGTATCTCAGCTTCTCTCCAGACCAAACTTTAGTCTCCGTGGTGTAGTGGTGAGACACTCGCCTGGCGTTCCGCGAGCGCTTTGTCATGAGTTCGTATCCTGGCCGGGGAGGATTTACTGGGCGCAAATCCTTAACTTTAGCCTCTGTTTAACTCAACAGTAAAATGTGTACTCGGTTGTAAGAACGATTCTTCGCGGCGGGGATCGTATTCCAGGGACCATAGGATTAAGGACTTGCCCGAAACGCTACGCGTACTAGTGGCTCTACAAGAATGTAACAACTCTTGTATATATCTAAAAAAAAAAATAAACTGGTGTCGTCATGTCTGGCTACTTGTCCGACCCGTCGGTTGTTCTCCGTAGCGAGCGTCCTCTTCCATGCTCCTGGTTCTCTCCTGTTCCCACTTTGCCTATTGACCTAATGGTTTACTTTGCGGTTGTCGTCTTTTTATTCTTGAGTGGGATGACCTGCTGTGGCATCTGCACATTTCCGGAATATGAATTCCTTAATCAAGTTTGTTGCCTTCCATTCTAGTTATTTTTCCATTGCACTTCTTGAATGTAGACTCTCACTACGGTAGAGCGACGGTCTCGCTTCATGCAGGTCGGCGTTCAATCCCCGACCGTCCAAGTGGTTGGGCACCATTCCTTCCCCCCGTCCCATCCCAAATCCTTATCCTGACCCCTTCCAAGTGCTATATAGTCGTAATGGCTTGGCGCTTTCCTACCTTTCCCTTTCTCTGCAGTCACCTCGTCTATAATCTTTCTCCTCCTTATGTGTTAGTTTCTTTACGTGACTCCCTCGTTTAGTTATACTATGTACTCTGACATCTAAGACAATGGCGCCGGATCTCAAAGGCATCTCATACTCAATCTTCACAACAGCAGCATCATATTGGGTAAACATCAAGTATAATGCAGGCGATGAGTCATAATAACGTGGCTGAAGTACAATCAGCCAATCAACTTTATTGACAATCGACTTGAGAATGGTCCAGGACGGACCGAAACGTCGTCGTCCCTTCACCTTCTAGTGTGTGGTCTGGTCAAGTATAATGTTGTTGTTGGGGGGGGGGGGGGTACTGTGGCCATCGTCATGTCTGCTGTGTGACACGTTGCCTCAAGATGTATTTGTCCACCATCTTTTCCCTCCAAGTTGTGTCATCTCTGTCAGGCTCCTTTCTTACCAAGTCTTGTTCACTGTGATTAAAATCCCCAAGAATTGGAACCTTGGCTGTCGCTTCTCATATGTGTTACGGCTCGTGTGTCTTACCGCTGTGGCTGCTCTTGCTATTAGACTACCTTTGGCCAGATCATATTGTGTTGTGTATATTGTATTCCTCCCTATGTCTAACGTGTTCCATGATGGTTTGTTTGTATGCACCGCTACTCTATCCTCACGTCTTCCAGCTTACTGTTCCTAATTTGTTATTTTTGCTGATCGGTTTCCTTTGATAACAGTATTTCGTCAGTGTATCAGTTGAGATATAGCAGTAAGGCTTCCCATTCTCCACCTGCACACCCTTACCTTCCTTATTACCTAGTAACCTCCGAGGAAAATCAGGTGACACTTGTCAGTGAGGTGTGTGTGTGAAGGTATAGTGTCTTGGGTGAGTCTTACCTTGGTGGCAGCAAGGAGAAGCTTGCTGGATGAGGCCAAACACTGTATGTTAAAGTTGACTGGCAGGGCGTCGGGCTCCACACTCGGGTATTTGTGTCTGTACAGAAAAAAGTCTAAATAATGTTCTGTTGCACAAGTCTCTTTTGTGACATTATTGCTTGAAGTTTAAACTCTACCTGTGTGTATTTTACTATTTGTGTCTGCATAATCGAGCTTTTAGCTCTTGGACCCCGCCTTTATAACCAATATATTATCCTCTATTATATCTACTACATATATTTACTACTACTACTATACGTGTGTGTGTGTGTGTGTGTGTGTGTGTGTGTGTGTGTGTGTGTGTGTGTGTGTGTGTGTGTGTGTGTGTGTGTGTGTGTGTGACAACATACCTGCAGGAGGGGCAGATAATGTCACCCCTGGCGGCGAGGTCCTTGATACACAGCCTGCAGAAGGTGTGGCCACACTGGGGTAGGATAAGAGGGCGGCGAAACACAGCGTCAAAGTCACTAAGACACACGCCACAGGAGAGGGCCGTCTCTAGGGGCGGCACCTGGCCCTCTGGTGCCGCTGCGGCCATCCCCACACTTCATCAACCTCCTGTAAGAGAGGCTATTTAAGTTTCGTCCATTTATTATGCTTCGCTCTGCCATACTAATTTTTAATTTAATTTTGCCCCGAGGGGCGAGTTTATTGGGCAGCGTCACTCATCCTGTGAGTGGATACACCCCCATAGCAGCATGTACAACACTCCGCAATAGGAAGAAACCCCGCTGGGTTGTTCATCCTGTCACTTGTTATACTGTGCTATATAGTGTATTCTCTGTACCCAGGAGCATACATGTGACTCCCACTGTGGTTCCCCCACACACACCCTTCCCCTGTGGTTCTGTTAGCATATCTCACCTCTCAGTTTATGACGTGGCTGGGAGTGGAGAGAGGCGTGAGGACTCAGAAGGCAGCGTTATGCTGTGTTGATGGCCCAGTGCAGCAAGCCGGCTCACTGCTCGCCTTGTCTGCTCGTGATAACAACAGCTGCTCACGACGCCCAAAATAACCGACCTGGAAGTATTATCGTACAGCTAAAACCTACTGTTACTTCAGCATGTCCAGCCGCGCATATTTTTCTTGACCTTTTGCGTAATGTAACATTTTCTCTGGTTTAAGTAGAATAGTTTTTTTCTTATCTCTGAACGACATTCATTAATATGATATTATCTACTCTACCGGGGTTATGCAGCCCGGCTATCAGGAGGGCGGTGTAGGGAGTCGATAGATAAGGAACCATTGTTTAGCATGTCGACTGTCTGACTACATAGGGTACATTACATCGTCCCAATTCCCAGTTAGGCAATTAAGTGATACATTGAGTGACCTAAGACAAGAGCCAGCACGTGAAGACATGAACTATCCACTGGCGGTTGTTCACTGTAGACTTATATATACACTAGTACGGTATCTATATAATCGTGCAAGCATTTCTGAATAAAAAGCGCCCAATGTTTATATCAATGTGCCCGCTGCCAGACGACCAATGCCCTCTCAAACGGAAATGGAAATCGATCTTGTTAACCTGAATGCAACAAGTTACCATCCGTGTCCGGGTAACAAGAGGGCAGAGGAGAGAAGAGACGTGATAATAAGAGAGAAATAGGAGCTACACAGGAGTAACTACACAAGTTACTCAGGTTCTGGACGCTGGCAACACCCAGTGTAGCCGGTGAGGGTGGCGCCCCGCTCCTCTACACTCATCTCAACACCCGCCTCAACACCTGTCCTACACCCGCCTCAACACCTGTCCTACACCCGCCTCAACACCTACACCCGCCTCAACACCTGTCCTACACCCGCCTTAGTCTTCTTAGTCGACTGTTGTGGGTGGCATCTGGGGAAAGGTCAAATGCTGTATGTATCCTGCAGGTATACGCGAATTTCCCACTAACGTCGCAAGGGCACCACAACGAGTGACCCGGAAGGTCCCAGAACCCAAAAAAGGGTTCACGCCCGAAGTCAAAGAGCGGGTTCACGCCCGAAGTCAAAGAGTGGGTTCACGCCCGAAGTCAAAGAGCGGGTTCACGCCCGAAGTCAAAGAGCGGGTTCACGGCCGAAGTCAAAGAGTGGGTTCACGCCCGAAGTCAAAGAGCGGGTTCACGCCCGAAGTCAAAGAGCGGGTTCACGCCCGAAGTCAAAGAGTGGGTTCCCGCCCGAAGTCAAAGAGCGGGTTCACGCCCGAAGTCAAAGAGCGGGTTCACGCCCGAAGTCAAAGAGCGGGTTCACGCCCGAAGTCAAAGAGCGGGTTCACGCCCGAAGTCAAAGAGCGGGTTCACGCCCGAAGTCAAAGAGCGGGTTCACGCCCGAAGTCAAAGAGCGGGTTCACGCCCGAAGTCAAAGAGCGGGTTCACGCCCGAAGTCAAAGAGCGGGTTCACGCCCGAAGTCAAAGAGCGGGTTCACGCCCGAAGTCAAAGAGCGGGTTCACGCCCGAACAAGGTAACTACTAATTCCTTGCCCACTTCCCCCTGCCCTCAGCACCCCCACTTCCCTCCCTTCCCCTGCTTGACCTTGGTCTACTTGCCTTACTTCCGGTAGAAAGCTGAGCAGTGAGGAGTGGTAGTACCTGGTTGACGGAGGGGGGAGGGGGATGAGTGAGCATATTCTGCCGTATTTATCACGTAACTCGACAGTAACACCTCACACCCCGTCCTGGTTGGAGGGGATAGGGTTCTCACCAGGCGGTTCCAAGCTCCGTGTCTCATTGTCCAAACCCTATTTATCGTTGGGATGTGTTAGCTTAGATTAGGCTGGGTTGGGTTAGGATAGGTTGGGGTAAGGTTAGGTAGGTTTAGGCTGCGTTAGGTTACGTTGGGTTGGGTAAGATGTGTAGGTTGCAATAACTGTTACCATTGTAATGGATAGGTGTAAAGGATAGATAAGAGAAAGAAAGAAGGAACAACATGGAAGAAGGTAAAGAAAGAAGGAAGGATATTGTGTGCTTGTGGAACCTTCTCTTATCAACCCACACTCCTAGATACTTGCAGGTCTGATAAACAATTCAAATTTCTTATGACATATTGAGATCTGAAGTTCTACTTCAAGACGGATTACTACGCTGTTGAGAAGTTGGTCTTCTTCAAGGTCATGACCTTCACCTGCTGTGAGGGGGGTTAGAGGATAGGCTGGGGAGGCCTATGTGTGGTGGTAGCGCGCGCATGTACACCTCTGCTCCTACCCAAGGGCGAGTCACAACAGTCTCGTGAGTCCACATTGCTGTGTACCTTTTCCAGCACCTTGTTTGGGAAAGGTGTCCTTGAAGTCGTCCAAGGACATTGTGTTAATCGTCGACACATTTTTTGCCATTCGTGTCTTTATTATGCACCCCATACCCATCCTCCTGTGGGTGGTGGTGGAGAGGGTTACAGAGGCACATGTAAACACATCTGTCTGTGTTCAGGGACTGAAGCACAGAGTTCGTTTAGCTAAGCAAGTGACAAGCTTATCAAACTTGTTACACAAGTGTTAATATTACACACAAATATATATATATATATATATATATATATATATATATATATATATATATATATATATATATATATATATATATATATATATATATATATATATATAATGTATTATATATATATATATATATATATATATATATATATATATATATATATATATATATATATATATATATATAAATTCGTGTTAAAATTATTAATCTTACTTTTTCGGTCATATTTAACAACATATATATCACACCATCAGATAATGACTAATACCCCGCCCCACCCATCAGATAATCACTAATACCCCGCCCCACCCATCAGATAATCACTAATACCCCGCCTCACCCATCAGATAATCACTAATACCCCGCCTCACCCATCAGATAATCACTAATACCCCGCCCCACCCATCAGATAATCACTAATACCCCGCCTCACCCATCAGATAATCACTAATACCCCGCCTCACCCATCAGGTAATCACTAATACCCCGCCTCACCCATCAGGTAATCACTAATACCCCGCCCCCACCCATCAGATAATCACTAATACCCCGCCTCACCCATCAGATAATCACTAATACCCCGCCTCACCCATCAGGTAATCACTAATACCCCGCCTCACCCATCAGGTAATCACTAATACCCCGCCTCACCCATCAGATAATCACTAATACCCCGCCCCACCCATCAGATAATCACTAATACCCCGCCTCACCCATCAGATAATCACTAATACCCCGCCTCACCCATCAGATAATCACTAATACCCCGCCCCACCCATCAGATAATCACTAATACCCCGCCTCACCCATCAGATAATCACTAATACCCCGCCTCACCCATCAGGTAATCACTAATACCCCGCCTCACCCATCAGGTAATCACTAATACCCCGCCCCCACCCATCAGATAATCACTAATACCCCGCCTCACCCATCAGATAATCACTAATATCCCGCCTCACCCATCAGGTAATCACTAATACCCCGCCTCACCCATCAGGTAATCACTAATACCCCGCCTCACCCATCAGATAATCACTAATACCCCGCCTCACCCATCAGGTAATCACTAATACCCCGCCTCACCCATCAGATAATCACTAATACCCCGCCTCACCCATCAGATAATCACTAATACCCCGCCCCACCCATCAGATAATCACTAATACCCCGCCTCACCCATCAGATAATCACTAATACCCCGCCTCACCCATCAGATAATCACTAATACCCCGCCCCCACCCATCAGATAATCACTAATACCCCGCCTCACCCATCAGATAATCACTAATACCCCGCCCCACCCATCAGATAATCACTAATACCCCGCCCCACCCATCAGATAATCACTAATACCCCGCCTCACCCATCAGGTAATCACTAATACCCCGCCCCACCCATCAGGTAATCACTAATACCCCGCCTCACCCATCAGGTAATCACTAATACCCCGCCCCACCCATCAGATAATCACTAATACCCCGCCTCACCCATCAGATAATCACTAATACCCCGCCCCACCCATCAGGTAATCACTAATACCCCGCCTCACCCATCAGGTAATCACTAATACCCCGCCCCACCCATCAGATAATCACTAATACCCCGCCCCACCCATCAGATAATCACTAATACCCCGCCCCACCCATCAGATAATCACTAATACCCCGCCTCACCCATCAGGTAATCACTAATACCCCGCCTCACCCATCAGGTAATCACTAATACCCCGCCTCACCCTTCAGGTAATCACAGATACCCCGCCCCAACCACCACTCATGTTGGTATATTGTATATTATATCACAATTACCGATATGTTGACCACATAACTCCATCTCAAGTGATCCAGGGTGTAGATGGCGTCTGTGTGTAAATCACTCTTGAGAAATTTGTGTATTAATAACTTCATTGTCTTTTGTAGGTATATTGCAATTATACATACGCGAGGAAGTATATTTTGCAAGGAAGTTGCATAATGAGCCAAGATGATTGTTGGGCCTTGTGATAAGATTGTAACTATCTCCGGGAAGCCGGTCGGCCGAGCGGACAGCACGCTGGACTTGTGATCTTGTGGTCTCGGGCTCGATCCCGGGCGCCGGCGAGAAACAATGGGCAAAAGTTTCTTTCCCCCTATGCCCCTGTTACCTAGCAGTAAAATAGGTACCTGGGAGTTAGTCAGCTGTAACGGGCTGCTTCCTGGGGGTGGAGGCCTGGTCGAGGACCGGGCCGCGGGGACACTAAAAACCCCGAAATCATCTCAAGATAACCTCAAGATAGATCTCAGTAGCACTGTAGCAGTGAAGACTAACTACAGGCAGCGGGGGACAGGACCTCAGTAACAAGACAGACCTACAAATACTCACGCAGGAATTTGGTGGTAAGTTTCTCTCTAGATAAAAATTATTGCGTTCAGCTTCTCCTGGCGCTTCCTGGTGCTCCCTGCGGCTTCCTGCGGCCCCCTGCGGCTCCCTGCGGCCCCCTGCGGCTCCCTGCGGCCCCCTACGGCTCCCTGCGGCTCCCTGCGGCCCCCTGCGGTCGTCCAGTGATTCGTGAGACTTGCTTAGTTAATATCTGTACGTCACGACGGAACTCTGGCGCGCAGAATGATTTTTACAAGAATTTACATCGCAAAGAAAGAACTATAGGAATTTCAATGACAAATACTTCCAGTATTATTACAAGAACAATTACTTAGCGTGGTGGAGGACAAACACAGTACTTGCAGGATAATATATTGAATTTTATGTTGACAAGGCTTTTAGTTTACTAAATTATATCATTGGTGATCTTGCTAATTGTAGTTTTTACACCTTAATTGTTGATGCAATTAATGATAACTCCTGGCACTTCAAGAGTATTATTTTTATGTGATATGTTGGCACTATAGGTGCCAACACTACTGGGTGTAGTGTGTCCAGAGTACTGGGTGTAGGGTGTCCAGAGTACTGGGTGTAGTGTGTCCACAGTACTGGGCGTGGGTGGAGTGGGCGGGACCAGGGTGACTGAAGGTATATAAGGGAGGGTGCCAACTTTCACACCGTTCATTCCTGGATGGTCCATTCTAGCAGATACATCGCCACTCGCCTCACAGGACCTCGCTGGCAACTGGGAACCATGGCAAGGGTGAGAGGCATGGCAACTGTGCGGTGATAAGTCTGTGTGCTAATGTGGGGTTAGTGAGTGCTTGCCGTGGCAGGAGTGTGTCGTGTAGCCTGGCTAGGACACCTTGCTTGCCTTATGGCAACAGGGGTCACGTAATTATGGCAAAGGAGCATTAATACACTACAACAGTTGTGGAGACGAACAAGTGGCAAACAATGTTTACATGAGTGATGTTTTGTTTATGTATTGGCGCTGTGTTCTTGTTTGGGTTATATAGTTAGTTCATTTATAGTCAGATAACTATTTTGTAAATTAATTATTTCTTAATGATTATTGATGGTGTTACCTGTGGTGTTACCTGGTTGTGTTACTAGCAATATTGTTGTTTATATTACGTCTTAATTGTTGCTATTAAATCGTGTTTCTTACCGTTGATGTTACTTGATTATGGTAATTGGTATTACTGTTGCTACGTGGTTATGCTACTTGCCCGTGTTGGGGGGGGGGGGAGTGATCATGGGGTCGTTAGTGAGCGGTACTTGTGGTGGGTTGTTAGTGTGGTGGTTGAGGTCACTCCCTCTTCCAGCACCACTTGCCTCTCACACTCTCTGTGGCGGCGACGGCTCCGGTAGGCGGGAGGGAGAGAAGGGAAAGCTGATAAACAGGATAAAGGGTGTATGGATGGAGGGTTGAGAGGGAAGCAAGTAGAGTGTCTATAATTCTCTGAGCCTCCTCCTACCTCCCCATTCCACACCTTCCTCTCTCTCTCTCTCTCTCTCTCTCTCTCTCTCTCTCTCTCTCTCTCTCTCTCTCTCTCTCTCTCTCTCTCTCTCTCTCTCTCTCTCCCTTCCCTCTCTCTCCCTCACAACATGATGATTTACAGTATTTAAGTGCTTACTTGTATCAAGAGAGAGAGAGAGAGAGAGAGAGAGAGAGAGAGAGAGAGAGAGAGAATTTACACTAAGGTGCAGGATGACACAGTACCGTGGGACAGACAGACAAAGATGACACACTTATCTCCATCAATTAGACACCTCCCTTATGCAAAGAGGTTAAGAAAGCTTAATTGACATTCTTGAGACCACTGAAGAGTGTGACATGACTGACGTATGCTAATGGATGAGCGGGAATACCCAAGACAGTATTAATAATGTATCAACTCTAACTAAAACCCGAAACAAGAGATTATTATTATTAACATCTTTATTGACAAAATTAATTACAATTTTGCCTAACAACTGAGATACAAATTGATCAAGTTTAGTGTGTGTCTTCAGTGCTCACGTTATTGTGAGTACATGACCAGACACCTTAAATGTGTATTTGCACTTTCCTCTTGTGAGTGCAAGTAGAGGAGGCGGGGAAGAGTGCGTGTGTAGCACTTGTTACTCACAGCTCAGTTGATCAGGTCCCTCCCACCAGGAGCTCATAGCTTCCACACTCACTCCTCACAACATGTGACTATTGAAGAAACATTCTCTTTGATTTTATCTTTCTCGACGGTCGTTGGAGACCAGAGATGCAAATTCAAACTTCCGTTGAAGTTGTCATCTTCTGTTGGTCAGGTGTTCACACTCACCTGTGTGTGTTTACCCTTCTCGTGAAGGAGGCGGTCCTCACCATCACCCACACCAGGCACCTCACCATCACATCATAGTACGTCACTGTAGACCATATCAACTCAAATCAGATCCGAGGATGACATTTTAGATCAGAACACCTGGGCTCAGATCAACGCCATCACCCACAGGGCGTGTGGGTGTGTGGGCGTGCCAGGCTATACTACACGGTGGGCGGACATACCCGCAGACAGAGAGGCACTCCGACACCTAACTGAAAAATTAAATTTTATAATAGGCAAAAAATCCTCGTTATACCCGCGGGGCGCCACTGAGGGCAACACCGCCACCCTGGTGCTGAGGGCAGCGCCCCCCACCCTGGTGCTAAGGGCAGCGCCCCCCACCCTGGTGCTGAGGGCAGCGCCCCCACCCTGGTGCTGAGGGCAGCGCCCCCACCCTGGTGCTGAGGGCAGCGCCCCCCACCCTGGTGGTGAGGGCAGCGCCCCCCACCCTGGTGGTGAGGGCAGCGCCCCCCCCACCCTGGTGGTGAGGGCAGCGCCCCCCACCCTGGTGGTGAGGGCAGCGCCCCCCACCCTGGTGGTGAGGGCAGCGCCCCCCACCCTGGTGGTGAGGGCAGCGCCCCCACCCTGGTGGTGAGGGCAGCGCCCCCCACCCTGGTGGTGAGGGCAGCGCCCCCCACCCTGGTGGTGAGGGCAGCGCCCCCACCCTGGTTGTGAGGGCAGCGCCCCCCACCCTGGTGGTGAGGGCAGCGCCCCCCACCCTGGTGGTGAGGGCAGCGCCCCCCACCCTGGTGGTGAGGGCAGCGCCCCCACCCTGGTGGTGAGGGCAGCGCCCCCCACCCTGGTGCTAAGGGCAGCGCCCCCCACCCTGGTGGTGAGGGCAGCGCCCCCCACCCTGGTGCTAAGGGCAGCGCCCCCCACCCTGGTGTCCGGAGCACCGTGACTCAACCCACCAGGACCTCACCGCGCGGGAAACAACATAACATGATGAACGCCTCAGGCTACGCCATCAGGGCAAGGCAATGAGGAACAGGTCGGGGGAAATCTATGTCAGAACAATCTGTTCAAACTATCTATGTCAAAACAATCAAGTAAATGGTGAGAGAGGTAATATAGTGAGCGTTGTTACGGGGGGGGGGGGGGAGGAGGCCACTTGTAATGAGAGAGTTAGAGAGTGAACCTTAATGACACCACCACCAGCTTACACGCCTCAACAAACACTAGGCTATGGAAGGAGTCGTAGACAGACACAGAGAGGTATAGACAGGAAAATATAGACAGATGGAAGGATGGACGGATCAAGACCAAGGGAAGAGCAAGGACAGCGGTCACCAAGTATTCTACGGGAGAGCAAATACCTGGAGAATGTCTGCGGTTTGGTCCAGTTACCCGCATCCTCCAGCGCCGCACCGGAATGTAAACAGGTGGAGTTTATGACCACACCGCACACACACCTGCTTAGTGGGCGGGGCCGCCGGTTCCGGTGGGTGGGAATGATTCCTGCGGGTGGGCGGGGCAGTTCTGGTGTGGTTCCAGTCGTTGTTCAGTGGGCGGGGTTGTGGATGGGGCGCTTGTGTAAGAAAATCATGCGTCACACAGGTGAGGTGACAATGGTTAGCTTACGTTATTGTTATATGACGTTCAAGCATGATCTGTCATATAATCTATTCGATTATGTGACAGATCCAAGCCACTGGCTCCAGATCCATACAGCTCCTGTGCCAGATAAGTCCACTACGGGCTCACCATAGCCCGTGCTACTTGCAACTTTTTCTTCCCAGTAGCTGACTCTAAAACCACAACCACCCCCACCAGTGGCTGGGATGGTCGCTGCACGGAGCAGTGAAGACGGACTTGAAGATATATATTCATAATTACACGCATATAAATAAATATATCCATTGAAAGTCCAAGATTAAGGCCATAAAAATGTCATGACCGTCTTTAGACTGTGACCTTAGATCCTCTTTATAGTGACCACATTTAAGGCGAAGGAAGTGTATTGAGGTAATATTATACATTCCCCAAGAACAGCAACTGCTTGAACTGCGTGTGGGGGGCGTCTGCCCCCCCCCCCCCCCCCCCACATCACTTCCTGCACTCTGGTCTGGTGTGGGGGGTCCTCGACTTGCTACACCCCCCCCCCCCACAATTTTCTGGATTTGATACATTTATAGCAAGTATGCGGATCTCGTAGCCAAGACTTGTACCTGTAGCACGTCCTCGACCCCATTGCGTGACCGTAATGACTTCCGTGGCATGATAATTACATTATAATCATATGTAATTAAACACAAATGTAAAGTATTTAACTTAAAGAACATAGGGTCCAGTTTCCGGACTCTTTGTGACTCCAGTCTTTTCACCTCACCCACACACTGGGTGTGGGGCCCTCCACCATCCACACACTGGGTGTGGGGCCCTCCACCACCCACACTGGGTGTGGGGCCCTCCACCACCCACACACTGGGTGTGGGGCCCTCCACCATCCACACACTGGGTGTGGGGCCCTCCACCACCCACACTGGGTGTGGGGCCCTCCACCACCCACACTGGGTGTGGGGCCCTCCACCACCCACACACTGGGTGTGGGGCCCTCCACCATCCACACACTGGGTGTGGGGCCCTCCACCACCCACACACTGGGTGTGGGGCCCTCCACCACCCACACACTGGGTGTGGGGCCCTCCACCACACACACACTGGGTGTGGGGTCCTCCACCACACACACACTGGGTGTGGGGCCCTCCACCACCCACACACTGGGTGTGGGGCCCTCCACCACCCACACACTGGGTGTGGGGCCCTCCACCACACACACACTGGGTGTGGGGCCCTCCACCACACACACACTGGGTGTGGGGCCCTCCACCACCCACACACTGGGTGTGGGGTCCTCCACCACCCACACACAGGGTGAAGCGTCCACCACCGCCCACACTATAATACTACTACTAATAATAATAATTAATACTAATAATAATGCCAGTAGTAATTAGTGAGAAGAGAGGAGGGGGGGGGGAGGGGCAGAGAGCGGCCGCCGACAATGTGGGTCAAGAGAGCCACAAGCTGGTGTTGTTTAAATGCACATTACACCTGAGGCCTCCTCTCTTGGCCAGGCCCGCTTTCCCTTGTGTAAGTTTACCTCACCTCTCTTCTTCCACTCATCTCTCCTCATTACCATCATCACTTCCCTTCCTCCTCTCATACTTCTTTTATTTAACTGTCTTATTTATTTTCTTCTATGCCTCTCATATCTCTCTCTGCCTCTCCTTTCCTCACCTATATATCCATACTTTCCTCTGCTTCATCTCTTTGCCTCCTTCCGTTTCTCTTCCTCCTCTCGCTGCTCCTCTTCTCAAAGTGCTCTCCATCACGTTCTTCATAGTTGCTTTGTCTTATTTGTGTTGACGGTCGGTTGTTGACAGATGGCGGGGATCAGACCCGCTTTCCCTTGCGAGTCAGAATCGTTAAATATCCCATGGAGCAACGTTGTTTAACTTCCTCCCCTCCTCTACATTTCTCTTCACTAAAGATTGGTACTTTTTTCAGGTTAATGACATTATCTGCCGCTGTTGCATATGTGCAGTCCAGGATGTGGGGGCTCGGTGCGGCGTCCAGTACACACATAAGTTAGCTTCCTTAGGACAACTGAAACGCTTTGCGTAATAGTGGGTTTAGGCATTGTATGTACTAGCTCTATCTATAAATCTATCAATTTTTGTATAACCTCTTGTATGTATGTACTTTACCTGAATAAACATTTATTTGTTATTTTATTTAAATGCTGGAAATATTTCGAATATACGGAATCTCAATTATTTTACCATAACGACATCCATAATATACTGTATTGTTATGAATTGGTCTTAACTTTGTTTAGTATTTGCCAGTATATTATTGAAAACAATGATGCACAACTCTTGTATAGCAGTAGCTTGGTGAAACGAGTCATATAATGAAAAAAATATAATTTTATATTTTTCTTTGTAAAAGAGATATACTTCCTACTACAGTACTTACATTTCCATTTGCTTGCAACTAGAGTATTGAATGTTTGGCGCCGAGGATGCTACCAGGGCAGACGTATTGTTGTGCCAGTGTTAGCCTACTGGATGACACGCGTAACTTTGCTTACACCTTATTTCACGCGTATTTTATTCTCCATAAACTAAATGAAGTAGATTCTTTCATAACGTCAACCGTAATGGCTAGTTCAGCCAGTGTGCAGACGGGAGCCCCTGCCCTTGTGTGGCAGTGCACAGTAGAAAGTTGTTTTCACATATCCATACATTAAAACATTGATTGTAACCATGATATATATGTGCTTCAGCCTACAGTTTAGACCTATTGTCTTATGTATGACCCTGTGTCCTGCGTGATAGTGAATACCAGCATTATCCTCACTTTAATAAGACTATCAAAATCCTCAGATTAGGCAAAATTGTAATTAATTTTGTCAATAAAGATGTTAATAATAATAATAAGCACGCGCTACGGTCCTCAGGTAGGGCGCTATAACACGCTCCAGTCATGTTTCTCTTGTGAGGTTTCATCCACTCTCCCCAGACAGCCGCTGGTGATGATAATGGTGATGATGTTTCAGGGCTTGGTAATGGCGTGGGCGTGGGCGTGTATCGTGGCCGGCGACTACGCCCCACCCCGCCAAGCCTACGTCGTGGTGCCGGCAGGACCCAGTAAGCAGCACAAGTGGGCGGGTTATGGTTACTCCGACTACCTTCCTCTCGCCGTACCCAAGCCCTACATTATACCCAAGTGGATACCCTACATGGATCCTACCTACACCGCCTACTGGTTCTCCCTCACGCAGGCACCCATCAAGGGCTTCTCACATGGTCGCACCAGGCTTCCTGACCCCAACCCTACACAAGGCTTCGGCTCTCCTGGCGGGAACTCTGTGGCATTGTCCGGTGGCTACGACAGGAGCCAGAAACCGGCGCCCTATCACGCCACAGATCCTGTAGGAGGAAGCGTGCCACAACCTTCCCTACGACAAGCGCCGCTGCTGCAGGTCCCCGCTCCTCAGGTCTCACTGCCCTTTGCCGCTCTCCCTACGTCGTCTCCAAGCTACTCCAGCGCCACCTACCTACCGGCGCCCTTTGGTGTGGCGTCTGTCCTCCCAGCATCACGCCCTGCCACTCAGCCCGTCCTCTGAGCAGTCCTTCCTGCCTCCTAAGGCCACCGGCATTCTTCAGGACATTCTTCGCTAGAGTGAAGTGACCACTAATTCTTTGCGCCTGATAACAGTGTTAAGGACTCATAGTCAACTGCAGTGCCTCGTTGCTTCCCTAATCTAGTGCATACACGTAGATTAACAGACCTACACATGCATAGTTGCTTGTAACACGCAGTGTGCATGTTGCTGCACAACCCGGGCCGGTGCAATCACTCAGCAAACTATAAAACTTCCAGGGGCGACAAATTAAAGAAGGGGCATTTTGTTTTTAAATATAAAACCTTTTTTTGTCATGCAAAGTTTGCCTATTGTACCAAATACCTTTTCACCGTCCCTGGTGACAATTGTGTATGTGGTGCTTCATTAACCCGCCTGCCTGCACTAACTACACGCTGTCCACTAACTACAACTCCTTCTTAATTGCAGGTGGTTCTTTTGGTGGTGTGTACCCTACTAACTCTGGACCTAACTGTGGCGAGCTACAGTAACAACTATGTCAACCTGATTATTCGTCCCGCGGGCCACAGTCGCTCCTTCAAGTGGCTGGGTCGAGGTGACATTGACAACATGCCCCTCCACGTGCCCCGTCCGCTCTACATACCCCGCTGGCTACCCAAATCAAAGCCGGAGTACTTGGCCAAGTGGGTGCCCACCATGCCATTTCCTCATGCCCACCAGCCTCATGCCCACCAGCCTCATGCCCACCAGCCTCATGCCCACCAACCTTACACCCCAAAGTATTACGCCCCCAAGCCTTACGCTCCAAAGTCTTATGCCTCCAAGCCTTATGCTTACCAGCCTGCCACGAAGTTGTCAGAGTTTGGTGGACCTAAGATTAACTCTGTAGTGCAGCGACCAAACTCTCCAAGCTACGGCATGGTTCCCCCGTCTGTGATCAGCGCTGCTTTTCCAATTGCAAGTTCTCACTCCACCGGCTATGCCCCGCCCCACCCAGGCGACATCGTCTCTGGGACGCCCCTCGGCAATACCTTCCCTGCTACTGTGGGCGCCTCGCTTACTGTGGGGGAGCCCTCGCCCAGAGAATATAATCCTCCACGACAATATCTTGTGGTTCCCGAGACGGGTATTAGAAGCCAGGCCAGTGGGGCACGCGCGGTACCTTCCTTCGAAGATTTGGTACACGGCGCAGCCACTGTGCACTTCAGTGAATTTAGTGCCCCTCAACCCAACAGTGTCATCACTCTTGAGAACCCATCAGACAGTGTGAAAACTGTTGCCGACTATGGAGGTAACAGTGCCTTGACTGGTGGAACACTGAGTGTTGCTGACTATGGAGGTAACAGTGCCTTGACTGGTGGAACACTGAGTGTTGCTGAGCCACCATCACCCACCATCACAACCATCCTGTATGGTGACAGGGAGAAAGGTGTTGCCACAGACGCTCAGCTCAACACCTCCGTCGGGGAAGACACTGCTCTAGTGTCCAACAAGGAGCCTAGCATCAACACTCTTGATGCCAACTTCCCACCCCCGACAACAACACAAATCCTGGATGGGAATAAGTATCTTGAGACATGGCAGGAGAGCCCGGGCTCACCCCGGGCATCTGCTACTGTCGTCTCTCTTCCGCTGGAATACCTTCAGCGAGATGTTTTTGCTCGGGAAAACGACGTGGTGTTTGTCGACGTTTCGCAGTCACTTAATTTTGAACCAAATCCGGGACCTGACCAGGATACAGAACTCTCAGTTTATCTGCAGGTTAACCAAGACTTCCGGCCTAGCCAACTTTTTGACAGTGAAGGCTTTCGCCCGAATCCGAAATTCAATTCAAGTGCCATTTCTCAACCGACTCTTGAGGTTGTGTCTTATAAAAATAGTCAAACCAATCCTGAATCTGTGTTTGGTGAAAGAGCAGACTACAGTCTGGAATATGATGAAAACTCTAAATTTACTTCCGAATTAGATTCTGATGATAGTTTCCAACTCAGCGAGAAGACAGGCAAAGACAATCAGTATACTAATAGCTTTAAAACCAACCCAAAATTCCTATCTAATGAAGGAGAGATTCCAGTGAATTCGACGGCCGTAGCCACATCCCGTGTGGACATGACAAAGTCAGGTCTGTTAGCACCGCCAGTATTGCCGCCAGTGGCGGAGGGTCGCTCGTTCTCCCACCACAGCATACTTCCCCTCGCCGGGTTCATCCCACAACCTGTATCCGTTCCCCTCGCTCCCTCAGCCCTCACTCTCAACCGGCCTGGGAGTACCTCTGAGGGGCGACAAGCCCGTGGCTTCACAGCAGGACGGCCCTTATCGCACCTAATACCAGAGGCTTCCCGACTTCTTCCCTTGGGTGCCCGCGTCCAGTTCCGACCAAGCCGACGCCACTACCCCAGACCCGTGTTTCTTGGATAAAGGAGGAACACCCTAGCCGCGCCCTCTTGTGAAGAGCGACACACGGATCTTAGATATAGGCACATTATCTCTTGTATGTAAAGTTATTTATGATGTTTCAACACATTCGAATGCATTTAGCAGTAGCCCCCAGTCAGGGCAGTATTTTAGTTTCATATTCTCATCCCTGTCAGGGCCCTGGTGTTACCCACCTGGGCACAAGAACCCTGTTAGTGTCTCATATATTATCATTGTTATTCATCAACCATCATGAAGTGTCAAACAGCTGTCCGGAGACAGTTTTCACCCACTTTTCACTATTTTACTCCAGTAGTTAAAGTAATTTATTACGGGCCCCATACCCATCCTCTGACTGGTAGTGGGGTCCCATACCCATCCTGCGAGAGGTAGTAGCCCCCATACCCATCGTGTGAGTGGTAGTGGGAAACGGTATATAATGGTCTGAGAAACTAAGCCCATTACTCCAGTACCACTGTTAAACCTGACCCTCAACTCCCTCTCATCAAAGAGTACGGATATATTCTTGGCATGTTATAAGAAACTAATACTGTGGTTCATTTACAGTGTTGTGTAGGTCTGACAGCAAGACCCTATGCGGTAGATGTCTCTTATGGTATATTCAAATGAAATAAAAAGTCAGTATGACATTGTATACATTTTCCAAATGTTTTCCTAATTTTGTAACCATGTAGAGATCTACATAATTACGATGTAGGTCTCCATACCGTCTATGTAGGGAGGGTCTTACTCCGTCTCCATTCCTCCTTCTCACTCCATCTTCCATCCCACTGTGTCAGTAAATTATGTTTAAATTATATAGTTACATTTTATATATCTGTATTATTGTCCTACATATAACAATGGTGCTATTCCCACCTTGAGTGACCTGTAGAACAACCCGTCCTCAGACCAGGTCCATTAATATACCAGCTGTCGACTCCAAAGACGCATTCATCAATTTTAACATTCTCTTCATTCAAAACAGGAATTTTCTCAAATATAAATTAATATTGTTATACTTTAGCATTATTGTGCATATTTAGGCATTGATCAGGTTAGGTGTTTAGGTTCAGTTGGCGATTATTTGCATTTGTAGTACGTGGATGAAGCATTTACAGCGTTGTAGCTCGAACAAAAGAGCAAGTATAAGCGACTTCGAAGACTTCCACCTGCTTCAGGAAGTCTATTCCTGTAGTGACTCGACCTCCTCGTGAAGAAGTCAGGTAAGACTAAATTACACGAGATAATAACAAATAAATGTAACAACATATTTGACATTTTTATCTGGAGGCAGTTAGTAAAGAGACAATTCATTAATTAAATCAAATTTATACTAATGGCTCTCGTAATCCGAATAAAAATGGGTTTGCAGTTATATATATGGTAATTTTAAATAATTTCAAAATGAAAATGAAAGAAAAGTACGAGTTAAAAATCAAGCACTCACAATGCGTTAATTGTCATTCTTACACTAAGAAGGACATAAAGGAAAGAGCCTGTCCTTAGACCAAGTTCATTACCACGAGAAACCACACCCCCCTTTCAAGCCACCTGGATAGTTATCTATATATTTGTGATGGTCTGAAAACATATTATGGTTTCAGTAACAGTCTACTTGTAAACTGGCAAGTGAACCCTTGTCCTAAACAGACAGTATTCCCAAATTATAACTTAATGTATTATAAGCAGTCTCCGTGGTGTAGTGGTAAGACACTCGCCTGGCGTTCCGCGAGCGCTATGTCATGGGTTCGTATCCTGGCCGGGGAGGATTTACTGGGCGCAATTCCTTAACTGTAGCCTCTGTTTAACGCAACAGTAAAATGTGTACTTGGATGAAAAAACGATTCTTCGCGGCAGGGGATCGTATTCCAGGGACAATAGGATTAAGGACTTGCCCGAAACGCTACGCGTACTAGTGGCTGTACAAGAATGTAACAACTCTTGTATATTTTTCAAAAAAAAAAATTGTTCGTTTAAAATATTGAAAGTGTATGCTGAAAACGTTTTCTTTGGAGAATTTGGCTTTCTATAAACTGAATTCTTGGACACACTTTAAATAATTTTTAATTCCATATTTCACATTATCGACAATAACGCACAATATTAATGAAATCTAATCAAACTTTAACCTAACCTAATCATGGATAAAGAGTAGATAATATCACTAATTATGTAGTTGTTTCCAATCCATTCCCTTGAGCGGACCTCCTCCCTGAGGACAGGTTGAAAGGAAAGCAGCTCTCACGATCACTCACTCTTCTGTCTTAGAAAAGGTCAGGCAGAAAACAATCACTGAAATCAAGAGAGATAAGAAAATGCAAACCAATATGCCATCACGGTCCTGTGGATCTTATCCATGCTGAAATTTATATGACTGAACGTGCGCGCTTTGGTAGCTTGCGTAGACTTGCTCTCCCGATTGAGTGATAAAGATGAAGCCAGCCCAAGAGGTGGCACGGGCATGAATAGCCCATAAATTCCTCCCGGCCATGGCCACCAAATAGCAATAACACAGTTGCCAACAGGCAATTTATATCCAGGGTTCGTGTGTTAAATAATAAACACAACTTAAATTACGACCAAGAATTCGTAAATCAAAAATATCATAAAAAGCCTCGGTAACATTATTACAAATGAATTTGTAATGAAGGATTTAATATAATCTGCCACTAGCACATATTTTCCAAGCAGTTTTTTTCTTAATTAGCAAAATAGGTATACACCGCTATCCGTGGTGCTACCCTACCCTACCTATAGGTAAGGTAAGGTAACCCTATTCTATATGAGATATTACACAGTGTAGATCAAGAACTAGCCATATAGATTCAAGTATTTTTCCATCTCACGGGAAGGTTAGTCATACATGGCATTATGGGAGATAATACCTGCTGGCATGTATGACTAATCATCAGTGATGCAAGGATACCTTCCAGGGGATTCCAACCTCAAGGAAGTGCATTCATGGTGACTGGCACACACTAACGAGATTAAATTCGGTATGGTTTGAGGAACTATAACTGATAAAAATTAATCACCTTGAAGGCGTATAGTAATTAGTAAGGCTATATTTAATCTTTATATCTATCTATGTATATATATATACACACACACAACTGTAATATATCATGCTACATTATTTGTTTTAAATCATTTAGGTCTCGGTGTTGTATTTTCAAAACAGTTTTCTTTAACGCAAGTGTTTGTAAGCGTCACCAGCGGGCACTAAGGTAGAACATATTCAAATAAAATAAGCAAAGCGTTTATACTTATTTAGTTACCGGTTTGTTATCTATTCCACGTGATTTGTAATGAATTCATTGTTAATACTAAAAAAATGATTCCGTAAACTACATGTTAAATTATCAGGTTGGGTTACCGTTACCTGTGGCAGGTGGCTACAGGTGACGCAGTTACCTGTGGCAGGTGGCTACAGGTGACGTCGTTACCTGTGGCACGTGGCTACAGGTGACGTCGTTACCTGTGGCAGGTGGCTACAGGTGACGCTGTTACCTGTGGCAGGTGGCTACAGGTGACGCCGTTACCTGTGACAGGTGACGTATCTCCCAATCCTGAGCACTCCAGGTGCAAAACTGATTTTTCACACTACATCACCGAGTGCCCAGTTATTAGACCATTCAGACCCATTGGCATGAGGTACCTGGAGCTTTGCAATTACTTTATTACCTCTCGTGTTCTTGAGGATATCCTCATAATGCACTCAAAGTCTGTCAGTCATCACTTGCCTCTGTATGACTAACCATCCTGTGTGATAAGGGATTTTTAGCATCACGTAGCTATAGATTTTTGACACACTGTAGTTCATATAGTTTAATGTAGCTGCTCAAATGTACCTAAATGTGTTAATCCAAAAAATATATTAACAAACATGCGTAAAAATCCATTAGTGGTCGACATATCAACTGAGTTTCAAGAGGACCAGATAAGATAAGTAATTGACGAAGGTGATTTTTAAGTACTTTAAGAGTAGGTGCGACCTACATACACTTTGTATGATAACTATCCCGCTTGTATGATAACCATCCTGTTTGCATGATAACTATCCTGCTTGTATGATCACCATCCTGCTTGTATGATAACCATCCTGTTAATATCATAACCATCTTGCTTGTATGATAACCATCCTGTTAATATCATAACCATCTTGCTTGTATGATAACCATCCTGTTTGTATCAGGATGGTTGAATATTTTTATTTGAATTTTGTATGATAACCATCTTGCTTGTATGACAACCATCCTGTTTGTATGATCACCATGTTGCGTGTATGATAACCATCCTGTGTGTACGATAACCGTCGCCCATCCTGTCACGAGGTCCCGCGCTGCAGTTTGCATGTATTCACTATTATATATATTTTTTAACTCATTTATTCGAATACAAAATAAAGGATTTGTTTTAGGCTGTTGTGTAGGTGGGTGTGAGAGGTGAGGGAGAGATGTGAGAGGTGTTTTTTTAATTATTATTATTTTTCTACCACAGACGTGGCCAGAGAATTACAATGCTAACCAACATATATCCATTTTCTTCTGTCCTCCATGGACAGGGTTAGAGATCTGTTAAATATATAGTTCAGGGATTTATTGAACAATCAACCGCTGAAGGTGAGGGAGAGGGGTGAGTTTTTTTAATTATTATTATTTTCTACCACAGACGTGGCCAGAGAATTACAATGCTAACCAACATATATACATATTCTTCTGCCCTTCATGGACAGGGTTAGAGATGTGTTAAATATACAGTTCAGGGATTTATTGAACAATGAACACAGCCCCGCTCCTGTGCCAGGTAAGTCCATTACGGGCTCACCATAGCCCGTGCTACTTTGGAACTTTTGTTCTAAGTAGCTGAATCTAAAACAACAGCAACAAATGATCAATGAAGCAGTGAAGGTGAGGGAGTGAGAGGTGAGGTAAGAGGTAGTAGAGGGGGAGAGAGGTAGTGTAGGGAGGGAGGAGCAGGCATGAGCAGGTTGGTGGTGGCGGCCGCGACGCTACGTAGAGCAGTGTTCCAGCCACGCTGCTTCCTCTCCCACGCCTGCCACACTCTCCAGCCCTCACACTGCACCAGCAGGAGCCTCACCTCGTGCACCTGGAGTTGTGTCCCCGCTTGTAGAAGCGAAGGGAGAACCGTGGGGGCGTGTGGGAGTGTGTTCCCGGTGGGTGGCGCCAGGTCCCTGCTGGTGATGGCGCCCGTCCTCTCCTCCTCTGACCTGCCGGCGGCGCTCCTCGTCGACAACTATGTCAAGGAGAACAAGGTCATGATCTTCAGCAAGTCCTATTGCCCCTTCTGTCATAAGGTCAGTCTTGTACAGCTATTCTCTCATATAACTAAGTGTAAAGATATCTCGTTGGTCTGGTCGGCGTGGGTTATATAGGTCAGGCATTCCTATAGCATCAATAATGCTATAACAGCTATAATGCTATCTTCAGCAAGTCCTATTGCCCCTTCTGTCATAAGGTCAGTCTTGTACAGCTACTCTCTCATATAACTTAAGTGTAAAGATATCTTTTTCGTCTGGTCGGCGTGGGTTTTCTATAGGTCAGGCATTCCTATAGCATCAATGTTATAACGGCTATTGTATTTGGCTATGGTTATTTTGGTGTGTGTAAGGCTATTGGGGAGATACATTGTTACGTAAATGTTAGTTTAGCAGGACTATGGTTGTAAGAATGGGAATTGTAATGTAAGTCATTACTTAGGAATGTTGCCTCGTAATGGGGATGACCTTGAAGAATTGAACCACATTATTGTATTATTTTTGTTTGGGTTTGGTGAGATTAACCACTATATTGAGCAAGGAAGGTATTTTACATATACAGTTCTCTACTGTGCTTTTCAAAGTAGCATTTAGAGGTGCAGTTTTATACCCTAAGTTGTATGCATAACTTGCATGTGTATGAAGTATGGTCAAACTGTATACAGTATATTACGTTACGTTGGCTCTAAAATGCATTGGTGAACTGTCTATAATCTGTATCTATGTAAATGGATGCAGGCAATAGAAGGTTAGGCTATAAGTTAAGTCAGTTAATCTTCGGCAATCCAGAGAATCTATCGAAACTGATGCCGATCTTTGCTCATGGGTACAAGATACTTTATACCCTAGATGGTTGAATTGGACTCTGGCATTTTGACCAAGCTAATTTTTTTTTTTAGCTTGTATGGGGTGCATAATAAATGAACTAAACTAACTAAATCTGCACAAAATGGGTTTATATTTTGCCTAGTCCTAATTGACCTTGGTAACTGCTGTTTATTTTTTTATATAGCCTTTTTATATTTATTTTTTATATATATTTTTTTATAGCCCAGGGCATAATGGATGATCCATTCTATTAACTGTGACTAATGTTCTTGTTTATCTTGGTTTAACCTCTATTTGCTGTAACTTTCCAACCAGTTACAGTATTTTAGTACACTAAATCAACTTTTGCATTTTTCAGGTGAAGGATCTCTTTAACCAGATAAATGTGACTTACACAGCACTGGAGCTTGATCAAATAGGTGAGTTGAAAGGTACTATTTTTTTTATCTTGCTTAGTCCAGAAGCCAGTTACTGGAACCACTTAAGTTATTCGCTACCATATTTTCTGTGAGCATCTCCTCGGTAACTCCTCGAGCATAAGCACTTTGTAGCCAAGCTTTGGGAAAATCACACCTGGCCTACCGGGAGCCAGTACTGTACCTGAATCTAGCTCTTTGAGGTCAACCGAAGGATCGGATCTACTCAAAGCCATAAACAAAAATGCAAGAAAGGTAGTAATTACCTAAGTGTAATTACCTAAGTGTAGTTACAGGATGAGAGCTACGCTCGTGGTGTCCCGTCTTCCCAGCACTCTTTGTCATATAACGCTTTGAAACTACTGACGGTCTTGGCCTCCACCACCTTCTCACTTAACTTGTTCCAACCGTCTACCACTCTATTTGCGAAGGTGAATTTTCTTATATTTCTTCGGCATCTGTGTTTAGCTAGTTTAAATCTATGACCTCTTGTTCTTGAAATTCCAGGTCTCAGGAAGTCTTCCCTGTCGATTTTATCAATTCCTGTAACTATTTTGTATGTAGTGATCATATCACCTCTTTTTCTTCTGTCTTCTAGTTTTGGCATATTTAATGCTTCTAACCTCTCCTCGTAGCTCTTGCCCTTCAGTTCTGGGAGCCACTTAGTAGCATGTCTTTGCACCTTTTCCAGTTTGTTGATGTGCTTCTTAAGATATGGGCACCACACAACAGCTGCATATTCTAGCTTTGGCCTAACAAAAGTCATGAACAATTTCTTTAGTATATCGCCATCCATGTATTTAAATGCAATTCTGAAGTTAGAAAGCATAGCATAGGCTCCTTGCACAATATTCTTTATGTGGTCCTCAGGTGATAGTTTTCTATCTAGAACCACTCCTAGATCTCTTTCTTTATCAGAATTCTTTAAAGATTTCTCACATAATATATAGGTTGTGTGGGGTCTATGTTCTCCTATTCCACATTCCATAACATGACATTTATTAACATTAAATTCCATTTGCCAAGTGGTGCTCCATATACTTATTTTGTCCAGGTCTTCTTGAAGGGCATGACAGTCATCTAAATTTCTTATCCTTCCTATTATCTTAGCATCATCAGCAAACATGTTCATATAATTCTGTATACCAACTGGTAGATCATTTATGTACACAATAAACATCACTGGTGCAAGAACTGAACCCTGTGGTACTCCACTTGTGACATTTCTCCATTCTGATACATTGCCTCTGATTACTGCCCTCATTTTTCTATCAGTCAGAAAATTTTTCATCCATGATAGAAGCTTACCTGTCACCCCTCCAATATTTTCCAGTTTCCAGAACAACCTCTTATGTGGAACTCTGTCGAAAGCCTTTTTTAGGTCCAGATAGATGCAGTCAACCCAACCATCTCTTTCCTGTAAGATCTCTGTGGCTCGATCATAGAAAAAAAAAAAGAGGTGTGATGAGGGTTCGAACGCACGTCCAGGATGATCCCAGACGCGCCTTAATCGACTATGCCTTGGTATAGTGTCCTATATACTACCTATCTTGGTATAGGTAGTGTGCAGCAAAGAGTGATTGAAAGAAATTGATAACCCAGAGGTACAAAATACATACCATTATTGACCAGACCACACACTAGAAATTGAAGGGACGACGACGTTTCGGTCCGTCCTGGACCATTCTCAAGTCGATTGGACCATTCTCACAATCGACTTGAGAATGGTCCAGGACGGACCGAAACGTCGTCGTCCCTTCAATTTCTAGTGTGTGGTCTGGTCAACATACTTCAGCCACGTTATTGTGACTCATCGCCTGCTACATACCATTATTGCCACAAGGAAACTACCTAGTTTACTGGTGACCTGGTAGCCTAGGTCACCTAGAGTTCTGGCCACCCACACATCTTTCTTACTTAGTTGGGCACACAACTATTTGGATAGTTTCCTAGTGTCAACAGTAGTTCATCTTGTTTAATTTTTTTTTTTTGTGGGGGTGTTTTCTTCGTTTTGTTAAAATTCCAACCTTTAGGCTCGCCTCTCCTTATAGAGTCAGATGTTTGCCTCAGCTCCAAGTTGGTTAGGATGAGACTTGGCAGCCTGGTACAATATCCTAAAATTTGACTACAGTATTTTGTATTTGTGCTGGAATAGTACCAATAGCTCATGGTGGGGGGGCCTATTAGTAGCTCATGGAGCTATTGATAGGCCCCTCCAGTAAAGGGCTTTTCATTGTTCAACACTTGATTTGTTTCCCTGTGCACTATCTACCAATAGTTTTACATCCAGGTCCTCGATTTCTGCTGGGTTCAATTACAGAAGCAAACAGAGTGAAGGTACATGTCAAATGTATTCCATCCTCCCCAGGCATTTCTACCCAAATCATCATTGAACAAATTCCTGTTATCAGTCACACATCCTAAATATTTAAACTTGATCACCATTGATATATACTGTATTTCACTTCATTTCCTTCTCTCTCTCTCTCTCTCTCTCCACCACCATAACTACTATTGTCTACATTTCAGTTAATTAGACCCCTCTCACACAGAATTTTCAATAGTCTGAATATCTGTAAATCTATTATATTGTGCTACACAAACTATCATCTGAATATATAAAATTGTACATACTTTAATTACAGATTAGGTATTAGACTTATACCTATACAGTACTTTATTGTTCTTCCATTTCTCTCTCTCTCCCTTCTTTTTCCCTTTAGCTCTCCTTTTCCCATTAGTAATCAGTTGTGTAAGTTTTTAGTTTATAAAGTAAAATTGATAATTGTAATCAGGTTTGTGGCCATGCATATTAAGACTATGTTGAACTATATGTTTATTTAAATGAACTCGGGATGTGTGTGTGAAGTCACGCTCTGGGAAAAACTAGACTGAACTTCCAGGAAATTATTCTGTATAAAACACTGGGAATTCCACTCTGCTGAACTGTCGACACTGAATTTTGTTTTATTTTATGGCATGTTATTTGTGATCTTGATACATTCTTACTGTAAGTGAGCAAGTAATTTTAATAGTGTGAGAAATGTATAATCTTTTATTGGCCATTACAACTGATTAATTGGATCTTAGGTTTAGCTTGTACTTTGTACAGAATATATGTTCATAGACAATGAAGCATTAATTCAAAATAGGGTATCTTTAAATGCCAGGAATTAGGATAGAAAAATAAGATAGGACAGTTCAGTATATGAAAATGTGAAGGTGTGGTAGATGATGTGGCAGCCATGGTCGGCACAAACACTTAATATATTCCAAGTCATGTAGGTTGGCTAACAAATAGTATTGTATGCTATTTGAACAGTAGTTGTCCAACTAGACTGGGGCTTCTCATGCCATGTGTCTTTAATAAATATAAATATTTTGCTTTACATGGTCCAATAATACTATTCTTTAGAGTTCATTTCAAAATATTTGTATAGAAAATTTGAATTATTATGAAGGCATCATTGAATGACATTTATTGTCATTCAGTGATGGGAAGGGGAGTAGGTATTTATCAGTTTCCAAGTCTTTGTTAAATACTGTATCTCCATTAGATATTTGCCTGAAACGCTATGCGTGCTAGTGGCTGTACACGACTGAAAGAACTTTGTATATATAAATAAAAAAATATATAAATTACAGTAGTACAGAAATTGATTACCTAGTAGTTTCTTAGAAAAGTTTCTACTAATTAAAATTGCAATGTTCTGACATTATTTACGGTAACTTGAGACAGGATGTAGGTAGCATCCAAAAATGTAGTTTTTAATACACTTGCACATATATTTTGTCTTTCCTTCACCTTCATTTAAGCACTAAGGCATTGTAGTAAATTTCTCCAATTTGGACATTTTTACATTATAGTGGACTTCTATTTTACAGCATTTAACTATAAGATTTTGATGGTTAATAATCTTACCGTTTTCATTTTGGTCATGTGTATGTGAGAGCCCCTTTTTTGTTTTCTTTTAGTCTTTCAGCACTGAAAAACTGTCCTTCTCTCTGTAGATAACGGTGCGGAGATCCAAGATGCACTTGCAGAAAAGTCTGGCCAGAGTACTGTACCCAATGTGTTCATTAATGGGCAACACGTTGGAGGTGCAGACAAGACCTTCGAGGCTCATGCAAATGGCACATTATTACCTTTAATTAATAAATCTGACCATGAATTTGATTACGACTTGGTAAGAGTTATTTTGTGTCGCACACAATTAAGTATATTTCCTAGAATTGCAATTCAATTGCAATGAAAGACTTAATTTGACTAGCTACTTTGTGTATACAAATCAGATCAATATTTGTCAACAACTTGATACTCTACTGTATGTACAGTAGGTTAACAAAGATATTGTATAAATTCTTGAAAATGTCATTTTCCATTACAGTAAGAATACATAAAATTACTTTATTGTATTGTATTTATGTAGTATTTTAAGTAAAAATTAAGTTATATATAATGGTTTTGGTTTTTCAGTAATTTGTTTATAAATTGCTATTTATTTGTGGTACTTAAAAATAGAAATTAATTTTGTTTGAGGTTTGTTCAGTATTTTCTTAAGTAAAAGTAATAAAATATTTATGTATACAGTAGATGTATTTCTTGCAATATGTATCTTTTCCAACAGATAGTTATTGGTGGTGGCTCCGGTGGCTTGGCGGCTTCCAAGAGGGCGGCTGATCTGGGTGCCAAAGTGGCAGTGTGTGACTTTGTCACTCCAACCCCAAAGGGCACAACATGGGGCCTTGGTGGTACATGCGTCAATGTTGGGTGCATCCCCAAAAAGTTAATGCATCAAGCAGCAATTTTTGGACACGATTTGCAGGTTTGTTATTAACTATAGCACTTGTTTGTGGCATAGTGCTTTAAGTCCAAGTAATAAAATATTATGGGTGTTATTATGGGTCAAGATGTAGGTAGTACAGTACATAGTTGGAGCCGGTCGGCCGAGCGGACAGCACGCTGGACTTGTGATCCTGTGGTCCTGGGTTCGATCCCAGGCGCCGGCGAGAAACAATGGGCAGAGTTTCTTCCACCCAATTCCCCTGTTATCTACCCGTAAAATAGGTACCTGGGTGTTAGTCAGCTGTCACGGGCTGCTTCCTGGGGGGTGGAGGCCTGGTCGAGGACCGGGCCGCGGGGACACTAAAAAGCCCCGAAATCATCTCAAGATAACAAAGATAGTATTGTTTGTTGATTCTTGAATTGCCTGTACATCTGCTAACTAGATCCTCCTTGGTATTAAACATTTTGACAATAAGTTAATAATGTTTGTATTTTCTTAAATGGGAGAAAGTTGCATATCCTTCGGTACCCTGTTATTGTATTGATATTGTAATGTAATAGCAATTGCAGTTGCTTGTTTTTTTAATTAAAAGTTAATGAAATGTCTGTCATTTCAATTTATTTGCTACTTGTGCCAACCTCCAGGATTCTCGAGACTTCGGATGGGACACCCCAGAGACAGTTGCTCACGACTGGAACAAGATGGTGGAAGGGGTTCAAAACCACATAGGATCTTTAAATTGGGGCTACCGTGTAGCTCTTAGAGATAAGAAGGTCAATTATCTCAATGCTTATGCCAAATTCACGGACTCCCATACCATACAGGTACAGTATATAAATTCCCTTGTAATTTTTTCCCCCTTCTTTATAACGTTGATGGGGAACTTTGTGTTTATAAAAAAAAAAAATATATTGAAAGATAACTATTGACCAGACTAGCCTGACTTGGTCTTGGAGTGCACTAATTGTTCCATGGGGTCCGTTACTGTTGAGCTTTGGCTCTTTGGTCCCACCTCTCGACTGTCAATCAACTGGTTTAGGTTACATCCATTATTGTTACTGTCGATAAGGGTTTGGGTTGCATCCGAAAATTTGGTTTTTAATACTTAAACATAATTTGAGTCTTTCCTTCACCTTCATTTTATATTTTAATAAAATGTTTTGATATATTTGGTGTGCACAATTCTTCAGTCTTTACATACTGCACTATTTTTTGTTTCTTTGGACAATTGTAATTTAAATTTCCAGACAGTAGACCGTCGTGGTAAAGAAAAAATTATCACAGCTGACAAGTTTCTACTGGCCATGGGAGGTCGTCCGCGCTATCCCGACATTCCTGGTGCCAAGGAGTACTGCATCACCTCCGATGACATTTTCTCGCTCCCTCACCCTCCTGGTAAAACTCTGCTGGTTGGAGCATCATACATTGCTCTCGAGTGTGCTGGCTTCCTGGAGGGGCTCGGCTACGACACCACAGTAATGGTAAATGGCTCGGCATATCTTTAATTTCAAGTAAAATTAGTTCTTGATGTGAATCCAACTATGAGCAGCTGGAAAATTTATGAAAAATGTATCTCCATTATTATGTATAATTGGATTCAAAGTCATTATCTAAGGTTGGTATATGTAGGGTAAGTAATATTTTTTGCGATTCATTACAGGTGAGGTCGATTCTGCTGCGTGGATTTGACCAGCAAATGGCAGAATATATAGGAGCTTACATGTTGAAAAATGGTGTAACATTTATTCGGGGTGCCGTGCCAACTAAAGTAGAACAGGCAAGTGATATTATTTACTACTGTTTTCCGTTATGTATTCCTGAGGTAAGAGTTCTTTCAGTGGAGACATTCTACTTTGGTTAGCACACGGCTGTTCTGTTGGAGTTCCATTCTTAATTTTTTACAAAATTCAATTATTTATATCCTTCCACATACCCATATTTTACTCTTCACTTGTAATGGTGAATTAATTGATGAGCTTAATATATACTTTATTTTAAAATATTATGTCCTAATGAGTATTATTTTAATAGACCTGATTCAGGAATGGTATACAATGTAGTGGCTTAAAAACCGAGTTGTATCAATATGGGTCAGTAGGCAAGTTTGGTGTGAAAAAGGTTTATTATTAAGTGATGAAATATGTGTAGGAACATAAGAAAACAAAAAATGTCAAGTTAAACTTGAAGTTAGGGATATTTAGTCGTAAGACTTGTACTCTTCAGGCAAGTAACATTAGAATTGGAAATTAGTAATTTGGGGAGAGCAGGAGCAGGTTACTGGTGTAATTTTGTGACTTGTGTAAATTTGTTAAATTATTAAGATATAAATCATTTCCTAATTAAGACACTGCAGCGGAGGAAAGTTTTATCCTTTTATATTTATGATAGTGCTTTTTTTAGCCATTAATTTTCCTGAAGTATATTTGATGTATAAAGTACGTGTAATGAAACAGATTGAGGAAGGTACACCAGGACTGCTGAAAGTGACGGCAGTGACCAATGAAGGAGATGAAATAGTGGAAGAGTATAACACAGTGGTGTTTGCTGTCGGCAGAGACCCCTGCACCTCTAATATTGGCTTGGAAGACATTAATGTTGAGCTGGCCAAGTATGTTAATTTCTTGTCTTTTACTTATGTCTTAAGTGATACCAAATGTTTTAGTAAAGTAAAACAAAAAAAAAAACAAAAAAAAATGATGGGATAGCTTGAAAGATTGCATGCAAAAGATACCCAGTGTGCATTAGTGACTTGCTGAGGATAAGGCAATATTTCTGATACTGTTTACCTCCGAGGACAACTTTTCAAATGTATTTGATAAATAAATGGCAGATAAAATATACAGTAATGTCTAAGCACATAATTTTCTAACAAATTCCAGTTTTGGTAAAGTGCAAAGCAAAGGCTGCGAGGTTCTGTACTTGCCCTATTACTCTAACGTGTCACTAATCTATACACTATCTATCTATATATAATATAATAAATATATATAAATATGTGTGTGTGTGTGTGTGTGTCTTTTTATCTGTGTTTGTGATTGGTGACCAGAAACTTAGGGCTAGCCTTCCAAGACTTTGCAGGGTGACAAGTGGTTGTTGGAGGGATGGTCATGGTGGTCGAGGTTGACCACCTCCCCCAATGCCTCCACCTTCCTCCCTTTGTATGAAATGGAAAGTTACACCACATTCCAATCTCTCCAAATACCAGACTCCATCCTCACTAAGATTCATCCAGCATATTGTTTTCTATATAATTAAATGTTTGTCGCGAGTAGTTTATTGATGACTAATAAAGGTGGTTGAAGTGATGGGAATGTGTAGTGAAAGTGATAAGAGGCCATCCTCCAGTAACTATAGTACTTACAGCAATTATTTATTGATTCATACAGAAAATGGACTGTTGAACCCCCTAAAAAGTTCACATTTTGTATTGGTAAATTAGTCCAAATGGCATTCTATAAAAATGGAAACGTTACTAAAGAATCCTAGACAAATGTCTAAGCAATACTAGGACTAATATGTTATCTTAGGCCTAATATAGCACGTGTGCTTTACTAGACCTATGTGTTTTATTTTATTTTCGTGTCCTCTACAAAATTAATAGAACAAAACGTGATCATTGGCTATAACAGTACATTTTTATACATTAAACAAAAAGTTGCTATAAGTACTATCATTTTAGGAAGATGGGTGGCAATTTGTGAATTGTTACTTTTCATAGTGTACTTTGTAATGTTATGTTGGGGACCATAATGTATAAAATGAGAAATACAGTACTAGGTCGGAGGACAGGTTGGATGCAAGACAGTGTGTAGTGAAGGTGGGCTCTTTCTCTAACAACAGTGGGTACTGTACCCTTTTAATTTTATAATACTGTATTATTTGTTAAAAATACTGACCATCTGCAAAGTGTTAGGAGGAATGAATATATTTTGAATATAGTGTATTTTAACTGAGGATTGACATTTTACTTTTGACTGGTATTTGAAATTGTGATACTAATAATGTCCTGGAAGTAGTCAGGTTCACTCTCTACTCGCATTTGGGAATCCCGGGTTCGAATCCCAAGTAGGACAAAAATGATTGGGCTTGTTTTCCTATCACCTAATGCCTCTGTTCACCTGGCAGTAAACGAGTACCCAGGAGTTACTCGGCTTGTTGTGGGGTTGCATCCTGGGGAGGGGCAGTAATTTGACCAGAGGGAGGGGGGTGGGGCTCAATACGTATAAGCCTAACGTACATACGTGTAATTGCCTAAATGTAGTTACAGGATGAGAGCTATGCTCGTGGTGTCCCATCTCCCCAGTACTGTTATATAACGTGTGTGTGTGTGTGTGTGTGTACAGTACATGTATGTATGTGTGTGTATATATATGTATGTATATATATATATATAATATATATATATATATGTATGCGAACAAGCCTGAATGGTCCCCAGGACAATATGCAACTGAATATGTTATATTCTGGACAATATGTTATATATATATGTATATATATATATATATATGTATATATATATGTATATATATATATATACACCGGTTGCCTGTCCCCTGACATAATGAATTATTATAAAAAATTAACAAGCAGAATTTTTATTGTTAATATGTTTAAGAATTCATTTATTTGAATTTCAGGAATGGCAAGGTGATAGTAAATAATGAAGAGCAGTCGTCTGTTCCTCACATCTATGCTGTGGGTGACATTATGGAAGGAGGGCAGGAGCTGACTCCTGTGGCCATCCAGGCTGGCAGACTTCTGGCTCAGGTGAACCTTTCTACCACTTGCTTCATTAAGCTTCCCACTATACTCTTTGCTTGCGTGACAATCATTCACTCAAATATACTTCAGCACTTCTCGGACTCGAGGCAGTCTTTAGCACTCCACACACTTCCATTAGCATTTGTATATTAAAACTTGAGTAAATTTTGCCCACTTTACAAAATTTAAATACTTTTGTGAAATATAACTAGAATAAATACATAATTCTCGTTGCTCGAAAAGATTAAAGAATTTTGTTATTGTAAACCGAGGTCATAATGCATTTTTTTTTATCTTCAGCGCCTGTATGGTAATGGAAATTTACTAACTGATTACGTAAATGTACCTACGACCGTGTTTACTCCACTGGAGTACGGTTGTTGTGGCCTCTCTGAAGATGCTGCCATTGACACCTACGGTGAGGATGACATTGAAGTGTACCATTCCTACTACCAACCCTTGGAGCATACGGTTCCTCACCGCCCAGAAAATGACTGCTATGCAAAACTTGTCTGTCTCAAGAGTGAAAATGTAAGTATTGAGTATTGATGCACTAAGAAACTGGATATAGACTTTTGAGTTCAGTCTTTGATATTTATTACAAAAGTAAAATAAAGCAATAAAGGTTTGGTTTTACAAATTAAAAAGCAAGGGTAGAGAAACAATTGTAGCTCAAAAATGTCACAGTAGCTTAATCTTAACGTGTTGTGAATTTTTAATTCAAAATTAATGCAGCTAAATTGTGAATTAAGTAACAATAAATAATGTACATATTTGGTTTGCATGTACAACACTTGTTTATCTTAAATTAGTGCATAAAGAAATAAAATGATTGGGGATGTATTAATGAGACACATACACACATGTGTGTATGGTTGGCTGGTTGTGCTTGCAGGGGTTGAGCTTTGGCTCTTTGGTCCCGCCTCTCAACTGTGTATATGTGTATTATATGTATATATTCTTCATGTATACATGGTTTCTAAGTATCCACTAGTATGTGTATTGGACTGAAACAAAAATTCTGAAAGTTTTCTTGTTTCAGCACATTATGAAGGAGTACATACAGAAGACAATGGTTTGGGATTATATACCCCACTACACCCGAGTAGATAACAAATCCATAAACCAAAATATTGATTAAATTTAATCAATTATTCTTGCATAATTGCAAGAATACGCCCCGCCCCCCCCCCCCCCTTTCCATCCCAAATGATTATCATGACCCCTTCCAAGTGTGCTATATAGTTATAATGGCCTGGCGCTTTCTCCTCATAGTTCCTTTTTTTGCATTCACTGAAGGAGCTCAATTTTCTGAAGCCCACTAAACTGAATATTTGGGCTATTCGGACATGGGGAGCTACAGATTTCAATCTATAGCTCCCCGTGTCAATGACGGGTACACTTGAATTCGTTATTGATGCCTTCATAGTTTTTTAAAGCCTTTCAAAATTACTATTCTATATCCATGCTTTTGGGAAACAATCTATAATGCCTCACGAGAGTTTAGTTTTCTGATTAAGCATTATTTACACTTTCATAAAGTATTAGTGACAGATGAGAGTTCACTTGCTTCACTACATCTTTTCTTTGTATAGAGAGCACTAAGATTTAAACAAATATATGTAATGTATGGTCCTTTTGGCAATGATATCCACAGGAGCGGGTTATAGGATTCCATGTGCTTGGACCTAATGCTGGCGAGATTACACAAGGCTTCAGTCTTGCCATCAAGCTTAAAGCCACTAAATCGGACTTCGACAACCTAATTGGCATCCATCCAACCTGTGCTGAGGTAATCTTAGTCAAAGTACAGGGTATAGTTTTGTAAATTACATATTACAGTATTTGATGATACAGTATTGTTGAGGCACTAATCCACCCTAACACCACACTTCTTTTAAGTCATGCTTGCTCATAACTAGGATGTAGGGCTACCAGAGAACATTTAATTTCATAGGCAGGCATTTGCTGTTTATACAATGTCCTGAAAGATTCACTGTACTGTACTTGTTATATACCCGGTACTCATTATAGTACTTGTATTCCTGTTCTTGCTACTCTCTTTACTGTACTCATCTTCTCAAATTAGCTTTATTGGTTTCCATTACACAATATAATACTGCTCGACCACATCTGGTATTGAAAATCATGAACTCTTTCGTGGGTTCTCTGAAACCTGACTACCTTTATCCCTTCCCTCTAGCACATTTATTCATAGGAATAAAATATTATAATGTATGAAATTGCATTAAATGGGCATATAATAACATTACAGTATAACATTTTCTTACTAAAAATTGTGTGTAATTCTGCAAACTTAATCAGTACTTGTAAAAAGTTAACTTAGTAGTTTAAATTATTTTCATGAGGTATTTGCACTAGGTAAAGAATTTGTGATCATCGCACATTGGCAACCAATGGGGGTCCTGCTTTGAATCTTTGCTGCCATGTTCACAGGTTTAAGGAATTATTTTTTTGACATGAATGTGAAGTAAATGGCTTGGTTGTCAAGATCATAGTGATTTTAAAGATGTACTATTTTTATATTAAATATTTTTGAATATAGGAAGAAATTCCCGATTGTGATTCATATAGGATGAGTTATTGCATGTCAAGGGACAGGAAATGTATCCATTGTGTTATTGGGAAATGGAACAAGAAAATAGCTATTAATAATTTTTTGTTTTTCCTCAGATCTTCACAACATTGAATATAACGAAGAGGTCGGGTAAGGACGTGAATGCTGCGGGTTGCTGAGGTTAAACTTAGCTGCTTTTTAGCTCAAACTGACCAAGGGCAGAGCACACGTTAAAGCAAGATCTAATATATTGATCACGATTACCTTGTAGTTAGATCACAACTTTTGCATTGTCCAGGGTTGAAATGGAAACCTTATTTATTCAGTAATTCCTTTTTAACATTATTAATTATATTAATCTCAACACTGGTTTCATAGTGCACAACTATTTCATCACTGCAGACATTTCATGGGATTTGTCCTACACAAGGCTGGTATTTGTGTGGCCTTTCTGCCCTTGGTCATTAACATAAAAGCAGCAAGTTTCTAATCCTCTGAGTCAAAGACTGTTGCAGAGATTTGACACGTGGAGGTGTCGTGTAGGTATGTCAACATTTTGAACATCTCGACTCTCTAACGTGTCAACTCTATGTTATGAAGGTAGATTTTCAAAACCCAAGTTTTGGGCGAGGTCTACTGGAAGCATGTCTTTGGTGTGGAGGGACACTGGGTCTCGCTTCTTCCCTTATTTGAAGGAGTTTGATTAAAAAATGACAGATGTAATCTATAATTCTTTCCATTATATTATGGAGTGGTACTCGTATTTTTATACAGCATTGTTAATTCCACTAAAATGTTTATGGGTTTGTATTGTGAAATTTAATAAAATTACACCCCAATCTATTTGGCTGTATATTATATAAAAGTGTCACACTTTATATTGACAATTGTGAATGTGGTAAATAATGCTAAAAATTATTCTTTGAATATTACTGAAGATGACAAATGAATAATTTTATTTATTTTTATTTATTTATATATATATATATATATATATATATATGCAAACAAGCCTGAATGGTCCCCAGGACTATATACAACTGAAAACTCACACCCCAGAAGTGACTCGAACCCATACTCCCACAACTGGTATGTACAGGGACGCCTTAATCCGCTTGACCATCACGACCGGACAAAAGGAAGTGATAGCCGAGGCTATTTGAACCACTTCCCCGCCGGCACTCGGATGGTAATCTTGGGCATATCATTTTATTTATTTTGTCCGGTCGTGATGGTCAAGCGGATTAAGGCGTCCCTGTACATACCAGTTGTGGGAGTATGGGTTCGAGTCACTTCTGGGGTGTGAGTTTTCAGTTGTATATAGTCCTGGGGACCATTCAGGCTTGTTTGCATTTGTGTTCCTCACGTGTGCCCCAAAGAATGAGGTGATTTGATAAAATGCTATGCCCAAGATTACCATCCGAGTGCCGGCGGGGAAGTGGTTCAAATAGCCTCGGCTATCACTTCCTTTTGTCCGGTCGTGATGGTCAAGCGGATTAAGGCGTCCCTGTACATACCAGTTGTGGGAGTATGGGTTCGAGTCACTTCTGGGGTGTGAGTTTTCAGTTGTATATAGTCCTGGGGACCATTCAGGCTTGTTTGCATTTGTGTTCCTCACGTGTGCCCCAAAGAATGAGGTGATTTGATAAAATGCTATGCCCAAGATTACCATCCGAGTGCCGGCGGGGAAGTGGTTCAAATAGCCTCGGCTATCACTTCCTTTTGTCCGGTCGTGATGGTCAAGCGGATTAAGGCGTCCCTGTACATACCAGTTGTGGGAGTATGGGTTCGAGTCACTTCTGGGGTGTAAGTTTTCAGTTATATATATATATATATATATATATATATATGAAACATTGTCACTGTATGCTGATGAAGAGAAAGAAAGCAAGCAAGATATGATTAAATAGGAATCTAGTGAAACGTATTGATCTTGATTGAATGTAGCAATTGGTTCCCGACTGTGCTAGCAGCAAGCTGGGATCATCTGTTAAGTTGTCTTGACTTTAAGTGTGGTGACTTGATTGAGTTTCAGGTTATGTTCCCAAACCTAGTACTGTAAGTCTCTACTGCATGTCACTTTGTGTCCCAAGTACATGTTCCTCTAGCTCTTGAGGCCCGTCAACCTATCTTGGCATTCGCCAATAAGTCGCCAGCAGTAAAGTCTTGGGGATAACTAGAGAGAGAGAGAGAGAGAGAGTGAGTCCGACTGCAGCAGAGGTAGGTACCTGAGGTGGTTGTAGTGTTTTGGATGGAAGACTTGAGTCAACCTTTCAGAAGTAAGTAATTATCAAAAGAAAGCACCAAACCGGGAAGGCTATGTAATACCTTTCAGAAGGGTTCTGAAATTGTTTTACCCTTGATATGCTAGACACCATCACAGGAGTCTCAACATAGGCCATGCCAGCCTTTTTTTCTTAGGTTGTCTATCTTGCCTAACTTATGGTGATTCAGAAAATCAACATAACTGTGGCCAGATCTCTGATCAGGTCTCCAGGTTGTTAATCTGCTCAGTTAGACTATTAGATGCAGCTGTTTGCAGCCTGATGTATAAATTGCAGGCTGGTTGATCAAGCCTCCTTTTGGGGGGGTTTCTGAAGTTCTTGCCAACACTTAGAGAAGATAGCCAGTTGTGCCCCTTATGTGTAGATTGTATAGAGTTGAAAAGTCTGGCCCTTTGATGTTGATAGTTCTCTCTGCATACCTATTGCACCTCTGCTTTTCAATGGGACTATTTTGCACATCCTGCCATGCTTCTTGGTCTCTGGTAATTTTATTTCCATGTGCAGTTTTGGAACCAACCCCTCTAATATTTTCAAAGTTTTAAGTTATTATGTATCTCTTTTTGCCTGCACTCTGGAAAAATACAGATTTTAAAATGTTAATGTCCTAATAATTTAGACGTTTTATCGAGTGGATTTTAGCAGTAAAGGATATTTGCATGCTCTCCAGGTCAACAATTTTTCCAACAGATGTTGGCTACCTTGCTGGAGTATACCTTGACAGTTATGGGGGGTTTGAATGTAATTTGGCCTACAGAACCTCAATTGGTCAGGGTACCAGGTTGAGTTTTTAGATGTTGATTGATATAAGTGCTCTCGTACACTGACCCTGTTGGGCAACTAATATGTTTTTTCCTAAATATGTCTTTCCATGGGAGTATCTAATACAGCAGCTGAAAATTTGAAAGGGAGCACTCCACATATCCTACACGGAGTGCTCAATTCCTGGTTGGTTTCAGTGATTATAGAGAAAAGCTAGTTTTGCAGACATGTCTGTCTTCCTTTTTTGCAACTAGTCTCTGTTGGGGCCTTCTCTCTGTTGGCATCCATTTATAGCTTGAGTAAACTTTTGTTTATTAAAGAGACTTCAGGATAATACTGTAAATTGTACCAGTTAAGAGATGGGTAAGAATCTAAAGTTCATTGCTTCATGCAGTGCTAGACTTTTCAAGCAGCTGCTCAATCTGTCAAAGCGCACAATGAGCAACATATATCATAGATAAGATATCACGATGGCGTGATTTTCTCATATATCCTATGTTAGATAAGGTCAATATCAGAACATTTTGAGTCAGTGTGCCTGTTCCTGGAGAAAAATAATGAAGTTTCCCAGGGTGGGGGTTGACAACATCAAACCTAATGCTGGAAGAGTAAATAAAAGTGGTTTACAGCCTATGAAAAACTGACAAATGTCTAGTAGTCTTTCGGAACCTTACTACATGATATATACGCCAGGCGTCGTAACCACTTAGGCAGTTGTATAAAAGGTACTTTACCTCAAAACGTAACCCAACGGGCATCAAATGCAGCAAGTTTTCCAGCGAACCCTGTAGGATGAGCATATGTCTGGTGTCAGAACAGCACCAAGATTGAACCAGGAATACCATCTTGTGTGTATCGTTCTCACATACCAGTCCGTCCTCCAAACAAAGAACCAAGTGATTCCATGCACCCGCCAAACCCCCTGTTAATGAATTAAAAACTGTTTACACACGACTCACAACTGATTTTGTTCGAATACTTCCGGAACAAGTGCTTCACTGACGAATTTTGTTCGAATCACAACGCTATAAATGCTTCACCCACGTACTACACATACAAATAATCGCGAACAGAACCTAAACACCTAACCTACCTTGAGGTGCTTCCGGGGCTTAGCGTCTCCGCGGCCCGGTCGTCGACCAGGCCTCCTGGTTGCTGGACTGATCAACCAGGCTGTTGGACCTAACCTATATTTGCACAATATGCTAATATATTATAATATTAATTTATATTTGAGAACATTCCCGTTTTGAATGAATAGTATGTAAAAATTTATGAATGTGTTTGTGGGGTCGACCGCTGGATGTAATGGACTTGAGTCAAGGACGGGGTTGTATTCTCACACACGTTATTGCTATGGGAGTCAAACAATGCTAATTACTCTCACAGTCCCATTATTACATAAACATTAGTCTTAACTTTCACTCCATAACGATACATGCTTTTGTGTTCTTTTTTTATTTACAAAACTGACTCTTAGTTTTAGTAAATTTATCAGGCAAACTACGTGATATAAAACTACTTCCTTTTACAAATTGCAATTAATTGATTGATTTAAGTGTAGTTTTGGACATAGGTAAACAACTCATCCCGTTGTTTACATACAACTCAACTGATTACGATGGAGCATTTTTCGAACAGTGCTTCGTTGACTACCCGTGTTCGGATCGCAACTCCATATAAGCTTCACTCACGTACATTTTAATGCAGATAATTGCCAGCATAACCTAAACACCTAACCTCACCAGCACATAAACATGCTCAATATGCTATTATATAATAAATTAATTTATCCATACATGCAGTTAGAGCAGACAACATAAAAGTTAAAAGAGTATTTCTGGCCAACCAAACAATTGAGTTGTGGCTAAATGGTAACTAGTTATCACCAGGGTTGGTCGGTTGAGAATAAACAACGAGTTCGAGTTCAAGTTCAAGTACATGTACATTTATTGAAACAATAAAGAAATACATCTCAAAGGGATAGAGTAGCTTAGGCTATTTCTACCTCCCTAAACAACGAGTTTACATAAAAATAAAGTGTTTTGACGGTTGATTTTGTTTTGTTTCTTTGTTGCTAGTTTATTATGCACCCCATACTCACCCTGTGAGCGGTAGCGCAAAAAGGATTACAAAAGGCTCAAAAGGTCTTTTATCAGGTCGAGTTGGCCGTTATCCTGCGGAACTGCCGGATGTAGGATGAATTAGTTAACATATAAACTACTGGCTGTGTTTAAGTACTTTAACTTAGTACATTGACTAAATATTAAACAGCCAGTAGTTTAAATAATTTGTAATTGTTTTGTCAAGTGTGGTGGTCGAAATAGAATTGTGAACAAAGACAGTTTACTGTACAGCATTTTTACTTGAACGCTGCCTGGAAGGAGGGAGTGAATTCCATTTGTCCTGACAGGGAGAGGTGGACCGCTCTAATTTGTCCTGCATAATTCTTTCTTAAGATAAGTCCTGTTGAGTTTTGTTACTAGCCATCCAGGTAACTATTGACGTTACGTGTTATTGCAACTTCCAGCTTGCTCCAGAATGTTATATTTGGTGGTAGTAACTCGGAAGTGGACATGATGTACTTTATTGTGGTTTTCCAAAGTGTTTACCATTTCTTGTATCAAATTTGAGGTTTTCCTAGTATATTGGGGTCGTAAATCTTTACTTCTGTCCAGAGGAAGTGTTGGATATGAACGGAAATGTCAAGAGGCAACACCAATGGTTATGTTTCGAGGGTTTTGTTAAATATATTGTTAATTATTGAACGTGTTCCATTCCTGTGGATCTGGTGTGGAGTTATTCTACCAATTCAATTTCTTTATTATGCACCACATACCGTGGGCGGGGGGGGGTGGAAAGGGTTAAATAGGCACATAATGGGTTTAGAAACTGAACCTCATAGTTCATTTAACTAAGCAAGTAACAATCTTTTGAAGATAGTTACACAATTGTAATTAGGGAGGTTCTTCCCTGGGGCCTGGCCAAGCCACCGTGCCAGGTTGGGTTTGTTATAATAAATTGTATTACTTGAACTAGGCCGTTCCTCGTGGGTTCGTGGGTAACTTACTAAAATTAATGATAGTATTCTTCTGAATAAAATAACCCATTTATCTCTCGCCCACAAGAGGCAACACTTGTGTATTGGGAAATTCTTGCCATCAATAATGAGACTTATACTGAGAAAGTGATGGATCATTAGGAGTCATCACACCATGAACAGACAGGACTCCAACCGTCTCAAAATGTCTCCTAAATGTCTACTACCAGTGTCTCTAAACTTATGTGAGCTGACAGAGTTTACATTTACTCAGATCTGCTTCATGCTTGTATGTTATCTGGGCCTTGCTTCAGACACAAGCACATTAGTTATGTCTCAAGGAGTTAAGGTCAATCAAGGATGACAGTCACTTACAATTAGCGTGTCAACTTTGGATACATATAGTGGTTTGAGTGCAAGGTGTATGGTAAACAAGTCTGTGTGTGGAGTGGAAGCTCAGTTATTTATACGAGCGCCCTGCTCTCAGTAGGCGGCGTCGCTCGCTCTCACACCAACTGCACTTCCGGCGGCACCAGTGGACTGGTGTAGGGAACCATCAGTATAAATAGTATGTGCGAAGGAGTACTCTGAACAGGCTCACCATTGCCCGTGCTACTTGGAACATTTTGTTCCAAGTAGCGAATCTTGAACAACAACAATAACGGAGTACTCTGTGACCAGAGCATCAGTTTGGCTTAGGGCATTGTACTTTGCTTGAAGTCGAGGCGCAGGTTGTTCATTAATCTTGTGAGGTTGGGATAGTCATTTGGAAAGGGGTGATCCCCCATGGTGCAGGAAGATGCCTTTGTTGTCTCTTGGCAGAGATCACGAACCTAATACATTTGCAGGTTTTGTAATCCACTTTGAAGGATGCTAACCTTCGATAAAGAAGGCCTGGAGAGCATTAGGGTGGGTTAGCCTAAGCATCTTGGTACCAATTAAGACGTTGGATACTCACACATGGGATACTGGGTTCCTTCCTCTTGTTTAATAATTTAGATCATCCGAGGATGATCCTCATGGCTTAGTCCTGCATCTTTTCCAGCCTTCCAAGGATTCTTCGGGTACTAGAGCAAGCAGGGCTTCAGTATAATAAATTAACTGTAATATATGAGGTATCGTGACTATCCTCGCAGGTATAAGGATAAGGTATCGTAACCATCCTCGATGGTACAGCAACTTCTGAATTCGAAAATAACGCCTATGGGCCAAAAAGAGACTTAGAAGGTGCATTAAAGGCATTTTGACTTAAATTGGCAAGAGGGTTGTTGAGCCTTAGTGTAGAGCTTCTTAGAGGTCACATTGCAGTGATTTTGGCCAATAGGTATAAGAGTGTGTTGCCTTAGCGGAGACATGGCGCACTGCAGTGGTGAAATCCATTGTTTTTATTTCTTACACACACACACACACACACACACACACACACACACACACACACACACACACACACACACACACACACACAGAGCTCAACCCCCCGCAAGCACAAATAGATGAGTACACACACACACACACACTCTCATGTGCGTGCATGTACTCACCTAGTTGTGCTTCCGGGGGCTGAGCTCCGACCTTGGTCCTGCCCCTCAACTATCAATTAACTGATGTAAAAATTCCTGAGGCTATTGGGCTCTGTCATATCTGCATTTGAAACTGTGTATGGAATCTCCACCACATCACGTCTTAATTCATTCTATTTCTTAACTACTCTTGACACTGAAGAAATTCTTTCTAATGTCTCTGGCTTATTTGAATAATAATTTTCCACTTGTATCCCCTTGTTCGTGTACTACTCGTGCTAACTAGCTTGTCTTTATCTACCTTTTCAATTCCTCCGTGAATTTTGTAGGCGGTAATCATGTCTTCCCCCCCCCCTAACTTTTATTTATATATTTTTTGTTTATATATATAAGAGTTCTTAAATTCTTGTACAGTCACTAGTACGCGTAGCGTTTCGGGCAAAAAAATGAAGTTATTAAGTTAAGATGTTAAGATGAACTCTTCTGTCTTCTAGTGACGTGAGGTTTAATTCCGGTAGTCTTTCCTCATAGCTCATACCTCTCAGCTCTGGGGCTAATCTGGTGGCATACCTCTGAAAGTTTTATAATTTCGTCTTTTGTTTGACTAGATAAGGACTTCCCACATACACCTCCAGGATTGGTCTGACATATGTGGTATACGAAGGTATAGAAGGTCCTGAATGATTCCTTACACAAGTTTCTGAGGAAGTTCTTATGTTGGCCAGCCTTGCATACGCCACTGATGATATCCTATTGTTACAAATTCCCTTCTCTCCAGTGTGGTGATGCCTCAAGTATCCAGCCTTGCAGGATAACAGCTGATGTAGTTAAATCGTAATAATATAAGTAACTGTTTAATATATCTAGAATTACTTGTTCATTATATGATCCTAATAACGGTGCATTCATGTTGTAATGTTATCTTCATTAATTACCGCACATTAGGATCAGTCCTTTCGTGAGACATTTCAAGTACTCTTACATAAGTTATGTCATCCTGTCACCAAACAGCACAGCCCCATGAACTCCCTGCGTCAGTGTCCTACACTCTCTGGCGAAGCTAACATCATCCCTAGTGTTGACTTGTGGCGGAGGAGGAGGAGGGGTTAGGTGCTCGCTGGGAGAGGTTGTGAGCCTTGGGATGTCCAATAGGCTCCGTTGCCCGCCCGTCCTCCTCCTCCCATTTTGGCTGTGGGCGGTGGGGAGTCTGGGGTGGGAAGGGGGCGAGGAGAGTGTAGCAGGTGAGTTACACTCCTACATGCCCCTACTCCCTCCTAACGTTGGACCGGCCTGACATACGCTCGCCGCTATATTCAACCCTGTCTCAACGGGGCATCTCCGCCTGGCTCTTTGACTGGCATTTATCGGCTTTTACCATTGAGGTTTTATAGCTAAGAACGCCTCGTGAGGCGGGTAGCGTGCATGAAGATATTGGACATAATTTGTTCAGTGTCTGGAAAGTGAATAATCAGAATGCGCTAAAATGTGAAGTGGTAGAAGCCAACTCCATACGCAACTTTAAATGGATATAACAGCCCAATAAGCTCTGGAATATATACAACTTTCGATTAAGGATTGAGAGACGGGACCAAAGAGCTGACCTCCCGCAAATAAAACTATATAAGTGTTTGTGAGGTCGGTGAAGGGGCCTGGTACATTATGAAAATCAAAACGCACGAGGCTACTGTACCTGGGGTCACACTGCTGGTGCCCACTGCCAGACGCCCACCATATAACCACTCTGGCTTTCCAGGGTAATAAGAGAGAGTAACTGGGCTGTTATTATCTTCCTCGATTTGTTCAAAACTTTAAAGCGATAATTGTTTTGTACTAGAGTCGTAGCCAACCAGGTAACCGTCAGGGATAAGAGACGCTCACTGAGAACATTATCGTACTGTCGTAAAGTGTAAAATGTGGCCGCCCATGTATCTGGCAGCAACATGGGGAGAAACTATTCTATAGCTTACTTAATGACTATTCAGCAAATGTTGTTGATTTTCGATTGTTTATTTATCCCTTAATACATAAATAAACTTTTAAGTTGCTTTATAATTTTCCATGTATTTTAGTTTCGATTTTTGAATCTCCAAAATGCAAAATCATCCATCGCATGATCGGGCACTCGGCCAGATGGCAGGATGACATGCAAGTAGCGTGTCAGCATATGTCAGTAGAGATTAGCAGATCCAGCCCTAGCATCTCGCAAGACCTATTTCTGTACACGGAGGAGCAACCAGTCCACACTCTCTATCACCAAGACTCTATTGCCTGGTCGGCGGACCCGAAGACTCTTAAAGAACATTCTACAAGAGCCATCCGACTGTGAGGCGCCCATTTGAGTTGGGGATATTAATGCCTGGCTACGAGCGGGCAGAGATAGCTTAATGGACCCGACATCTTGCACTCGTATCACTGGTTTGTTTACAATAGGAGACCTGAATGTTGCTAATAGTTCCAGGTAATGTTCTGGCTCGACTTGATGGCTGATCTATCTTACTGTTCCTGGCGTTTCTATTTGTTTATTCTCTCGGTATTACTGCGGATACTTAAGTAACGGGAGCCGGTCGGCCGAGCGGACAGCACGCTGGACTTGTGATCCTGTGGTCCTGGGTTCGATCCCAGGCGCCGGCGAGTAACAATGGGCAGAGTTTCTTCAACCCTATGCCCCTGTTACCTAGCAGTATAATTGGTACCTGGGTGTTAGTCAGCTGTCACGGGCTGCTTCCTGGGGGTGGAGGCCTGGTCGAGGACCGGGCCGCGGGGACACTAAAGCCCCGAAATCATCTCAAGATAACCTGACGGTAATAATAACATAGGATAAAACCCCACAATTGTGTATTTCTGAAATTTATGTAAAGAATTTACACCAAGTCTTTCGCACTCTCAGATAAAGATTATTTATTCAGGGTAAGATACATCCATTGATTTACAGACATAATGATGGATTTAAAGATAGAGATAGTACATGCAGTACCTAAAGCCACTAGTACGCATAGCGTTTCGGGCGTTGAAAGTGTCCTGAGTGCATTGTCAAGGTGATTTGCTTTATATGTGATTAGGACGAGACTTACATCTCAACGTCTAATCACGTTGATTAGACGTTGATATGTAAGTCTCGTCCTAACCTCAAACTCAGACCTTGACAAAGCACTCAGCAGAGTGCGAAAGACTTGATGTAAATTCTTTACATAAATTTCACAAAGTGTGGGGATTTTTTATCCCATACTGCGGTTACTGTTAGTTCCTGGCACTGCTGTTATTGTTACAGTTCCTGGCACTGCTGTTACTGTTATAGTTACTGGTATTGGTGGATTTTGCGGTTACTATTGCTGTTCCAGCTGTTTCAGCAACATGGATAAACATAGTTATCATCAGCAGGAATGGATTTGCATGCAGTAGGAGTAAGGAGCGATAATGACATGGGTGAAGCGAGTCGGGACCTTGCAACTTATCCTTATCTTAATTTTATATTTCCTTTTGACTCTGTGATTGCTTTTATTGTTTATATCGGACTGTAAGCATAAACTATCTGGTTGATAAGGCCGTGAATCAGGAGACTGAGCCAGAAACTAGGGGGGGGGGGATTGGAGGGAAGCGTTTTGTTAACTTAGGAAGCGTTTCAAGGCAGATAGGTGACCTTGAGTTGAAGGGGTGGAGACTGAAGTTGGCGGAAATGACGTGAGAATCGGGAAACTAAAAATAAAAGCAGATGTTGATGATCTTGCGGTAGAAGAGCAGTACGCTTCTTCTTGAATGTTTTTGGGAGGGTATATATTGTGTTTTTACCAGAGGTAGGGACACACCGCCGGTTATAAACAGTGACTGGACGGGGATGACTGAAGGTGTGCGTGTGTGTGTGTGTGTGTGTGTGTGTGTGTGTGTGTGTGTGTGTGTGTGTGTGTGTGTGTGTGTGTGTGTGTATGTGTGTGTGTGTGTGTAGTTCAGATCAGATCAAGGGTAAGAATAAGACGGATGTGTTGGTACAGATAACACACACGCAAAGTCCAAACCCAAACTGCTCCGTGGTCGCATTAGGAGGAAAACAACACGTGATGAAACTGAGGAGAGGGATGGAAGGTTGGGATTGGGCGTTGCACTATCACAGAGAAGAATAAGGAAATGTGTGAGGAACTCAACAGACAGTTCCCAAGAGGTCTTGAAGATGAAGCTTGCACAGGAAATGTGCCAACCGGGCATCATTGAGGGACTTCAAAAGTACCAAAGATGAAGCAAGGCTGGAATTTGGTATAGTAAAAGGTCATGGGATCTGACACACTTATAGTAGATACCAGAAGCGGGAGGTGAAGCGTTCTTGTTAGCCATTTACAAAAATAAACAAGTTAATAGATCAGGAGTTACCAGAAATGCTCAATCATTTATGAATAAAGTTTTTTACTTTGATTGCCACCACAATTACTAATAACACAAGGGAACTAGAGAAGATGGCTTCTGACTCCTGCTAGCAGGCTGGGAGCGTTCCCTTCTCAGCTCCTGGTAAGCCTAACTCTACAATCGACTTGAGAATGGTCCAGGACGGACCGAAACGTCGTCGTCCCTGCACTTTCTAGTGTGTGGTCTGGTCAACTTACCCTACTAGTTTTTCCTCTGGAACACGACCTACCAATCGATATCCTCCCATGTTATCTATTGTTGCTGTTTGAACAGTTAACGATTGGTTCCTAGGTAATCTTCCCCTGTTCTTCTCATAGGACGTGTGTGTGTATATATCGAACTGCTGTTCCAACAGCTGACCTTTCTAAGGATGTAACCCACGACAGCTGTCAAAGGTTCCCAGGTACCTATTTACTGCCAGGTGAAGAGGTAAGGTAGTAATGAGGGTAAAGCGCTAAGCCAGTATGACTTTAGCACATGACAGGCATGAGCTGAGGAATCCCTGCAAATTTCTTTCTGTCCCGGCCAGGATTCGAACCTAGACCATGGAACCCACTTCTTTTTCTCTCTCTCTCTCTTTCTCTCTCCTTTCTCTCTCTCTCTCTCTCTCTCTCTCTCTCTCTCTCTTTCTCTCTCCTTTCTCTCCTCTCTCTTTCTCTCTCCTTTCTCTCCTCTCTCTCCTCTCTCTCTCTCTCTTTCTCCTTTCTCTCCTCTCTCTCTCTCTCTCTCTCTCTCTCTCTCTCTCTCTCTCTCTCTCTCTCTCTCTCTCTCTCTCTCTCTCTCTCTCTCTCCCTCCCTCTCCTCTCTCTCCCTCTCTCCCTCTCTCCCTCTCTCTCCTTTCTCTCCTTTCTCTCTCTCTCTCTCTCCACACGCCAGACATCAGGGCGTGGCGGGGCGGGGCTGGGAGTGTCTGGGAGGAATGCAAGAAACGGATACGAATTCAATTTTGTTCACAACTTGTGTGATACTAAACATTGTTTAGTAATAATGCTCAGGATTTACCCAAGAAAATAACCTCAACAATTAACAGTCACAATACAATAAGTTGTATTAACTAATCAGGATTGTATACGTAATTGAATACTGTGAAATAAGGATAGGTTTCGGAGATATAGGTGTTAAAAATAATATCATTCCGTTAATACAAAAACTTCATTGAAAATCATTCACTGAGGCGAGCCACAGGAAGACAGAAGAAAATGTATATATGTACTTAGCATTGTAAATGTGTGGCCACGTCTGTGGTAGAAAATAATAATAATAATAATAAAAACTCAAAATTATGTAGTTTAAGCTGTAGCCTATTCCCGTACCTCTAATATAGTTCATGGTTCTACCTATTATTTACATGGATTCTGCCTACGTGTCCCGCCGACCTCCGATTCGTCAGACTGTTGTTGCTCTCTTTGCGCACGTCTCTATGTTAATTTGCATACGACCAGAATATTCGTATTAGGCTGTAGTGCTCCGTCAGTGTCTTCCATTATGGTGAGTCGGAACTTAAATCTAAAACCAAATTGAGAAATGCAATTTGGAATATTAGTAACTTATTGTTCTGTTAGTACTGCGATTTAGAACTGACAAGCGAATTAAGTATACATAAATCTTAATTCAGGCCGAATTATTTGGCCATCTCCAAGGCGCGGAAATTTGAATTCAAAATTGCGGCCATGAATATTTTTTAGAACTAAATACTTAGAGTAAAGTGGTATATATGTGCCTGAGACAAGGGCGTGGGCGTCTGTTGAGATGTTTGTCAAGGGGGCGTCTGTTGAGATGTTTGTCAAGGGCGGGGGCGGGGGCGGGAGGCGCTGCTCCACGGGCTTAACAAATGTTAACTCAAGTCAGAAATGATGAAACACAAATTTGAATCGGGAAAAATCTTAGGTCAACATTCATGTTAACTCGAGTTAGTAGCTGGCGATTTCATTTGTTATATATATATATATATATATATATATATATATATATATATATATATATATATATATATATATATATATATATATATATATGACAATGTCAGACCACGGAGGAAAAATGAAACAGGAAATTTCCTTAAGTACTTTCGTATATTAAATACATCTTCAGAAGGTCAATTGTTTCATTTTTCCTCCGTGGTCTGACATTGTCACATTCTTAATCACGTGTTTATTTTCGTGATATACACATATATATATATATATATATATATATATATATATATATATAAATATATATATATATATATAAATATATATATATATATATAAATATATATATAAATATATATATATATATATATATATATATATATATATATATATATATATATATATATATATATATATATATATATATATATATAATATGGAACATAAATACCAATACATTTTGTTTACTTTTTCAGTTTATTACCGTAAAAATGTACATTAGCAAGAGCGGGAACCCCGTACAATCATCAGACCCGTGAGCATATGCTCCAAGATACAGTTCCAACTAGAGACAGATGTTTAAAGTGCAACAAATTACAACTTACAATGTATTTTCCAACTCGTTCATCCCGGCTCTCAAGTATATCTGGAAAGGTTAGGGAAGGTTTGATTAGCGTGAGGCAAAAATAGAACTTTCTCTGTAACTAGCTGACATTGTAGTTATAAGGTGTGAAGGATAGATGAAATTGTTTATGTAATAATCTAAGTTGAGGTCTAATGAAGACCTTTTGTGCCCTCAGTAATGCTTTTTGCGCTACCGCTCACAGGATGGGTATGGGGTGCACAATAAACTAGCCGTCTCCGCCGGCAGCAACAAACTAAAGGGCGAGGCTAGGATAAGTTAGGTTAGGGCAGGAACCAGTTGGAAATGAGTCAACTTTTCACGTAACAAAGTATCAGTTACCCTTCCACCAGACTTGTGGTTCCCTAATTTTTCCTCTGTACCGAACTTTCGGAATAAGAATTTGCTCCCACCACCAAATTTTATATTAAGTTTTTTGTCATAAAAAACAACTCATTTTAGTGCTTGGTTCACAACTTAGAACACAAGTCCCGTATAATATGACCACGGGATATCCAGAAAGTGTAAAGCAATGCAGTTAATAAAAACAAGATTCATTCCCAAAATATACATATAGACGAGGCTATTGAACATGTAAGGTTAATAATACAAGCACAATGAGAGGTGTGAGCTTGTTATTGTCGGGTAATCTTATTTATATTACGACTAATTTCAAACAAACAAACATCTCTCATATGATTATTAACACAACGTTATGAATGCAACCTATTAAGTAACGGCTTACAAATATATACATTTTCTATGTATCGGACTATAGGTTAGGTCGGTTGCTTGACTTCGTACGTTTCTGGTTAAGCTAAAAAGGTTGATTTTTTTTACGGAGTGGAAAAATCAAAGAACGTGATGGATAAACGTCCTCACTCGCCCCGGGAGAAATCCCCGGGGAGCATTACCTGGAGACCAATGTATAATTGTCCGCCCCTGTTCACCCGACAGTAATTCGAGATCTGAAAGTACACTTACAGGCGGGTCGTATTCCAGGGTAAATATTGTAGGGAACATTATAGGAAGGGCAAGCTATCAGTATGTTAAGGCAGAGACGATCTCTACGCCTGTACCCACCTGTGTAAAGAAAGAGAGAGAGGGGAGATGGACGTGTAGTGTCGGGAGGAAACACCACAGCCTGGCTGAACACCCCACACCACACCAAGCTCAAACATTGACTTGTAGCAAGTGATTTATTGAGCAAGTAAAGCTCCCTCTCTCGACTCCCCCACTGTGTGTACTGAATACAGAAACAGCTGCGGATAACTCCATGTTTGTGCTGGATGTGATAAAATAACCCATTATGGTGCTGCATGTTTCTACCGCTGCTGTTGCTAATGAAGGCAATTACAGCTGCTGTCACAGCGACTGATGCTGCTCCTGCAGCTCTTGGCTATCGTGGTGAGCACCGTAGCCCGGTAACACTGGCGCGGGTCTGACGCAACCAGTATTTATAAACACAACTTGTCTCCGCCACCCACTGACCGCCAGGAGTCTGAACATAGCGTGTAGCAAGTGTATATTGGCCGCAGATAAGGCAACTGAGGTCTTCGTGTACCTGCAGCTTTTATGGAAGTTTACCCTTGAATTGTCTGCTGAATGACGGAGCATAGATGTGTTTTATTTGTGTCTAAACTTCAGCATTTCGATCTCTCGGAGGTTTGACACGAGGCTAGGACTACACACTTTACACGAGGCTGGGACCACACACTTGACACTAGGCTGGTACTTGGAATGTGTTAAAACATATCCACTTATTAGCCCCGTCATCGTGGACACAACGAAACGGACATAAGTGGAAAGAAACAGGTGAAGTTGAAGATAGAAATAGGTAAACATGGCGATGTCAAAGGAGGAGACTGATGAAGGAGACAAAGATGATGATTGTGAAGTATGCAGGACCCTTCGTACTTGCCCAAGACCTTCACCTCACCCCTCACTTTCCTCCTCTTTCCTCCCCTGTCCTTCCTTCTCCTTCCTTCCCTCTGTCCTTCTTTCCCTTCCCCTCTCCTCCTCCCTTTCCTTCTCTCCCTCCTCCTCTCTGCCTCATCGTTCCTATCGTCTTTATTATCACACTCCCTCTTCTCCCCATTCCATTTCCCTCCTCCCCATTTGCTTCTAGCTCAGTCTATTCTTATCCCCTTTGCTATTCCTTCCCTTCTCTTTCTGCCCATCCATCCCCCCTGTTCTTCTCCAAGAATGTATGGTAGCTACAGTTGGCTTATTCTTTATGGAAGATGGTGGTAAGTGCAAGGGTTTACGGAAGTACTTCAGTATTTATGCATATACATAGATGCATACTTTGGCACATGTATATATGCACACTGATGCATATATACATGATTTATTGTTCCTCCAGTTGGGTCTTGTTTTTATTTAACGTTTAATTGTTTTGTTTGTGCTTTCACATGTGCTTGCTTGCTTGCAGGAGGGTTTGTTGGTAATGTTTGTACATACATCTTACCTTGGAATTATGTATTGAGGCTCTTGGTTGCCCTCGAGTAGACGTAAGCTTTTGGGCCATTTGTGAGTCCTAATTAGGAGACCTGGGCCTATTAATAAGGTGTAAAGATGTTAAACACAAAATAGAACATGAAAATTGGGGTTTTAAGTGATGGAACAGATTACCTGGTAATATAATATACGCAGGGACCCCGGCCGTGGTTGTTTCTAGCGTAGGGTAGACACCACATTTGCTGCCCGAGATGCACTCTGCACTAGTGGCTTTATGCGTTGTACTTACCTATGTATCTGCCTCTGTTTATGTATACAAATGTTGTTATTATCATTGTTATTAGTCGCAAAGAAAATGTATATATGCTGGTTAGCATTGTAAATGTGTGGGCCACGTCTGTGGTAGAAAATAATAATAATACAAAAAAGTAGCAATGGCTTGGCGCTTTTCCTTGACAATTCCCTTCCCATCTTCATCTTTATCCTCAACCCATCACATTCTTCCCTCTGTGGTTTTTTCTAATATTTATCTTTTTTCTTCTTTGATGTATCTCTTCTTCCCTCCCCTCCTACTCATCCCTCTTACCGTTCCTCACTTATTTCTCTCATTTTCTTTCCTTGTTTTCGCATTTGTCCTTCACATTCCTTCCCATCTCGATCTTCCCCATTGATATTCCAGACAGGCTGTACCATCTAACCTAATGATCTTTAGTATGCTCTCCACCCTGTCCTCCATGCTCTCTCTCTCTCTCTCTCTCTCTCTCTCTCTTTCTCTCTCTCTCTCTCTCTCTCTCTCTCTCTCTCTCTCTCTCTCTCTCTCTCTCTCTCTCTCTCTCTCTCTCTCTCTCTCTCTCTCTCTCTCTCTCTAGGTGAGTGCTATTAGAGTTATTTTTTATATACTGCTCCAATAGCCTATGATTTTGAAACTTGATATTTCTCACATTTTCTCTCAGTTGCAAAACTTACTAATTTAAATAGACGTGGGCTTATACTTAAATTATTGTTTACTATAGAAAAAAGGATTCAGTTATATTTTTGTAAATTATTTACATACATAATAAGGCAGTCGATTAAGGCAGTGTCTGGGATGCTCCCGGACGCAGGTTCGAATCCTCGTCACGGCCCTTGTGGATTTGTTTATTTACATACAATAATCTTTTGACAAATAATCCATTCAGTTGGATGGTTTAAATATGTTACACGAATAAGAAAGTGCATTATAATCTTTATCTGTCCCATATGTTATAAGTGTGATGCTTTTATCTCAACTCTGAACATTTACCAGTTTGTTCAACACAATTTATTGTTAGTTTTATATATTTTTACACATGTTGGTTACCATTGTAAGTGAATGGTCGCGTCTGTGGTTGAACACGGGCTTAACAACACTCTATTAGAGATATGAATTTTTATTCATTGATTTTTGTAATATTAATATTCTTAAGTACCACTTTAGTTGATTTTAAAGAGCTCAGAAATATCACTCAAGCTTCATGAAATGTTACAACTAAATTGAAATTGAAATAAGTTTATTGAGGTAAAATACACACAAAGGGATGAGGTAGCTCAAGCTATTCTCACCCCGTTCAGTACATCGTGTTAATACATACATAGACACACATCACAAACAATAAACATATTACCAAACATTCTGAGAGATAAACATATACATTTCCTCCTTAACACAAGTAGTATGGTACCAGACGTACACAAATACTTGTATGACTTAGGTATAATGTATAGACAGTTACAACTAATGTTCCTGGTTATGCATTCTTGCATAGTTTGAAAATGAAGTATTTCATGCAATTATTATCATTTCATTTTTTGTGTGAATAATTCCTATTCCTTTTCTGTCTTGTTCGTTATTAATAATTCCTTTATTTTCCCTTTTAAATGAATATTGATCCTGTGCTCTTCTCCTGTGGTTCGTGCCACGTCGCGTCTGTCTGTTTGCATGTGAAGGGTGTGGTCAGTGTGTGGGGGGGGGGGGGGTCAGTGGGGGTGGAACTATAGTGGGGGTGTGTGGGCGTGGTCTTCATGTTGGGGGTGGGGGCTAGTGTGGGTGGCTGGTGGAATAGGATACCGGTGGGGAAAGGAAGATTATATTATAGTGTATTGAACTCTATAGAACCGTGGAGTACAGCCACTAGACATTAGAGTACAACTGCAAGCCATCAGCCAGGGTGTGGAAGACGAGTGAACTGTGCTGGATGATTCAGTGCTAGCAAAAACTACCTCCAAATGAGTCGCCTCGCCCCCACAGCTGCTGGCCCAAGAGCTTGGACCTATTGCAGGAGAATCAAACCCCACAATAACGTGTGGGGTGAGTGCTACACGGTATTCATCTACATACACCCGTATATATACACACAAAAATCACAATTGCGTGATGCATCAAATGAACAAATCCACAAGGACAGTGGGATGCTCTCGGACGCAGGTTCGAATCCTCGTCACGGCCCTTGAGGATTTGTTCATTTAACCGTATATATGTTGTAGTACATGGAAAAACTCGTAAACACAGAGCTTTCTGGCATAAGAGAGCATTGCTTAGCTAGCAAACAAACAAATATCGTGTCAGCAAGGCGGACAGTCCGCCTGTTGTCATAATTAGCTGTATATTTCACATTTATACATTTTCCTTCAATTGTATCCCTCCGTTTTCTTTACTCCGACCCACACAGAAAAGGTGGTTAGAGAAAACTGAAAAGAAGAGATTGCTAGAGGGGTCGGAGAGAGAGATGAGTGTGTTTGGACGGAGGAGGCTGTGATCCAGCAGGTGATTGTGTCCAGCACGTGGAGTTTAGGACTTAAAGAATAATATGATTGGGTGCACATTAACTGGTCAAAGGCTTATTGTAGAGTGAGATTAACTAGAAGTTGTGATTGAGTAGAGTGCATGATTAGGTTGAAGAAGGGATTAGGCGGGAGACAATATTGGATTGGAGTTTAGCTTCCCACGTTGAGACAGGATGGCAATTAGTATATTTTCCACCTTAGACCTGGACAACTCGGTAACACTGCCAGTCAACATATATACATTTTGGTCTGTTCTACGTGGACAAGCTAGAGTTGTTAACTCACAGAACAGGTTATATGGTACTCAGCCACAGGTGATTAACGTGCTTGTACAGCTTAAGCTGTAAGTATAGGTGGGATGCCAGGTGAGGCAGGGCCAGGTGAGGCAGGGCCAGGTGAGGCAGGGTCAGGTGGGGCAGGGTCAGGTGGGGCAGGGCCAGGTGAGGCAGGGCCAGGTGAGGGAGGGCCAGGTGAGGGAGGGCCAGGTGAGGCAGGGCCAGGTGAGGCAGGGCCAGGTGAGGCAGGGCCAGGTGGGGCCGGGTAACACGGGACAGAACAGACAAGACCGTGGAGGTGTTAGGTCGTGTGTATGGTGCGGCGCGGCTTTGTGCTGTGTTCCTGTGTTGCATTGTGCTGTCTTGTTCATTGTTTTGCAGTCTTGCGCTGTTGTCTCTTGTGCTGTGCTGTGATGTAATGTTTTGAACTGTCCTGCCCCATGCCTCCCACTGCTGTGCTGTGAGTCTTTGATGTGTTGTGTAGTGGTAAGCTCTCTTGTGCTGTGGTGATGTGTTAAGCTGCGTTGTGTAATATGCTGTGTTCTGCTGTGCTCTATTGCTTCCTGCTTGGCTGTGTTGTGTTGCCGTGTACTCACCTAATTGTGCTTGCGGGGGGTTGAGCTCTGGCTCTTTGGTCCCGCCTCTCAACTGTCAATCAACTGGTGTACAGGTTCCTGAGCCTATTGGGCTCTATCATATCTACATTTGAAACTGTGTATGGAGTCAGCCTCCACCACATCACTGCCTAATGCATTCCACCTGTTAATTATGACACTGAAAAAGTTCTTTCTAACGTCTCTGTGACTCATGTGGGTACTCAGTCTCCACCTGTGTCCCCTTGTTCGCGTCCCACCCGTGTTAAACAGTTTATCTACCCTGTCAATTCCTCTGAGAATTTTGTAGGTTGTGATCATGTCTCCCCTCACTGTGTTGTTATTCCGTGTTGTGCTTTGCTAAGGGCGGTTGTATTGTGCTCTGTTATACCGAGGTATAATATACCTTCTTGTTTATACTCTAGTATAATATGCCTTTGTTATAGCCTGGCTTTCCTGTGTTTGAACTTGTCTGTTTGTGTTGTTGTTGTTGCCCACCAGGTGGCGCCACGGTCACCACCTGGACGTGGGCCACCCGCCACCACCATCACCACCACACCACCACACTCTAAAGCACCACATTTATCCCAACTGTTGCCAGTTTCTGGAGATACCAGTACCACCACCACCACCACCACCACCACCACCACCACCACCACCACCACCACCACGCCCGCCACTACCACCAGCTCCACACCCCTCAGCTACAAGTACTCAACCACACCAGTACCACCACTGGTCCGCCCTCATGTTAACAAGTGAGTGTGGGTGTACTCCGTTTAGTCCATTTATAGTGTAGATACTCTCTCTGTGTCTCTAACCAACCTGTCCTCCTACAAAGAGCGTCGCATTTCGATCGTATGCGTTACAATAGGCCAAAAATTGCTGTACTAGAAAATGGAACCTGGGCAACCTGAGAGGTGGCTCCCAAAAGTGGCTGCCAGAGTTTAACTCAAGCAAGTGCAAGGTAATGAAGCTGGGTGTTGTGAACACGACGCTGGACAGTGTAAGGAAATGATTATAATTGTGTGAGTATGACTGTGTGAGCATGAGAGTTAGTATGACCGGTTCTTGATTTAATAACTTAGTAAAGAAGCCTAGCAGATCTGGCACCAGATTCACGAAGCAGTTACGCAAGTACTTACGAACGTGTACATCTTTCCTCAATCTTTGACGCCTTTGGTTACATTTATTAAACAGTTTACAAGCATGAAAACTGCCAATCAACTGTTGTTATTGTTATAAACAGCCTCCTGGTGCTTCGGAGCTCGTTAACTGTTTAATAATTGTAAACAAAACCGCCAAAGATTGAGAAAAGATGTACAGGTTCGTAAGTGCTGGCGTAACTGCTTTTGTGAATCTGGCCCCTGGCCTCAGATACGTGTCCTGAGAAGCACGGCCAGAGACACACGTGCCGTGTACCCAAACACAGATAAGCACCGAGTCTTACGTTGGTCTGGAAGTGTTTGGTGTAAGGAGTGAACAAGTGGCAACAGCGCCGGGTGTGACCAAGATGGCGGAAGAGCTGTCCACAGCCAGTCACAGACGAGTGGTTAAACGATGATACCAAACTCAATTAAACCTTTCTTTGTCGACCAGTATCTCCACAAGCCTTACTTTGTCGACCAGTATCTCCACAAGCCTTACTTTGTCGACCAGTATCTCCACAAGCCTTACTGTGTCGACCAGTATCTCCACAAGCCTTACTGTGTCGACCAGTATCTCCACAAGCCTTACTGTGTCGACCAGTATCTCCACAAGCCTTACTTTGTCGACCAGTATCTCCACAAGCCTTACTGTGTCGACCAGTATCTCCACAAGCCTTACTTTGTCGACCAGTATCTCCACAAGCCTTACTTTGTCGACCAGTATCTCCACAAGCCTTACTGTGTCGACCAGTATCTCCACAAGCCTTACTGTGTCGACCAGTATCTCCACAAGCCTTACTTTGTCGACCAGTATCTCCACAAGCCTTACTGTGTCGACCAGTATCTCCACAAGCCTTACTGTGTCGACCAGTATCTCCACAAGCCTTACTTTGTCGACTAGTATCTCCACAAGCCTTACTTTGTCGACCAGTATCTCCACAAGCCTTACTTTGTCGACCAGTATCTCCACAAGCCTTACTTTGTCGACCAGTATCTCCACAAGCATTACTTTGTCGACCAGTATCTCCACAAGCCTTACTTTGTCGACCAGTAATATACCATATATTGTGTCTTACACTGTCGACACAAACTCCAACTCCTCGATAACACGAGCACTACCATGGTGGAGCAACTTAACAATAGCTACAAATTGTAAAATAAAGGTAGAAAAATAAAAACGAGGGGAACAAACACCATAAAAAGGAAAGGAATGAGAAAAATAATAAAGGGAGGGAACAAGGAGATAAGAGGAATGGTGCAAGAGACAGAGAGAGAGAGAGAGAGAGAGAGAGAGAAGAGGGGGATGAGACAGGAGGAAGCAATGTTCACTACCCAAGAAGGGCGCTTTAAAACTCACTGTTTATATTGCAATTTTAACAAGAAGGACGCTGGAGGACCTTAACAGCTCTGGTCAAATATGGCAGGAGTGGACCATGTAGGGGGCGAGCGGCCCGTGTGAGGACGGCCCGGGCGCCCGCCGCCAACACCAACATGGGCCAAACTTGAAGCCTCGCACCGCCATTGTTTTAAAAACATTTTTCGAATGCGCTAAAAGGTGTCATAAACTTAAACCCTGACCACACACCACACAAATAAACTAGTTAACGGCCAGACAATTGTCAGACGGGCAGACAATTGTCAGGAGGTAGATGGAACTAGCTGATGGCATCAGGTAGTTGACGGATGATTGATGAGGCAGATTGATGAGTGTGTTTCAAGAGACTTAAATCAGACAAGAACGATGAGGAGGAAAAGTGGAGTGAGGAGAGAGATCGATAGCGAATGTTAGGCGTAAGGAATGAGAGATAAAGAGGAGTAAAGCGAGATTAAGTAAGCTCAATTTATGTGCATTAGTAAGATGAAGAGTAAGAACGGGACACAAGTGGCTAAAAAGGAATATCAAAGGAGATATAAATAAGATGCAACAAGTATCATTAGAAAATAGAACACGAAAAGATGGATTTATTTTAAACAAGTTTAAAGTTGGAAAAAAAGGCAATCAGTAGTTTGGAAATAGAGTTGCAGATCAATAAAACGAAGTTATGAGCACCATAGAAGCAAAAATCACTAGAAAGGTTCAAGCATAAATGGAAGTGAATGGGTATATAATGGGAGATGCCTGGCAGGAGTTATTAGGCTTTCTGAAGATGATTGTATTCATGTATTCCTGTTCATACAAGGGGGCCAAGACTGCCTCAACTATGCTTACTTTCATATTTGATTTTCCTTCCATGTTGTGGCCTTCCTCCTGGAATTATGTCTGACATCTTAGAGTTTTAGTGATATTGATGAGATGCCACACATGGATTTTTTTATTATTATTATTTTCTACCACAGACGTGGTCACACATTTACAATGCTAGTCAACATATATACATTTTTTTCTGTCCTCCATGGACAGGGTTAGAGATGTGTTAAACATATAGTTCAAGGGTTTATTGAACAATCAACCACAGAAGGTGATTCGGTGCTTTTAAAATGCTAGGCTAAGCACATGGAGGTGAACAGGACGGTGGACAACCTAGGCTTGTCCCTTGTACCTCCAGCTGCCGCGGTCATGGCGGACTAGGCTCACGCCTCTACAAACATCATCACATTTACTTAATACCGTGGCCCCTGCCCCATTGTTGGTTAATATACCAGATGAGGAAACATGATTGGATAATAGGAATGGTTTCGTCTTTTTGGGGTGTTGTATGCTGCTATAGCAGTGTGTTCACTCGCACGATGTAACTTTTTTGCAGGTATGTTCCTGCCTGGGCCCTAAGCCTCTGGCTGGCTTATTAAGTGTTACTCGTTTATATTTTACTTAGGCGGTGTATGAGTATTTATGACTCGTATAGTCGCTTCAGTAAGATTATTCCCCACGTGTTTAACAACTTCCTCTGCTCTGTTGAACCTAAGTTGAAATCTTAATGGGTTTGTAACTGTGCATTGTGTTAGATAATGTTCCACTTTGTCGGGCATTTCTCCACAGTGCTGACATTTCCTCTCATCTTCTGGAACCTGTAAGCCTATTTCCCATGCACATGGGTATTCAAGCCTGATGCGATGTAAGTGTACTTCTGGTGTTCTACTTCTCCCTTTCATCAAAATAAGTGGTTCGTAGTTGGTTGAATTCTTGTACCAACCCGCAGATCCTGATGTTGCAACTGCTGTGTTGTGGTCACTGTACATCATCTGCATTGCTCTGTTTCTAATTGCTTGCTTAATCTGTGATAGACTTTGTGGTATGTAAATGCCTACATTTCTTCGCTTAGTTGCAAGTTTTGCAGCTTCGTCTGCAATGTCATTTCGTATTATTCCCACATGACTTGGCACCCAGTGAGTGACGCTGCCCAGTACTGTCACTATGGCGGTGTTCCCACTCACAGGATGAGTGACGCTGCCCAGTACTGTCACTATGGTGGTGTGTCCACTCACAGGATGAGTGACGCTGCCCAATACTGTCACTATGGCGGTGTGTCCACTCACAAGATGAGTGACGCTGCCCAGTACTGTCACTATGGCGGTGTGTCCACTCACAGGATGAGTGACGCTGCCCAGTACTGTCACTATGGCGGTGTGTTCACTCACAGGATGAGTGGCGCTGCCCAATACTGTCACTATGGCGGTGTGTTCACTCACAGGATGAGTGGCGCTGCCCAATACTGTCACTATGGCGGTGTGTCCAATCACAGGATGAGTGACGCTGCCCAATACTGTCACTATGGCGGTGTGTCCAATCACAGGATGAGTGACGCTGCCCAATACTGTCACTATGGCGGTGTGTCCACTCACAAAATGAGTGACGCTGCCCAATACTGTCACTACGGCCGTGTGTCCACTCACAGGATGAGTGGCGCTGCCCAATACTGTCACTATGGCGGTGTGTCCACTCACAGGATGAGTGACGCTGCCCAATACTGTCACTATGGCGGTGTGTCCACTCACAGGATGAGTGACGCTGCCCAATAAACTAGCTCTCCAGAGGAAAATAAAGTGTAAAGTGCTTGACTAGGTACTCACCTATTACTCACCTAGCAGAAGGTTAAGGAGAATCTGATAAGTACGTATGTAAGTACTTTACACGAAGTATAAAATTTAAACAAAGAAATGTTAAAAGGCAAGACGAAGAAGCATAAGTAAAGAGGTTTCACGCATGACTAGAGTTTAAAGGTGTGCTCCCACAAGACAAAGTGCTATGCCCAAGTGGCAACCAATTGTATTATTCCCAGTACCGACAACACCAACGTCGCAAGCCCCTGAACAATATACAAAAAACTTAATATATACTAACCTATGAGCTAAATATATAGTAATAAATTTAGTAACCAGTAAGATGCTAAAACAAGTAAAATTATATGATTTAAGTTACAAAATTTGTTAAATATTGATTTGTCGGTGTTCATCCTGAGAAAAAAATGTGTGTCGGCTGGGGGTATCTGGCGGGAAAGAGAGGCTGGGCAAGGTTGGTCGCTGCTTCCGCCTCAGTTTGGTCTCAGCTTGTGTAGTGAGCGGGTCGTGCTCTCCGTCCTCCCGCGCCCTCCCACACATTCTCTTCTATGACTTTACTCTTAATAATTGGATTTAACGACTCGTGAAGATGATATTTGTAATTAGTGCCCTTTTTAAGTAGTGTATTTGATTAACCAAAGACAGTGCTGGGTTTGTTATTGTGATGACAGATGATTGTTATGAAGCAAGGAAAATGTAAACAAATAAACTTTTATCAGATGAAAACATGGTGGATATATAATATATATATTTTTTTTAACGTTTGTACAATTGATATAAGTATATGTGATTGGTTGCCGCTTCGTATCCTGCTTAAAGTATATTGACACTGACTAGTCATAGCCGTCTCTGTGAATGTGTTTGTGTTAGTGAATGTTTATGTGCACATGATCTGTGGGAGTGTATGTGCACATGGCCTGTGTGAGTGTTTATGTACACATGACTTGTGTGTGTAGGTGCTGGTGAGTACGTACTCACATGAGTGTACTTGTGGGGTGGAGCATAACCTCACAAGACCCGGCCGATCTAGCTACTGCTGAGTTGAATGATTCATTCCTCAAGTTGCTTGGCTTGTTTTCATTTGAAGTTGGTTGTTGAATTTGTGAGTGTTTATGTGAGTACTCACGTCAGTGTTTATGTGAGTACTCACGCCTTTGTTTATGTGGGTACTCACGCCTTTGTTTATGTGGGTACTCACGTTAGTGTTTATGTGGGTACTCACGCCTTTGTTTATGTGGGTACTCACGACTTTGTTTATGTGGGTACTCACGACTTTGTTTATGTGGGTACTCACGTTAGTGTTTATGTGGGTACTCACGCCTTTGTTTATGTGGGTACTCACGTTAGTGTTTATGTGGGTACTCACGTCACGCGGTTGTTATTGTCATAATGCAGTAACTAGACTGTCTTGTCTGGTGTCATAAATGCTGTGATTCTGAAACTGGAGGTGGCTTCTGCCTCCTCTTATATCTACGTACTTCCACAATACTGTGTAACAATGACATCACCCCGGGGCTGTGTGCTCTTGGACTGGTCTCACGTAGGTAGTTGACTGGGTTTCTGAAAGCTGTCTTGAAGTTGCCCGTATCGCCTATGCTGTTGGTGCTATTCTTACTCTGTAGTCATTCTTGGTGCTTTCCCAGTTTGTTTTTCTTTCTAGATTTTTGGTGGTTATTCCCGTTCATCATATGAAGGTGTCTTATCACCTTACACTTACTGCTATTAAAGCCTAATAGCCATTTGTTCAAACCCTCTCCGTAGCTTTCATATGTCTTGATTCTTCTCTTTTTTAGTTTGTGTCGTGAACAAACACTAACATTGAAGACTCCTGTGGTTATGTCATTGACAGTTTGGCCTAATCTCATTGGTCATTGACCTGTGAAGGAGGGAAGGGTAACGGTGATTGGGAAGGAAGGACGAGGAATGGAGGAAATGGGGGAATGTCATTGTTACCCATTTAACATCCTCCAATCCCCGATTTTGGAATGCGACGTTACGGTTCTACGTTTGGCCGGACGTTGGGATGTTGACAAGTGAAACTCTCCAAACGTCTACATTTCTACCACGGTATCCAGATCCATGCGAGGGTCATCTACTCCACTAGAATAGATAATCTACCTGGGAATCACTGCTGTACCTGGCGCTTACAAGAGGGTAAATGGGTCCAACAGTTCCTGGGTTCCAATTAAGTTTATTTAGATGGACTCCATGCCGGGTAGAGGATAGGCTACAGAAGCACGTAATATTTCAGGAACTGAACCCCAATATTCGTGTAGCTTAGCAAGTTACATCAACGTGAACTAACTACACAGTTTGTTACTATATTAACAATCCATTCACAATTTTGGTTAGTTTAGCTTGATTATCAGAAGGCTAAATAATTACCAGAAGTCACATAATGAGTTCAGAAGCTGAACAGCTGTGTTGTATAAGGTAAACAGTTTACACGTGTGGTGAACTTGTTAGTGATATTGTGATGTTAGAGCCAGTGCCTCCACGTTCTCTTGCATAACAACATAATCATTTAATAATAACAGAAACTGCAGAAGCCCTATTGGTCCATACGAGGCAGCTCCTATTGGTCCATACGGCGCAGCTTCTATTGGTCCATACGAAGCAGCACATATTTAAATAATATGTAATACCACATCCATAACAATACTCGGTAGTTTGTTCCATAAATCAACAAACCTGTTTCCAAACCAATATTTACCCAGCTCTTTTTCCTGGATTTAAACTTATCCAATCTATATCCACAGTTTGTCGATATCCCTAGTCGAGGAATATGTAGATTGTGCTAATATGGATTCTTTGAGAATGTCTAAGTAGTGATAAATAAGTCTTTTTACTATCGTATTGGTTCAGACTTGTATTTTAGTATTCTATTTGATTTTGGAGTTGTTTAAGAAGTTGTAATATATCATATATCTCGCGAAACGATTGATTGGTAGTTGGATGCTTGTTAAGGGCCTAGTGGACCAAACTCTCACAAGTCAGGCCGGGCTTGGGGAGTAGAAGAACTCCCTGAACCCCATCAACCAGGTATCAACCAGGGTTGGAGGTCTAGCAATATCGTGCATGGGAAGGTTGCAATGGGTGAGACACTAGTGGCAGGGCGCCATGTTGGCGTAGGAGGCGAGGTGGTACCCATCACAGACTAACAACATGTGGTGCGAATATTAAACTGCTGTGTTGGTGTGAAGTGACAACACACCACGTCTGCAACACACGCTTACAACTTCTTCTTTCAGCTAGAGTCTTCCACTTGCTGACCACCCGTACAGGCGATGAAAACGTCCTTAAGAACAAATCCACAAGGGCCGTGACGAGGATTCGAACCTGCGTCCGAGAGCAACCCAGACACTGCCTTAATCGACTGAGCTAGGATGTCTGGGATGCTCCCGGACGCAGGTTCGAATCCTCGTCACGGCCCTAGTGGATTTGTTCATTTGATGCATCACGTTAGTGTGATCTCTGTGTGTGAAAACGTCCTTACATTTCTTCGACTCCTGTGCATGTCCAGCTTCCACTGTGTTCTCTCATTCTACTTTCTCTCACTCAAAAGATGTTGTCAATGTCTACCTTGTCAATTCCCCCTCAATATCTTGTATATTGTAATCATGTTCTCTCTGTTCTTTCTCCTCTAGGGTTGTGAGGTCTTATTCCCTTAACCTATCCTCATAGCTTAGTCCTTTTAGCTCTGGCACCAGTCTTGTTGCAAGCCTTTGTACTTTTTCAGTTTAGGTTTTGTGTTTCACAAGGTGTAGATTCCAGGCCACTGCTACATATGCCATTATTAGTCTAAGAAAGGCTTTGTAGATTGCCTGGAAGGAGCCCTGGTATAGTTTTCTAAACGATGCTCTAATGTTTGCCAGCGTCCCATATGCTGCTGATGTTACCCTGTTTATATGTACCTCTGGAGATAGTGTTCAATTATATAACTCGCAAATATTTCTCACTTTTATATTCTTTGTAGTTGCTTTTCCCTCATGGTGTAGATACCTCCTGGTCTCCTGCCTTTCTCTCCCATCTTCAGTTACCTTACACTTGTTAGAATTGAATTCCTGCAACCATTTGTTTGGCCACTCCTAGAGTTTGTCGAGGTCATTCTAACTTTCTGCAGTCCTCCATTTTTCATTTATCATTATCTTTACGTCGTCTGTATATATTGACACGTTCACACTCAAGGTAGGTCATTCATTCATATTAGCAACAGTTGGGGTCCAAGAACCGAGCCCTTCGGAAGGCAGAGTTCCCTGTCATGCGGGGTTCACTGTCGTGTGGGGGTATTGGGGTAGGGAAGGTCATCCACCCTATACTAAACCCGAAGTTATTAAGTGTTGAAACAATCACAAGAGAAAGTTTAAGGTATGGAAGGTATCTAGTGAGGTAGGGGAAGGAGGGAGGGGGGAGGGAGAGAGGAAGGAAGGGAGAATGGATTAATTTAATCCATGTTGTCACAAGAGAAAGGGAACTTCTTAATGTAAGGCAATTATGAGGATAAACTGTTAACCCAGTATGAGTATAGAGCATAAAGTATGTCAAATATGAGGACATACTGAGGGGGGAAGGGAGGTAGTAGGCAGGGGACAAGAGCAAGACCTCACTGTTAGGTAAGAGGGTGAAGCATTATACAGAAGGGAAGGTGGTGACCCGAGGCAGGAGTCGAGCCTTCACCTGTCACCCAAACCACCAATATATTCCTCTTCAACAACACACTTACAATGTCTCCTGTCTCACATCTCCACCTCTCACCTTCTCGGCCAGCGACACTTGGCATAGACCCTCTCCCATTTGGCCCACGACACTTGTCCACGGACGAGCGCTTTGGAAGTGGCCAGGGACACTTGGCCTAGACCCACTCCCGTTTGGCCGACGACGAGCGCTTTGGAAGTGGACATTTTCCGTCACGGATCTTCACATTTGTTTTGTTAATTTTGTGTTCTTGGTTAAAATAGACCAGACCCTGCACGGTACTGCAGGTGGACTGCACGGTACTGGAGGTGGACTGTGTCTTGAGGTGCGTGATGGTGGCGGGGGAGGCATCCACCCTGCAGGGGCGTGACCTGGCAAACAGTTGGGGTTCAACTACCCACATTAATGTACCTCCACGCATATTGTCCACTGTCAAACAGTCCCTCCAGCCAGCGATTTCGTCTGGGTTCGAGTCCTGGTCTGGGAGGATTGACTGGGACTCTTAGTTGACTGGGTTACCTTGATGTAGAACACTTGTTAGTTAGTTGAGAGGACGGGTTGAACTAAGGGAACTATCAGGGGGAAAGCGCCAAGCCATTACGACTATATAGCACTGGGAAGGGGTCAGGATAAGGATTTGGGATGGGACGGGGGGGGGGGGGGAAGGAATGGTATCCAACCACTTGGACGGTCGGGGGATTGAACGCCGACCTGCATGAAGCGAGACCGTCGCTCTACCGTCCAGTCCAAGTGGTTGGGTAAGAGGACGGGTTGAGAGCATCCATTAAGTCCTACCCATATTTATCCATCTTCTATCCCCCCCTACTCCCACCCATATCTATATATACCCATTCACCTTCCATTATATATGCCCACACCTACTCTACCCCTGCCCTTATGCTTCCATCCTCCCACATTTGTGTATGCCACGTATGTCAGACCAATTCTGGAATTTACAGCGATAGCGTGGACTCCAGATCTCGTTTAACACAAAACAGAGAGGTTGAAGTCCTTAAGGCATGGCACTAAGCTGGCCTCAGTGCTGAGAGATATACCACCAAACTTGTCCCAGAGCCGAGAAGTATGAGCTACGAGGAAAGACTAAGCAAAATCTTACATCACTGGAAGAGAGAACAGGAGAGACATAGTCTCGACATACGAAATACCAATAATATTTGACAGGGTAAGTAAGGACACGCAGTTTGAGAAGGAATGTAAATGATCAGAGAGACACTTGAAAATTAACTACCCAAATTTATATAGCAGTGGCGCTATATAAATAATATTTATTGTTTAAGGTGGTGAAGGCAGACACGGATTAAAGCATAGATATGTAAGAACCCAAAGTGTTCGGTTGGGTACCAGAAGCTAAAGCTCAACCCCCTGCAGGTACCTTGCCTTGAGGTAACTTCGGGGCTTAGTAACCCCGCGGCCCCGGGCGTCGACCAGGTCTCCTAAGAGGTAGAACTAGGTTCGTACAGACACATTAACCCCATTCTCTATTCCCACCTACAGCCAATCTTACCAATCCTCCATCCCTCTCCCCCAGCAATACCTGTCCCGCCACCCTAGCCCGCCCGCCCGCCCACCCACCCACCCACCCACCCACCCACCCGCCCGCCCGCCCGCCCTGGCCCACCCTAGCCCGCCCGGCCGCGCCTTCAACAGCACCAAAACGGAAACAACAGCTGTACGGAGTGTCGCACCGCCTCTCTCTCTCCCTCCCTCTCTGCTTCCCTCTCTCTCTCTCCCTCGTGCTGGTACTGGTGTACGTGGTGGTGCTTGTGTACGTGTGGCTGGTGGAGGTGTTAAGGGTTGTAGCTCGTGTTCCTGACAAGAGACGATGCTTTGGGTAGTTGTTGCTCTGTAGTTAAGTATAGTTGTGTTGCGATGCTTTTGGAGGTGGTGGTGGTGCAGTTAACAGTGTTGAACCTAAAGTATCGTGTACACTTTTTTTGTGTGTAAGTCTAACAAGAGATCAAACCGGTTCTGGTATGCTTTGTTACCAGCAGTTCCTGTAGTGAGGAAGGTGGGAGGGAGTAAGATGAGAGGGAGAGGGAGGGAGGATGGAGGAAGAGAAGTGAGGGCGGGAGGATGGAGGAAAAGAGAGAGAGAGAGAGAGAGAGAGAGAGAGAGAGAGAGAGAGAGAGAGAGAGAGAGAGAGAGAGAGAGAGAGAGAGAGAGAGAGAGAGAGAGAGAGAGAGAGAGAGAGAGCATTTAGACAGCTTACAGCATTTAAACTGTTAAATACCTAACAGTCTATAATAATTAGACTTGATATGTAATAGCCTCGTGTCTAAAATATTCTATACATTAATAATTTTAACAAAAAAATAATAAAAAACATAACACTGAACATTGAAATTATGCATTATATATCATAAATTAATGCCTATCAAAATGATACTGGGTAAACGACAAAGACATTTGTATACAATAGTGAGTTACAATTATAACAACACTTGTGTACGCATTACGAAATGAAAGAGTAGATATATATATATATATATATATGCAAACAAGCCTGAATGGTCCCCAGGACTATATACAACTGAAAACTCACACCCCAGAAGTGACTCGAACCCATACTCCCACAACTGGTATGTACAGGGACGCCTTAATCCGCTTGACCATCACGACCGGACATAAGGAAGTGATAGCCGAGGCTATATGAACCACTTCCCCGCCGGCACTCGGATGGTAATCTTGGGCATAGCATTTTATCAAATCACCTCATTCTTTGGGGCACACGTGAGGAACACAAATGCAAACAAGCCTGAATGGTCCCCAGGACTATATACAACTGAAAACTCACACCCCAGAAGTGACTCGAACCCATACTCCCACAACTGGTATGTACAAGGACGCCTTAATCCGCTTGACCATCACGACCGGACATAAGGAAGTGATAGCCGAGGCTATATGAACCACTTCCCCGCCGGCACTCGGATGGTAATCTTGGGCATAGCATTTTATCAAATCACCTCATTCTTTGGGGCACACGTGAGGAACACAAATGCAAACAAGCCTGAATGGTCCCCAGGACTATATACAACTGAAAACTCACACCCCAGAAGTGACTCGAACCCATACTCCCACAACTGGTATGTACAGGGACGCCTTAATCCGCTTGACCATCACGACCGGACATAAGGAAGTGATAGCCGAGGCTATATGAACCACTTCCCCGCCGGCACTCGGATGGTAATCTTGGGCATAGCATTTTATCAAATCACCTCATTCTTTGGGGCACACGTGAGGAACACAAATGCAAACAAGCCTGAATGGTCCCCAGGACTATATACAACTGAAAACTCACACCCCAGAAGTGACTCGAACCCATACTCCCACAACTGGTATGTACAGGGACGCCTTAATCCGCTTGACCATCACGACCGGACATAAGGAAGTGATAGCCGAGGCTATATGAACCACTTCCCCGCCGGCACTCGGATGGTAATCTTGGGCATAGCATTTTATCAAATCACCTCATTCTTTGGGGCACACGTGAGGAACACAAATGCAAACAAGCCTGAATGGTCCCCAGGACTATATACAACTGAAAACTCACACCCCAGAAGTGACTCGAACCCATACTCCCACAACTGGTATGTACAGGGACGCCTTAATCCGCTTGACCATCACGACCGGACATAAGGAAGTGATAGCCGAGGCTATATGAACCACTTCCCTGCCGGCACTCGGATGGTAATCTTGGGCATAGCATTTTATCAAATCACCTCATTCTTTGGGGCACACGTGAGGAACACAAATGCAAACAAGCCTGAATGGTCCCCAGGACTATATACAACTGAAAACTCACACCCCAGAAGTGACTCGAACCCATACTCCCACAACTGGTATGTACAGGGACGCCTTAATCCGCTTGACCATCACGACCGGACATAAGGAAGTGATAGCCGAGGCTATATGAACCACTTCCCCGCCGGCACTCGGATGGTAATCTTGGGCATAGCATTTTATCAAATCACCTCATTCTTTGGGGCACACGTGAGGAACACAAATGCAAACAAGCCTGAATGGTCCCCAGGACTATATACAACTGAAAACTCACACCCCAGAAGTGACTCGAACCCATACTCCCACAACTGGTATGTACAGGGACGCCTTAATCCGCTTGACCATCACGACCGGACATAAGGAAGTCCCTGGATTAAGGCGTCCCTGTACATACCAGTTGTGGGAGTATGGGTTCGAGTCACTTCTGGGGTGTGAGTTTTCAGTTGTATATAGTCCTGGGGACCATTCAGGCTTGTTTGCATTTGTGTTCCTCACGTGTGCCCCAAAGAATGAGGTGATTTGATAAAATGCTATGCCCAAGATTACCATCCGAGTGCCGGCGGGGAAGTGGTTCATATAGCCTCGGCTATCACTTCCTTATGTCCGGTCGTGATGGTCAAGCGGATTAAGGCGTCCCTGTACATACCAGTTGTGGGAGTATGGGTTCGAGTCACTTCTGGGGTGTGAGTTTTCAGTTGTATATAGTCCTGGGGACCATTCAGGCTTGTTTGCATTTGTGTTCCTCACGTGTGCCCCAAAGAATGAGGTGATTTGATAAAATGCTATGCCCAAGATTACCATCCGAGTGCCGGCGGGGAAGTGGTTCATATAGCCTCGGCTATCACTTCCTTATGTCCGGTCGTGATGGTCAAGCGGATTAAGGCGTCCCTGTACATACCAGTTGTGGGAGTATGGGTTCGAGTCACTTCTGGGGTGTGAGTTTTCAGTTGTATATAGTCCTGGGGACCATTCAGGCTTGTTTGCATTTGTGTTCCTCACGTGTGCCCCAAAGAATGAGGTGATTTGATAAAATGCTATGCCCAAGATTACCATCCGAGTGCCGGCGGGGAAGTGGTTCATATAGCCTCGGCTATCACTTCCTTATGTCCGGTCGTGATGGTCAAGCGGATTAAGGCGTCCCTGTACATACCAGTTGTGGGAGTATGGGTTCGAGTCACTTCTGGGGTGTGAGTTTTCAGTTGTATATAGTCCTGGGGACCATTCAGGCTTGTTTGCATTTGTGTTCCTCACGTGTGCCCCAAAGAATGAGGTGATTTGATAAAATGCTATGCCCAAGATTACCATCCGAGTGCCGGCGGGGAAGTGGTTCATATAGCCTCGGCTATCACTTCCTTATGTCCGGTCGTGATGGTCAAGCGGATTAAGGCGTCCCTGTACATACCAGTTGTGGGAGTATGGGTTCGAGTCACTTCTGGGGTGTGAGTTTTCAGTTGTATATAGTCCTGGGGACCATTCAGGCTTGTTTGCATTTGTGTTCCTCACGTGTGCCCCAAAGAATGAGGTGATTTGATAAAATGCTATGCCCAAGATTACCATCCGAGTGCCGGCGGGGAAGTGGTTCATATAGCCTCGGCTATCACTTCCTTATGTCCGGTCGTGATGGTCAAGCGGATTAAGGCGTCCCTGTACATACCAGTTGTGGGAGTATGGGTTCGAGTCACTTCTGGGGTGTGAGTTTTCAGTTATATATATATATATATATATAGTAGAAAGAGTAGATATGTCACGTGTAGTAGATACACATGACATGTTAAATTGTGGTGGCATTGAAGCCTCATGTAAGCCTTTATCATGACAGTCCGGTCGGTTGCACTCCCGTGTGAGTTACAAGCTTACATACTTCCATATCTTTTGTTAGTCTCCACAATTTTAACATGTTGAATATGTGATTTACGAGCTCTTTTGCATCGGTGAGCCGTATAGACTTAAGCATAATATAGGCTTAGGCTCCGTACTATATGCTGTTTACTGAATGTAATGGCATAGGGATTTATTTTAACTTTTAAAGTATCTTGTGCCCATCATCTGGTTCTAATGCTTTTCAATAAAAGTTTCCAACTTTTACCTTATATGTAGTATACAACCTATGGCAGGCTTCCCCTGCACCAAGATGATTACGTATTATCATGTTGACCAAACCACACAGTATAAATTGAAGGGACGACGACGTTTCGACTTGAGAATGGTCCAGGACGGACCGAAACGTCGTCGTCGTCCCTTCACCTTCTAGTGTGTGGTCTGGTCAACATATTTCAGCCACGTTATTGTGACTCCTCGTCTGCATATCTATTAAAGTATGAGGTTTATGTGTTGTTATTGCATGGATTTTTGTGTGTTCAATCTGTGTCTGTTGGACATGTAGGGATTCTGTGATCATTTTGAGTTGGGTAGTTGTGTTAGTACTACCGGAACACAGGTAGTATCCCCTAGTATTACCGGGAAGTACCAGAGCAGACGGAACCCTTGTACGGGGACCATCAAGGCCACAAGGAGAGTGAAGCCTTGATCTGCTGATTCATACGAAACAAAAACAATACAAAAATAATTAGCGCAAGTTTCGGGCCCCCCCTTTAAGGGTTGACGGATGCCACGCCCGTTCACGCCCCCTTCAACGTGCAATATTGTGATTGGTTAGACGGTTTATACCGGCGTTGTAATTGGTGGACGCCTTTTAGCTTCGAACTCAATCGCGAGCTCTCGGTATTGTCTGAAGCGATTGTAGGCGATGGTGGAGACCATCGTTGAGTAATTAAAGTCGTTGTTTAGAGATCTTTTGTTCCATTATTTCTTGTTAATGTATTTTTAGACCTAAGATTGTTATGCTTTTAGATGTTTGTCCACGTTTCTCGTAATTTTTGTTTACCTACTCATAAACTTGTATGTATATGAATACGCATTTTTTTGCATGTATGTTTATTATTTTTGTAATTTATTACTTTCGTGAATTAGCATAGTGTGAAGAAATACATTAGTCACAATGAGTCGTAATTTTATATCCACTAGGCTGCTGCTCCTACCTAACCAAACCGGCCGGACTGCTTATATCCTCATCTCACTCAAACTCTTTTATTTGTGTAGGCCTCTGTATTTAATATAGAGGCCTACAATACTACTAGGCCTCTATATTTAAATATAGAGGCCTACAATACAACTAGGCCTACTTTAAATCGATTTTATCAACTTACCGTTTTTGTATGGCATTCAGCAGCCTAAGTTTGTCTTGTGAGAAAATTGTGTTCCGTACCGTGACTATTCTTGATGCCTGTCTTATGTGATACTTGTATTGTGTGAAATCACAGTATTGCCTGAACAACTTTCTCAAAAACATTAATCATTTCAGAGCAATTACATGGCTAATGTCGCCAAAACGTACAATCACTGGACTTAATTAAATACGCTAACCAGATATTACGTTATTTTCACATTAATTGCCATGACATTTACAGGGTTTATAAGCAAACCAAAACCCAGAAGAAAAATGTTAGTTATAATACGTTGTGTTTATGATGGAATTGTTCAACTGGAAAAGCATCGAGTTGAGAGATGAGGGTCCGATACCCTTAAACTGCTTTAATATTTCCTCATTGATATACCACATTCTCGTGATTTTAACGAGGACAACATTGTTGTATAACTATATATAACAACAAAAGTCAAGAAGAGATATAGAAAAAATAAATCAAATATATATACTTATAGAACAAATATACAGTGATCGACTAGCATAAGTTTTTGTCGACTAAAGGGCGGTGATATATATATTCTGGGTGTCGCCAAGAACGATTTAAGGAGCCAGCTTCTGTGGGTGTAGCCAGGTGTAGCCTCTGATACACTGACACCCAGGCCTCAACCAGCCCTGCCTCCCTGGGGTAACCAGAGTGCTGGGAACTCACTACGGGCTCTCCATAGCCTGTGCTACTTGGAACTTTTTGTCCCAGGTAGCAAATCTTAAACAACAACAGCTGGGAGCTCTCCACTACTGCCACGATGTTGGCGATCAAGAAATACTTCACCTCCAAGAAGCGAAGGAACTCTGCGGAATATGTAAGTCTTCTGGTTAATAATATGTATGTATGTATTGTTAATTTGTTATTATTTGTGGGAACCGACCTGTGAGATTTATATTTATTTAATTTATATGAATTTATATTTACGTTAATTTATATACTTCGATAGCAATTTGTATAATGATAAGTGGACTGTATTTCTGCAATAATCTCAATCTCACAAATCGATCCTCTACACATTAGGGGGGTTTATATTTATATATATGTGCAGCCAATCAAACTACAGAAATAACTACATACATTAAAGAGGTTCCTTATCTTATAGTACAGCAGGTTAGTCCACCAGGTATAACTAGGGTGAAGACACCAAATTATCCTCTTTGAGGTAGCTTCCATATCACCCAGTAACTGGTGCACAAACTCTTGCATCCTCGTCTTGACCTGTCAAAAGTGCGCTAGCTGTGAAGCCAGAATCCTATATATGACAAGCTATATCAGAGAAAACACTATACAGTACATGGAACATTAAAGACCTGGCTTAATTACCTTTAGTTTGAGGCTTCCACGTGATCTCTAACCGGGTCACCCTATATCCTGACATTAATGGCCATAAATGAATGATAAACGGGTTTCGGATAGACACTTAACTTGAATTTGTAGACAGCGTGTTGACAATGGTACACCTTTGGGTTCCATAACACTACGTCCAAGTAAATTTAACAGGAGCCGAATTTGCTCCCGTGTGAGCCTCTGGTCTCAGTAACAACAATGGCTGCCCTCCTTCCTCACTCTGACGCCTGGCTTACATTGTCCAGATTTCAGAACGTGATAGAAGGGTCACATTTACTCTACTTTAATATTGATAATTAAGTTAATTTATATAAGATGTTTTTATGATGGTAAAGTCCAAAGACTAATGTATTTAAGAATAATTCCCAGCAAAATAGCTGGTGAATTATAATAGTATGTGGTGATGATATCCCGTTTTCTTTAGACGGTAATTCCACTACAAGTTACGTTTTCTATGGGTAACTTGTGGGTAATACAGCTATTATCTGTATGATATATTAAATGGTGTCGGATTTTCCGACATAATTCCCCAGGGGCTGCTCACGGGTCGAAGTCCTAATTAGAACAGACGAACACCGATACTCCTCCTTCGAATTATTAGATTAATTTGCTGTTAGTAGTTAGTAATCACACATTTGTGTGTCTGTTCGTACAGGACGGATGTCCCGTACTAGAGTTGCAGGGGTTAGAAGTCTAATGCGATTTCATTTCCCTGTCAACTCTTGAAAGGCTAATATTCAAGCCTAATTACATATTATTTAACCCAGAAGACTGAATGTGATCAAGTACTACAGTCAAGTATGATTCAGGGACTGCAGTGAGATCAGTGACATAGATATAACTTGAAGTTTGTTCAGGTAACTGGTCACTGATATATAAACACTGAGGCCCATGGAATACATCTTGATTAAATAATAAATGTATCAAATCAGTCATCAGATTTATTAGGGTTTAATTTAATTAATTGATTCAGAGGATTGAATAGCTCATCATTAAAGTAAAGTATGGTTCTGAGACTGCAGTGGGTTCAGTGACATTGGTCGCAGTGACTTGTAGCTGTTTTAGGCTACTGTTCACTGATTTGCCACTGAGGCCTCATGAACTCATCTTCAGCTTTAAATGATGATACTAACATCAACCTCTGTTGGTATAGTCAGCTGTAATCTCCTTAGTATAATGCTACTGGAGAAATATAATCAGCTGACAAATTTAGATTTCTACTGGTATTGTTTATCTGCAGGCATAGGTCTCCTCAGGCTTGATACTGGGCCTGAGAGTAATTTACCTCCTGCAGAGTTTAACATGGTTATGCCCTGATATTTAGTAGGGCTACCGATGAATTGATGGTAGTAGTCTGCCCCCACAAGGACAGCCATTTGGCATTTGATTTGCTCAAATTTACCTGCAGCTGCTTGATAATAGCTTTCCAGGTCAGCATAATCAACTTGAGATTGTTGTGACAAATCTTCACATTTCTTGATCTGTCTTGTTAAGTGGCCTTTAAGACCTGCAAGGGTTCTTTTCATTCTCCCTGCATTATCCATACTGGCTCGTTGGTGAAGCCTTGTGGGACTTGTACTTGGGCTGCTCATAATACTGAACAAACACTAATGGTAGCCTAGGGTAAATTCTGCACTCACTAGGCAATAATCCTACCTCTACTAGAGGTTAGCACTTAAAATTAATACACATTATATATATATACAATCATCCACACTAATGATTTGAGTGATAAACCAGTGTCACTGGAAGTACCTTTAGGTTAGCTCTTCTATATCACCCTAGGATGGTAGAGACACTAATTAATCACTCAAAGGTGTAATGATCATAAGTAAATTATTATATATACAACTCAATTCGAGTTGATAATAATTACACCCAAAATAGGGTCTGCACCATTCATTAATGGTGCTAGGTTGTTTAATATAGTACAACTGACTATAGTAATAATGGGACTAGGATGAACGATAATAGTTCAACTAGTCATATCCTACCCTTTTGTGGGTTGGCAATTAGTAAATATTATATTGAGAACACTAGTGCAATTTATATTAAATAATTCTCTATCTTGGAGAAATAATATACACAATTATTGATAATAGCCTCTTAATTAGCCTCTATGAAACTTCTATTATTATCTAGAAGTATTAAATATTATTAGTGACCTCGCGAAATAAAGTCCACAAAATTCGTAGATAATCTCTCGCGAAATGTAACACCACGAAATCCGTGAACAATCTCGCGAAGACACAGTCACTAATTTGGCTGGATTCTATATTAGCGCTGTCATTTCACGAAATAACACGCCACCAAATATCTGTGGGTGTGCATGAAACCGCTGACGAAGCTGAACTGGGCTGAGGGAGGCTCCTGAGCTCCCTCGAGGCTACGCTGCCGTCTTGACTGCTGGCTTTGTTTAAATAACACTGCACTAGTATATTTAATGAATCCACTGGTTAACTGGTTCATCCGGTACTAAGATGACCAAATGTGGGTTCAAAGAATCAAATAATCCGTCATCCGGTTCGAAGATGACCAAATAATGTGGGAACCGACCTGTGAGATTTATATTTATTTAATTTATATGAATTTATATTTACGTTAATTTATATACTTCGATAGCAATTTGTATAATGATAAGTGGACTGTATTTCTGCAATAATCTCAATCTCACAAATCGATCCTCTACACATTAGGGGGGTTTATATTTATATATATGTGCAGCCAATCAAACTACAGAAATAACTACATACATTAAAGAGGTTCCTTATCTTATAGTACAGCAGGTTAGTCCACCAGGTATAACTAGGGTGAAGACACCAAATTATCCTCTTTGAGGTAGCTTCCATATCACCCAGTAACTGGTGCACAAACTCTTGCATCCTCGTCTTGACCTGTCAAAAGTGCGCTAGCTGTGAAGCCAGAATCCTATATATGACAAGCTATATCAGAGAAAACACTATACAGTACATGGAACATTAAAGACCTGGCTTAATTACCTTTAGTTTGAGGCTTCCACGTGATCTCTAACCGGGTCACCCTATATCCTGACATTAATGGCCATAAATGAATGATAAACGGGTTTCGGATAGACACTTAACTTGAATTTGTAGACAGCGTGTTGACAATGGTACACCTTTGGGTTCCATAACACTACGTCCAAGTAAATTTAACAGGAGCCGAATTTGCTCCCGTGTGAGCCTCTGGTCTCAGTAACAACAATGGCTGCCCTCCTTCCTCACTCTGACGCCTGGCTTACATTGTCCAGATTTCAGAACGTGATAGAAGGGTCACATTTACTCTACTTTAATATTGATAATTAAGTTAATTTATATAAGATGTTTTTATGATGGTAAAGTCCAAAGACTAATGTATTTAAGAATAATTCCCAGCAAAATAGCTGGTGAATTATAATAGTATGTGGTGATGATATCCCGTTTTCTTTAGACGGTAATTCCACTACAAGTTACGTTTTCTATGGGTAACTTGTGGGTAATACAGCTATTATCTGTATGATATATTAAATGGTGTCGGATTTTCCGACATTATTATCATAACTATGAATTAATACACATGCCTTCATTAAGATGGGTACTGTCCCAGGCTTTCATATTGTGAAATATGTGAAGGTACCTTATAATACCTGTAAAATACCTTACAATACCTGTGAGGTACCTTACAATACGTGTAAGGTACTTTACAATACGTGTAAGGTACTTTACAATACGTGTAAGGTACCTGGGGGCTGGAGACTAGGCTCAAACAGGAACTAGACTTACACATGAAGACATGGAGAGCTTGTGTTGTAACTTCTGGAAAACAACAGAAATGTTCACATTAGTAAATATGAATCGACCTAGCTAATTAAAGTTAATCAAAGCGAGTTGATCTAAATACAAATTAGTCCAAGTCAATCGTATAGACTGCGTTAAGTTAATATTAGATTAATAAAAAACCATCTTGGGGTTTAAACTTTGAATAATGCTGGAACTTGCTATAAACTCGACCTATCCTCTCACCAGACTTATTTTTAAACGGAATCGCCCAAACGTCAAAATTATCGTGTTTTAGCAAAAAATTAAAGCACCGTAATACCGACGTGTTCTGAGCATTGGCCTATTTACAGGTTACATTGATATTATAGCTTAGAACAATTCTGGTTAGGAAACCCAATTGAAATTTTTACAGAATGTCATAACTTAAGAACAGGCTGCGTCCCATTTTTAGAAAGTGTTAGAATGAAGTATGACCTTTCATGCCCTCTAAAGTGTCTATTGATCTCTGCATGATTCTATATTGGTCAAGAGAGAGAGAAGTGAAAGGGAGGTATGGTTTGGGAGTGACCTCTCCCCTACAGCTTTCACCCGGGCGCCATAATTATGGGGGCCGACGTAGGCACTCTCCACCTCTGATTGACTGACATGTTGATGTGGGTGCTTTGTGAAGGTTCCTCGGCTGTGCTAGCGTGATGACATTGCTGGTGTGTTGAAAACTGTGCAGGAATTCTTCTCCTTAGGCGTCCGCGCGCATGTGCACCCTCCTCCCTCCCTCCCACCATAGTACATATATTGACGTAATCGACAACTAGAAAGTAGAATTCGGTATTAATGAATTTGGACAAACCGGAAAAGGTTTTGTTTTTATGTTGATAATTAAACCTAAGCCTCCTAGGCCTAATACAAGCTATTTGAGCCCTAATATATAGTACATATTAGGATCCCCTAATATATAGTACATATTAGGGGCCCTAATGTATAAGATATTTTGAGTTGGAGTCACTGCATTAGACGACCGAGTGCTGGAAAAGTCAGACCCAAGAGCTGAAGCTCGACCAGCAAACACAACTAAGGTGTAGGTTTAAAAAAAGGCACCCAAATATGACTTTTTTTAGGAAAAGTGTATTTTTGTTTATACTCTGTGTGTGTGAGGCAATAACCATGCCTTTGGGGATCTTTTTGGATACTCATGGATTATAAATAGGAGAGTCTACACACACACACATACACACACACACACACACACACACACACACACACACACACACACACACACACACACACACACACACACACACACACACAGTGCAGAAGATAAAAACAACAGAATATGTACACAAGGGATAATGGTGGCTGGTGCTATAAATTTTACATTATTATTATTATTAACATCTTTATTGACAAAATGAATTACGATTTTGCCTAATCTGAAGATTTTGATAAAGCCTTATTAAAGTGAGGATAATGCTGGTATTCACTGCCACGCAGGACAGAGGGTCATACATAAGACAATAGGTCTAAACTGTAGGCGGAAACACATAAATTTCACATTTCTTTTGTTGACCCTCCATAAGTTTCACGTTTTCTGAAGCAAACATTAACACCCATTTTCTGTTTTTTTTAGGGGACTGCTGGAGGTGGAGGCTTGTGCACATGTCCCCAAGTGGGAGGGGATGGGAGGCGGCCCTCTGAGAAGGACCACCTATCCCTCCCTAGCCCGTCCCTCCTTAGGCACTCCCAAGGGGCCTCCGCCAGGCAGGATAAGGATGTCGAGGTTCCGAGATACCAGCGCCATCGCTACCGCCGGAGCATCAGCTTGGGGCAGATATTACAGGTATATCCTAGCGATGACTCGCACACGCACACCACGGGAGACATCTCCCGTCACGCAGGGTGTAGTCGCACCTCCACTGATCTCCAGTATCAGCTCTTGATACTGGTAATGGCTCAAAAGGGCCACCACTTACGGGCTATTCATACCCGTGCCACCTTTTGGCTGGCTTAATCTTCATCAATCTTCATCAATCGACACACACACACATCTTGGTGTGGGTGATTGATTGATGAAGATTAAGCCAGTCACAAGGTGGCACGGGCATGAATAGCCCGTAAGTGGTGGCCCTTTTGAGCCATCACCAGTATCAGTAGATGATACTGGAGATCTGTGGAGGTGCGACTGCACCCTGCGTGACGGGAGATGTCTCCCGTGTTGGTGTGGTGTTGATCATGACGTTTATCAGGCTCTGGAGGGTTATTAATGCCACCACAATAGCTTACTGATCAATTATCAAGTATACTAAAGTAAACTCAGTGTATATACACAGGGAAGAGGAGGGGGGTGGGTTACATCTCGTATATATATCCATGTCGCGAATATCTTCTCATTGTATGTATCAGTCCACTCTGGTTGACTTTGGCCTCTCGGAGCTCCAGAATATACACGTCTCAATTTACAATGAATTGGTGCACAAGTTCTTGAACCATTTGTGCTGTCATATTTACATCTGAACGGTGTATTGCCTCTGCCACCACCTTGTCACTCTAGTTTATCCCAGTGACTTACTTACACTAAAGAAGTTCTTATTTACATGTCTGTGGCTCGTTCTGAGACTTAGTTTCTCCTGTGTTCATCACATTTCACATGCCTGGTCTGTCCTTGCCTGTCTTGTAATATATTCTCGGTATTTAGTATGTCGTGATGATGGCTCGTGTTTCGTCTCGTTTTCAGTGATGTTACATTTAATTTCCTTTAGTATTTGTTCGTATCTCAGTTCAAGGATTAGTTTGGTGTCATTTCTGCATTCGCTTCAGTTTTGTTTGTGTTTGAAGACATATGCAGTTTATTTTGGCGTTGAATAATCCACAATTGGTCTGAAATTTGTGATTTATAGTCCTAAATGATTTATTGTTTAAATACATGAAGACTGGTGTGGTGTTCGCAGCCTTGCATATGCAACTGATGTTTCCAGAGACCGGGTTGGCGTGAGGTCCTCAAGTATTTTTATCTGTCAGACTCCTGGAGGGTTTCCCCTCCCAGTCGGTACCTTGTACTCACCTAGTTGTGCTTGCGGGGGTTGAGCTCTGGCTCTTTGGTCTCGCCTCTCAACCGTCAATCAACTGGTGTACAGATTCCTGAGCCTACTGGGCTCTATCATATTTACATTTGAAACTGTGTATGGCGTCAGCCTCCACCACATCACTGCCTGGGATTCCTCCTTTGTATTCGGCCTTTGTTGCCAACATCTACATCACCCATCATCATTACTTTGCTTTCGCTGGAGTTAAACAAAAGACACCTCTTATAGGGGACATTGATTTGAAGGTGCCTGTTTCCACCGGGAAATTTAAAAAAACAAATTCACATTATTTAAGAATGTGATGACACTTTACTTTGCACTTTATTGATCACACAATATATATATATATATATATATATATATATATATATATATATATATATATATATATATATATATATATATAATAATAATAATAATAATATAATGTATAATAAACTCAGTTGTCCAAAGATTGTTAATCTTCACTTGTGGTTTAAGCAAGTATGGGCTTATATATATATATATATATATATATATATATATATATATATATATATATATATATATATATATATATATATATATACATATATATATATATATACTGTATATATATATATGAAAAATATTATAGGAGAAAAATATATACATCTTCAATTTATTTAAAACAGAGGCTTCAGTGTCCATAGTCCATCGTAACTGTTAGAGTAAAGAACAGATACAACGCAAGAGTAGTTAAAACCCTGATAGTTCCATTCACTCACAGCTGAGGCCACCGGAGTGAAGACAGCTGTGGAACTTCACTCAATATTCACACCGACGGGGACCCCCTACTCCAGACAGTTAGCCTCCGTAACACCAGCACTTTCATTGTGTTTTGTTCCGTTACCCTCATGTTACCCTTTCTACCCTGGCACTGTTGATCTGCTAAAAAGTTGATTGCAAGTTGTGTTTGTGTTGCAGAGCTCTGATGGGTCTTGTAGCGAGGGCGTGACCGCCTCCAGTGGACCCTACTACTGCCGGCCACAGGCTGACGCTGATACCAACGGCCGCGCCTCCCCAGACTCACTCAATGAGACCTATACTGACGGCTACGGCCGCGAACTGAGCGACTTCGAGAAAGAAAACCTGCTCTTCCTGAAGGAACTGGACAACAGCTACCACAGGGCGCTCTCTCATAGTCTGAGCAACACCAGCTTGGGCTCCACCTTCTCCGAGGACTCTCTGGCAGGTCGGTTACACGCATGTATGCAAGCACACACGCATACACGCACGCATACACGCACGCATACACACACACACATACACAGGAAGCAGCCCGTAGCAGTTGTCTAACTCCCAGGTACCTATTTTCTCCTTGGTTAACAGAGGCATCCATCTGGGTGGAAAGAAACTGCTCATTTGTTTCCGTCTTCGTCGGGAATCGAACCCGGACCATTAGGACTGCGACATCCAAGTGCTGTCCACTCAGTCGCGAAGCCCCGTGTGTGTGTGTGTGTGTGTGTGTGTGTGTGTGTAATGGATATGATAAAGAGAAAAAGGTCGGGAGTCAGTACAATAGTCGGCCATTCGTTAGAAAGGCGGGTCCCAGAGCTAACAGCTCGATCCTGCAAGCACAAATAGTAAACACACATATGCAGTCTTGCTTTACCATAAAAGAACTACGGGCCAAAGTGACTGACAACTTTGTATAACGATTTGTACAAAGAATCATTCGAATGCAATAATCAACCTGCGTGAGACATTTTTTTTAGTATGCAGCCTTAACATACAAAACCCCAATTGTTAACATTAAAAAAAACTAAAATAGCTCCAAAAATATATAAAAAAAAGACTGGTTCCTGAGTAGAAGAGACTGAACTACGAGGAAGGAGGGAGAGAACTGGACCACACTGGAGCAAAGGAGGAAAATGGAGACATAACGATATAAAATATAACATTCTGAGGGAACTTAGCAATCTAAACAGAAGGGATTGAACTCCAGCAGTCATTTTTTTCCTCTCCTGAGATTTGCCAAGGTCTTCCTGTGACTCTGGAGTCTTCTACTGTTTTACAGTTCCTCAACAGCTTTGCATCGTCTCTAGTCATTGACATAGACAAGTTCACTCCCTGGGGTCGTTTACATAAATTAAGAACAGTTGTGGTCTGAGAACCGAGCCTTGTAGGACCTCACTTGTTACATGTCCCCGAGGCTGCAGAACTCTCCTCTGACTATGACTGTCTTTTGTCCTCCTAATACTGTCTTGTTTAGTTCAGCGTCTTCCCAAATTAAAACTTTTTTAAATTTTGCTCCGAGGGGCCAGTTTATTGGGCAGCGCCACTCATCCTGTGAGTGGACACACCGCCATAGTGACAGTATTGGGCAGCGCCACTCATCCTGTGAGTGGACACACCGCCATAGCAGCATGTACAACACTCCCCAATAGGAAGAAAACCCAGTAATACCAGCTTGCTTCTACATCAGCCTTTTCAAAAACACTTTATACTGAGGAACAACATCAAATATTTGTTGACAGTCTAAGAAGGAACAGTCTACACAACATTTTTCTCCAGACATATTTTAGTAACTATCATAGAACTCTATCAAGTTTGTCAGGCATGACTTTCCTCTTCTAAATTCATGTGGGGGGTAGAAATAGCCTAAGCTACTCTATCTCTTTGAGATGTATTTCTTTCTATCTCAATAAACATGAACTTGAATTCATGTTGAGTGTTTACAATGTATCTGATCATTCTTGAAAGAGAAAGGTGGTCCAAAGAGAGCCACAATAACCTGTCATTGGTATAAATTGTCTCAATAGATCCTTATACTGTAGTGTAGTATATTACCACATGACTCATACATACATGCCTTGGCAAGCCAGCTGGGCACTCGGCCAGCCGCGCCCCCCAATTTTGACATTTATTTTACAGTGCCAGAGCGGTCATTTCGCCGCGCTTCACTTTTCCCGTACGATAACTTCTGGCTGTGACTCGGCAGCTTGATACAAGTACCAGGTTTTCCACATATAATAATCATATGTTATATTTCTGAGTGTAATCGATTTAATGGATTAATTGCACCGTTAAACCAGCTATTGCAATCTTTGTTGATACCTCTTTGAGGTGAGATATTGTGAGGTGTTTGAGCATATAGGAGGAGAGGAGCGTGAGTGTTGCCACCTCTTGCTCTCTTTTTTTATAAACACCATCACCAGTACTTACTATCAAGAACTTTGATACGGGTTCTTCTCTTCACTTTTTAAAGCACACTTTCATACATATTCGTTTAATTTCGTAACCCTTCGGTTCGTGAGTGAGGCTGATGCTCTCCTTTTCCTCTGTCAATCAAAGATAATCAGAAAATAAGCCGGTCTTAGCGCTAGGCTTGATAGGCTATAGATGGTTTGGTTGTAATAAATGTGCTCTTGTGTTCTGGGCCGTCTTGGCTCATATATATATGGGGGATCGAGCAGAGATTTTGGGTTTCTTGGCTTGAGAGGTGATGGAATATATCGTCTCCTTCAGCCCCTTCCTCTACTCTTTGCCCCAAGGCGCCCACCATTAAGCGCCCATGTCTTATCTACTTCAAAAGTACACCAATACTTTTTCACATATTAATTTTAATTTTTTGCACCAGAGGGGGAATTTATTGGGCAGCGCCACTCTTGCTGGGAATGAACACGCCGTCATAGCAGCATATTTGTCTATGTCTGGTACCATACTACTTGTGTATAGGAGGAAATGTATATGTTTATCTCTCAGAATGTTTGGTAATATGTTTACTGTTTGTTATGTGTGTCTATGTATGTATTAACACGATGTACTGAACGGGGTGAGAATAGTTTGAGCTACCTCATCCCTTTGTGTGTATTTTACCTCAATAAACTTATTTCAATTTCAATTTCAACCCCTCCCTCCCCCACCTCCCAGCAGAAGGATGAAAACCCCTGGGGTGTTCTTCCTGTTCACAGATCTTTGTTAATATAATTGATGTGTATTTTTGATTGGATTTGTTGATGTTAAAGTTAAAGAATCTTTATGAAAATGATGGTTGGCAGCGTGTACCAGCAATAGTGCCATTTCTGTAGGTAGTTTCCAAGCTCCTGTAAGTTATTATAATCCAGTACATAGTGGCCGAGGGAATGTTTGTTTTTTGTTTCTGCAAACCATATGGGTAGACTAATTGTTGATTTTTGTTGTTTGCCACCAGCGGCAGCTAGCTTATTGTGCACCTCATACTTATCCTGTGATCAATAGGCTTCGTATGGAAGGCCTCACTATTTTTTCCGTCTTACTGTTTCCGCCTAATTTATTACTCTGTCTGTGCTTTAGCTCTGACTGTGTGGGAGGGTCAACTGTTTCTGACAATTCTAAAGTCTGTTCCTTCATTCTTTTCTTGTCCGATTTCAATCATTCTATTATAGAACTCCAGTTGATATGTCAGGTGTGACTCTCGCCTGAAGCGATGATGAAGTTTCTTGTGAGGATAATGTTTTCAGTGTTCCAAGACACACTTTTTATATTATGTAGCAATTTGTATGGTATTGTTGTTTGGCGTCTAGTATTGGTACCACACTGTCAGGCGCGAGGCTGCTCTACACTGATGAGTGGCGCTCTATTACCAGCAACTTGCTCACCATCTCAACACTTTCAGGATCTATGGTCAGGTCTTGAAGTCTTTGCGTCCTCATGTACCTGGAGGTGATAAATCCCTCATATGCTTCTCTGTTGACCAGACCACACACTAGAAGGTGAAGGGACGACGACGTTTCGGTCCGTCCTGGACCATTCTCAAGTCGATTCTTTAGCTACGTTATTGTGACTCATCGCCTGCATATACTTCTCTGTATTACTGTAAGCGGATCACAGTCTATAGGAGTCCTCGCTCATGTCAGGTGGTCGTTCCGGCTCCACCGTGAAGACAGCTGGCGACTTATGGTTTGGTGTGTGTTGTCTGAATTGAAATGATTTTATCATTAAGTTCCTCTCCATCAGGAGACTCCACCCCGAGAGGCGGAAGCCCTTACCCTGGTCGTCGCGAGTATCCACGAACTGCCTACTCCCCCTCTAAGACCTCGCCCTCCAAAATCATCCGCTCCATCTCTAGGGAGGAGGACGAGGACGATCTCTCTGAGGACGAGGTCAGACGAGACTCAAGAGGAAAAAACCAGAGCAGTTTTAAACGGAAGATCTCTCTACCTATCTTCATGGGGCGAGGCAGCACCAGTAAGTACCTCACAAATACTTTTAATACAGCTTTCAGGTCTTTGGCCATTTCTTAGTTCTAAATCTGAATTAATTTCTTTAATATGAATGTTTTTTAATAATTGGATCAGATAGTCCAAAGTCATGTTTTGTTTCCCTGAAGCCTCATTGGCCAATCGATCAACAAAGTCATGATTTCATTGTGAAGTGTTATGATATACTATTAAAAATTAACACACAAATATTACTAGAAATGTGTTTACATCCCAGTAGCTAGAGATCCATGTGGCAATCAGTTAATAACCCTCGAGGTAATGGGATCAGTTATCAGAAACCTTATATATATAAAATGTGTGTTTGTGAGAACAAGGGCAGTAATTGGTTAAAAACCCGAATCGACATGCCAGTTATTGTGTGGGTGGCCATTCGTTGATGGTCTTTCATTATTTCTATCATTAGAAATAATGATATTATTTCTATCTATCATTAACTGTCGATAGTAAATGGAAGGGGCAAAATTCTTGGGTTGAGATTGTGTAGAGTTTTGTAGTTAAGGGGAACGGGTGAAGGATAAATGTGTCCCCAAAATAATATGTAATATGTACTGTTAATGTGTACAGTATGTTTTAATTTACTGAAACATTCTATTATACTTTATATTTTATTAGTTTTCTTTGCTATTCAGATGTAATTTGTATTGTTAATTTATGCAAAGTTAAACCGTGTTTGGTTTTACTAGGCTTGAGTAGACTGGGTAAATAGGACTATGAGATGTTAATATATTAACCCATAATGTTAATTTAGGCTGGTTTAGGGTCTTCTGGTGTGTTCTATTTTAGGCTATTGTAAAATGCTAATTAGTCGCTGGCAGATGTTTGGTTTGTTGTGTTTAAGGTGACTCTTCAGCGCCCTCTAGCGTGTGTAGTCTGCCCAGTTCTTCTGCCTGGTGGACTAGTAGGCCGGCTCCACCCCCGCCCCACAGGAAGCTCTCCTCCAGTCACTCCACTCCATTCTCCTCTGCTAGCGAGGCCAAGATGCTCCTCTCCAATCGGAGCTTCTCCCCAATCAGCCAATCATCATCGAAGAACACAGCAGCCAATAAGAGCTCTTCGTCGTCACAGAAGAGGCCGTGGTCGAGGTCCTGGAATCCCTCGACCAATAGCGATGCTCTGCTGAATAATTGTAAAGGTAAGTGTGTATTGATTGTTGTAAGAACATAACATAAGAACAAAGGTAACTGTAGAAGGCCTATTGGCCCATACGAGGCAGCTCCTATTTATTATACTCCCATACCCAATTCCACCCATATCCCACTCACTCAAACGACATAACTTCAGCAAACTGAAAATTAAAGTGGGACTTTGCTGCTTAGGAGGATATCTCTAAGACCAGGTAACAGAGAGGAAATTTTGAGACAATAATGACTGGAAAACTCGCACATTTGGTGAGTATTGATGAGCTGCTTCAGGAATAACAGCGTCAGGTGTTTGCTGGAAGGTATTCATTTCTCTACTACGGTAAGTTGGATTTCCGATTATGTTATCTACCATAACTGTTTAAGACAGTGGTGCCCATCTCTGATATGATGACACATATCGCTGAACGACTCGACAAGCAGGTTGTTTCCCTCAGAGACTCTTCCCTACACGGGCCAGACGAGGTCCAGCCTCATAGTTGACTCCTCGTTAATATCTCATGATTCACCTTTATCTTCCTCGCCCTCTCACCCATCATCCGACCTGCCTCAGCTGTCGTCCTTCCTGCTGTAATGGGGCTTCATCCATCATTAGAGAGTGGTACGGCTGCTTCACAGCTGACTATCCCCACTATCTTGCCTCTGCTGGCTCCCGTGTCCAGAGGATCAGCCTCCCTCCTTGCTACACAGTAACGAGGTACAATAGAGATGCAGAGATACAGTCACAAAAGTTAGATAGAAAATAAATGAAGGTGATGGCGTCTGGGTTCGTCTAGGGAGCCGGTCGGCCGAGCGGACAGCACGCTGGACTTGTGATCCTGTGGTCCCGGGTTCGATCTCAGGCGCCGGCGAGAAACAATGGGCAAAGTTTCTTTCACCCTATGCCCCTGTTACCTAGCAGTAAAATAGGTACCTGGGTGTTAGTCAGCTGTCACGGGCTGCTTCCTGGGGGTGGAGGCCTGGTCGAGGACCGGGCCGCCGGGACACTAAAGCCCAGAAATCATCTCAAGATAACCACAGGCAATTTTTTTCTTGCCAAGTTCCTATGTAGGGCATACGTAAATTTGTGTATCTATGTATTTACGTATGTAGGTTAGCTTAGCATTTTAAAAGCACCGAATCACCTTCTGTGGTTGATTGTTCAATAAACCCCCTGAACTATATGTTTAACACATCTCTAACCCTGTCCATGGAGGACAGAAGAAAATGTATATATGATGGTTAGCATTGTAAATGTGTGGCCACGTCTGTGGTAGAAAATAATAATAAAAAAACAGGCAAGTTTATCCATCCGGACGACGCCAGAAGTGTCCTCTCGGATACAAGTGACTTACACAAGTCTTGTGTAAGTCACCTTACACAAGACTGTTCGTCAAAGAGTTTAAAACCAACCCAAAGGTGCCCTGCTCAGCATAACCTAAATTAATACAGTACCCCCTAATCTAATAATATATGCGGTTTTAGCGAACAGAAAACGAGCTTCGAGCATAAACTTTCACAGTTTCATGTTAATACCAGAAGGTAAAAATCAACATTCCTCCAGCCTGTGAATGGCTCCCACTTAACCTATAATCATTGTCTTGGAAGGAAATTTCACTGCTAGTCGGAAACACTAAAAAGATTTTTTTTTTCAACCTGAATTGTATAGTTCGAACCCTTTTGAATTGTATCTTTAACCTCAGTTTTTTTTTTTTATATTTTCTACTCCGTTAAAAAACTGAAACGCTTTTGTCTAACTAGAAAAGTACTAACATATGCAACCCTACTTGTCTATCGAGGCCTATGTATAGAAAACGTCAGTTTTACTGCCTTTAATTTGTACTAATATGTCGCATTTTTAATGTTTTTGCTCTTCATTTAATTTTGCCCCGAGGGGCGAGTTTATTGGGCAGCGCCACTCATCTTGTGAGTGGACACACCGCCATAGTGACAGTATTGGGCAGCGCCACTCATCTTGTGAGTGGACACACCGCCATAGTGACAGTATTGGGCAGCGCCACTCATCTTGTGAGTGGACACACCGCCATAGCAGCATGTACAACACTCCCCAATAGGAAGAAAACCCGCTGGGTTGTTCATCCTGTCACTTGTACCCAGACACAGCTGGGACTTGCTTAACTGTCTCAAGTGAACAGCTCCTCAAACAAGAAAATTAACATTTGTCAACCCTTAAAATCTTACCTTATCTTGCGGGTGCAAAATGGGGGGAATCTTTTAAGAACAGTATCTATATTTGACACTGTTTTCCTAACTCAAACAAAGTGGGGTTTATTCTACAAATATTTCTAATGTCTCTCAGGTGTTTACATTCTCTCAGGTAGTGGTCAAGGCGGTGTCCGTCACTCTCACCACAGATTCTGCAACTCCGCTGCTCAACTGTTGTTTCCATTCCGAATCTCCATTATTATTTGTATCCAAGACGAACTCTTGCTATTACTGATTCTCTCCCGCGGCCACCACCTCTTCTTCGTCCATAATGATTGGGATTGCCAGCTGCAACCATGTTGTACCATCGTACAGATTCAATGGTTTGTGCTTCTATCCTCCTTTCTTCAGTTACCGTGTCACGGTGATGTTGCCTGACAATACCAAATACAGTACCTCTAATTTGTAGTAGAGTCTTGGGTATGAAGTATTCAATATGGTCTCCTCCAGCGCCTTCAGCAGCCAGCATATCTGCTCGTTCATTCCCACATATTCCAACATGGGAGGGGGAGCCCCAACATGGGAGGGGGAGCCTCAACATAGGAGGGGATCCACAGAAACTTGACGACTCTTCCCTGGTTGATTAGTACCCCTCACAGCTCTCTTAATTTCAGCGACTATCGCAAAGTTTTCTGTCCGTTTTTTATTATTAGGCTTTGTAGTGCTGCTTTTGAATCAATGCTGACCACCACACCGTTAGTATTTCGGGTCCTCTCTTTTTACTCTTGTTCCTCCTGTAATATGTTGTTATATATGTCATGTCTACAAGTTTTATTCTCCAAGTCTCAACATTCCTGTGGAGGGTCCTTGGGAAACAAGGACCCTCTTTCTTTCCTGTGGGTTAAAGATCTTTGGTATTAGGATTTTGGCTCTTGTTCCCCATGCCTCTGTGCTGCCTTTTCTGTTCCCTTTAGGCAGTTCTCTTTTTGCATAGGTCGTATTGTTCCCTAGACTTGTATTGTTTGGTGGTGAGAGTGTAAGTCACCGCTCCACCCACTTCATGTCTCACGCTATTGTTAATCCTTGTATGTACTCGAGCTGGGCGGATTCCTCTGATAATTTGACTTCTCTAAAGATCCAGAGTGTAGCAGTAAAGTTACACCCCCTCTGTTTACCCTGTCTGTGGTGTAGGTGTTGGTGGTGATGTGGTGGTGTTGGTGATGTGGTGGTGTAGGTGGTGTTGTAGGTGTTGGTGGTGGTGGTGCAGGTGGTGGTGCAGGTGGTGGTGGTAGTGATATAAGTATTGGTGGTGATGGTAGTGGTGCAGGTGGTGGTGGTAGTGGTAATGATACAAGTGTTGTGAAGATATAAGTGTTGGTGGTGATGGCAGTGGTGCAAGTGGTGATGGTAGTGATATAAGTGTTGATGGTGATGGTAGTGGTAGTGATATAAGTGTTGGTGGTAGTGATAACAGTAGTGGTGGCGGGGAAGATGGGGGTTGGGAGCAGCAGCAGCAGCAGCAGCGGGTGGTGGGGGGGGGGATAGTTCGACGCCAGTCAGGAGGAAGGACCGCAGTGTGCACGTGACTCTAGTGTAGTGAACATTACTTCTCGCTCCTCTTGTCTGTCTCCACCCTCCTGTGCTGTCATCCCCGTCATGACCTCCGTCTCTGGCTGACTGTCTAAGCCGGAGTTGTCTCTCTGTAAAGGCTTGACTATCTGTCTGGTCTTTTTAGTGTCTTTAATCGGAGTTGTATCGATAACATTCTTCGGCTTGTTCCCTACAGCTGCGTTTTAATGCGTGTCTGCAATATTCGTAGCTAGTGTGTGTGTGTGTGTGTGTGTGTGTGTGTGTGTGTGTGTGTGTGTGTGTGTGTGTGTGTGTGTGTGTGTGTGTGTGTGTGTGTGTGAGACATAGACAAACCGTCTGTGTCTTTCAGTGTTAGAACGATAGTTTGTTATACCTTATCACTTTGAATAAATGATAAAGATATGAGGCGATAAGTGATGTGTTTGTTCTCCATCCTGTACGATCGTGTATGTCCCTAGATCAACGGTTGTGAGGTCCATGTGTGTGTGGGAGATTGAGGTGTGTGTGAGGTCCATGTGTGTGTGGGAGATTGAGGTGTGTGTGAGGTCCATGTGTGTGTGTGTGGAAGATTGAGGTGTGTATGGGAGGATGAGGTGTGTGTGTGTGTGTGAGGTCCATGTGTGTGTGTGAGGTCCATGTGTGTGAGGTGTGTATGTCAGGGTGTGTATGTGAGCTGTGAGTTTGTAAGGATGTGTTTTAACGCCTGTAGAAGTGTATTGGTTCGTCCGTATTCCTATTTGTTTATACACATACTAAGTTATACGTTATTTAAGGTATCGTGTCTTTATAAGTGAACAGTTTTATAATTTCTATCAGAAGTGTAAACAAAGACATTACAAGTGAAAAACTAAGTGTCTTTTCATCAAAGGCGCCCTTAACAAAGACACTTAAGGTGTCTTAGCGTAGAAATGATCCTAAAGTTAAACTTATATAATAACAAGAACATAGTTTTTGTAAATTGGAATTTGAAAGAAAATCACATGGTAACAGTTTCACATAAAGTGTGGTCTTGAAAGTTAGAAATTGTGTAGTTGGGCTGTGATTATAAGTGTTTATAAGTGATTAGTAACAATCTGTAAATGGGACGAATATCAGCCACACAGGAAAGGTTAATAACATTATTCAGTTGGAAGCACATGTTAAATAGCTGGATTAGGCTGCAAGAGAGAGGTTATCTTGAGGTTATCTTGAGATGATTTCGGGGCTTTTAGTGTCCCCGCGGCCAGGTCCTCGACCAGGCCTCCACCCCCAGGAAGCAGCCCGTGACAGCTGACTAACACCCAGGTACCTATTTTACTGCTAGGTAACAGGGGCATAGGGTGAAAGAAACTCTGCCCATTGTTTCTCGCCGGCGCCTGGGATCGAACCCGGGACCACAGGATCACTAGTCCAGCGTGCTGTCCGCTCGGCCGACCGGCTCCCGGAGAGAGAGAGAGACTCCAAAGCAACAGGAAGTTTCAACATGTACAGGAAAGTGTCAATAGACTTGTGTGGATACAGATATATAGACCGTATTACATTGTAAACAAACTTTTGATGCAAAGAAGCGCCCGAAACGCTAAGCGTATTAGTGGCTTTAGGTATTGTAGGTACTAGCTCTATAAATTCACAATTATGTTTGTAAATCATCTATGTATGTACTTTTCCTGAATAAAAATTTGAATTTGAAAAACTGCAGAAGTGATATGTTTGAACGGCTGTGATGGCGAAGGCGGTGTTCAAATATGTTCATAATTTGTACATTGGTGCATGTACAATAATAATTACTACACTCGTGCCAATATATTACGACGGTAAACTAAGCTACGCATAAATATGCACATGTATTTTTGTTGTCAATTGCTTGGCGATGTATTCATAGAGAGCGAGGGATTGTTGTGGGTGAGTGTGGGAACATATTAGGCTCCGTAGCCGCGTTAGAATGGTGTGTCGGGGATAAGATAGGTCATGCAGTCTGGACAGCTTCATCTCCCATAACCCAGGAGCCATGCTATCACCTTTACTGTTTACCGCAGTAATCCGTCCTGTATCTTAGGCCTCTCTTACACACACACACACACACACACACAGCTTCAAGTGTAGATATGATAGAGCCCAGTAGGCTCGGGAACCTGTACACCAGTTGATTGACAATGGAGAGGCGGGACCAAAGAGCCAGAGCTCAACCTCCGCAAGCATAACTAGATGAATACACACACACACACACACACACGTACACACACACACGTACACACACACACGTACACACACACGTACACACACACACGTACACACACACACACGTACACACACACACACACACACACACACACACACACACACACACACACACACACACACACACACACACACACACACACACACACACACACAGCTCACAACCAAGGGTATTGGGTTCAATACCCCGGCACGACAGAAACTGTTAGGTACATTTCCTTTCTTTTCACCTCATGTTTACTTAGCAGTCAAATTTATTCCCTGGAGTTGGGCAACTGTTGTGTGATGCCTCCTGAGGAAGGTCAATAGTTGACCTAGGGTGGGGGGGGGGGGAAAGGGGGAGGGGGTTCCTAGATAAGCCTTAGGCTTCCTCATCAGAGAACTGGGGTTCGAGGCGTGACCAGACAACCTTGTACGAACACAACAGGTTCGCCACTGAACCTTTTATCAACACAACATTAAAATATTACCGGAGCAATTCTTTGGTGTTGAAGAAGGGCCTATATGTAGCCTTAGCTTATTATTATTATTAACATCTTTATTGACAAAATTAATTACAATTTTGCCTAATCTGAGGATTTTGATAGTCTTATTAAGTGAGGATAATGCTAGTATTCACTGTCACGCAGGACAGAGGGTCATACATAAGACAATAGGTCTAAACTAGCTGCTACTACAGCAAGTTTCTGCAGCTAGGAGCATGGGGGTGTGGTGGCCGCGGCCACAACAGCCTCACTGATCATCGTATCACCAGGCTAAGAAGCCTAACCTCGGGTCGGGATGCTATACAAACTATGGAAAGTGACCACAGGTATTTTGTGTCATATTTCATAAGGGAATTTGTGCGTTGTTGTTCCCCTGGGACTGTGGCCGTTGTTGTTCCCCTGGGACTGTGGCCGTTGTTGTTCCCCTGGGACTGTGGCCGTTGTTGTTCCCCTGGGACTGTGGCCGTTGTTGTTCCCCTGGGACTGTGGCCGTTGTTGTTCCCCTGGGACTGTGGCCGTTGTTGTTCCCCTGGGACTGTGGCCGTTGTTGTTCCCCTGGGACTGTGGCCGTTGTTGTTCCCCTGGGACTGTGGCCGTTGTTGTTCCCCTGGGACTGTGGCCGTTGTTGTTCCCCTGGGACTGTGGCCGTTGTTGTTCCCCTGGGACTGTGGCCGTTGTTGTTCCCCTGGGACTGTGGCCGTTGTTGTTCCCCTGGGACTGTGACTGGTCAAGGTTATGTTTTGATGGCGTCACCATAGCGACCACGGCAGGGGGAGCATATACCACAGTACTGAATGGTGTCGTGTACTCCCCTAGTGGTAATGTACTCACCTAGTGCTGAGTACATTACTGGGGAGGGGGGGGGGAGGATGTACAAACGCACACACACACGTGTAAAGGGAGACTTGATAACTACCTACAAAATTCTCAGGGGAATTGACAGGGTGGACAAAGACAAACTCTTCAGAACGGGTGGGACACGAACAAGGGGACACAGGTGGAAACTGAGTACCCAGATGAGCCACAGAGACATTAGAAATAATTTTTTCAGTGTCAGAGTGGTTAGTAAATGGAATGCATTAGGCAGTGATGTGGTGGAGGCTGACTCCATACACAGTTTCAAGTGTAGATACGATAGAGCCCAATAGGCTCAGGAATCTGGCAGGGTTAGTTAGGCCGTGTTGGGTTGTGGCAGTGTTAGTTAAGGCAGTGTTAGTTAATGTAGGCTACACTCTAAAATGTATCAAGTTCAAGTATGTTTATTGAGACAAGAAAAAAATACATCTCAAAGGGATAGAGTAGCTTAGGCTATTTCTACCCCCCTAAAATGTATCATATTGTTAACATGGCCTCCATCGGTCAGCTAACTTATGGTCTCCATACTGTGACCTGGATCTCACCACTCACCAGTTTACAGTGTCTACTGACTCAGTTTACCAGCCAACTGTTAGCCAGCTGACTCCCAGTTTACACACCGGGTATCGATCATGTGACTCACTGCTCAAGAACTTTACCCTCCCGGCCTGCAGTCGTCCAGCGAGGCCGCTTATTACAGTGTCACAGTGGATCTTTACACATGTGAATATCTTCACTAAGTGCAGACGAGGAGTCACAATAACCTGGCTGAAATATGTTGACCAGACCACACACTAGAAGGTGAAGGGACGACGACGTTTCGGTCCGTCCTGGACCATTCTCAAGTCGATTGTGTCCCTTGGTCGTCGTCCCTTCACCTTCTAGTGTGTGGTTGACCAGACTACACACTAGAAAGTGAAGGGACGACGACGACGTTTCGGTTCGTCCTGGACCATTCTCAAGTCGATTTACCGTCACTAAATATAGCAAAAGTATACTTCATGTTGGAAGGGTAACAGACCTTCATGTTGGAAGTTTCTCATGGGTGTAAATTTAACACAAAGTGCCACATGGCACTTATTTTTTTCATTGATTCCAATCCTGATCCACCCATGATGGGCACGTAACCACTAGCAATAACTGTTAAAAATTCGATGAACCTATCCTGAGGTGGCTGCCCTCCAACTTGGAACAGAAAGACATACAGACAGTCATTACATTGTATAGATTATCAGCGTTCAGGTTTGGCTCGCCACAGTCATGATGATAAAAGCTTATCTCGTTACAAATCATAATATTTTTATTCCTATGATAACAACACTTTCACAAGTGTTGCGGTACAACGTTATTTAAACCATGTTACTAATGGTAAGTTACCTGGTGTTCCTGGCACTTGTGGAGGTGCTGGTGAGGTCCAGGAACAGTTACCTGGTGCTCCTGGCACTTGTGGAGATGCTGGTGGGGTCCAGGAACAGTTACCTGGTGCTCCTGGCACTTGTGGAGGAGCTGGTGGGGTCATGGAACAGTTACCTGGTGCTCCTGGCACTTGTGGAGGAGCTGGTGGGGTCATGGAACAGTTACCTGGTGCTCCTGGCACTTGTGAAGGTCCAGGTCCAGGAACAGTTACCTGGTGCTCCTGGCACTTGTGGAGATGCTGGTGGGGTCCAGGAACAGTTACCTGGTGCTCCTGGCACTTGTGGAGGAGCTGGTGGGGTCATGGAACAGTTACCTGGTGCTCCTGGCACTTGTGGAGATGCTGGTGGGGTCCAGGAACAGTTACCTGGTGCTCCTGGCACTTGTGGAGGAGCTGGTGGGGTCATGGAACAGTTACCTGGTGCTCCTGGCACTTGTGGAGGAGCTGGTGGGGTCATGGAACAGTTACCTGGTGCTCCTGGCACTTGTGAAGGTCCAGGTCCAGGAACAGTTACCTAGTGCTCCTGGCACTTGTGGAGGCGCTGGTGAGGTTCAGGAACAGTTACCTGGTGCTCCTGGCACTTGTGGAGATGCTGGTGGGGGGCCAGGAACAGTTACCTGGTGCTCCTGGCACTTGTGGAGGAGCTGGTGGGGTCATGGAACAGTTACCTGGTGCTCCTGGCACTTGTGGAGGCGCTGGTGGGGTCATGGAACAGTTGGACAATGCCCGTGGCTCCCAGCATGGGGCTTCTCCAAGACCGCTGGGTGGGTGTGGGGGAAGATAGTGCTACTTACTTAGGGTCTAGCTATTTTAGACCTTATCTACCAACCTTGTTGTACCTGTTGATTTATAATTTAGCTTTCCCAGCGTCTGAATTCTTGGTGTGGCTTCCACAACTTGTGCATTCCACTTGTTGACCAGCCGGAGAGCCGGTCGGGAGCCGGTCGGCCGAGCGGACAGCACGCTGGACTTGTGATCCTGTGGTCCGGGTACGAGGATTTCTTTACATTCCCTTCGACTCATTTCCGTTTCTAACTTCTTCCTGTGTTCTCTAGTCCTACTTGCTCTCAGTTTAAATAGGCTGTCTTTATCCACCTTGTCTCTTCTCGGTATCTTGTATGTTGTGATCATACTTCCTCAGTTTTATCTCCTTCAGGAGTTTGATATTTTGCTGTCTTAACCTGTCCTTGTAGCTTAGTCCTCTTAATTCTGGCACTAATGTTGTTGCAGATCTTTGTATTTTTAAAATTTTGGTTTTGTGCTTCACAAGTGCGAGTTACATGCCGGTGCTGCGTATTCCAATAGTGGTCTGACATAGGTTGTGTAAATTACAATGAAAGAGTCCTTTTATTTAGGTTTTTATAATGTTTGCCAACTTTCCATATCCCGCTGATGCTTAGTCTAACAACCCTTAGTTCTCCCGACGTGCCTTGCTAACTTTGCAACCCGTTCTCGCACTTGCTTTCTGTCAATATTGGCTTATTTAATAAGTGCATATGTGACATGCTAATTGGTTGTGAATATTTTAGTTTACCTTGAAAAGCTTCATAGAAAACACCGACCTCACCTAACCTTCTTAGTATGTTAAGATAAGCATCTTATTGCTTCTTAATTACAATTATTACTTAACCTATACCGTTGATAGGTAATTACAATTATTACTTAACCTATACCATTGATAGGTAATTACAATTATTACTTAACCTATACCATTGATAGGTTAAGTAATAATTGTAAATAAGAAGCAATAAGATGCTTATCTTAACATACTAAGAAGGTTAGGTGAGGTCGGTGTTTTCTATGAAGCTTTTCAAGGTAAACTAAAATATTCACAACCAATAAGTATGTCACATATGCACTTATTAAATAAGCCAATATTGACTGTAAGCAAGTGCGAGAACGGGTTGCAACGGTAGTGGTGGGGAAGTAGCAGGGGAGGAAAGGGATGGTAGTTGTGGTGGCGAGAGTTGTGGTAGGTGGGTGGGGGGCGGTAGAGACAACGCCCCCCTCTACCACCCCCACCACCACCCCCACCACAGTTAGAGGGAGCCTGGGGGGGTGGTAGCCACTCCTATAACGGGGTCCGTGTTGATGTTGCTGCAGCAGCTGGGGGCCCTGGAGGAGGGGGAGGGGAGGGGGGGTGGGGGGGGGGCGGTGGTCCTGCAATTATTTTTGGGGGTATTGGTGGTTGTAGTGCTTACCTATCGGTGCTTACCTACCAGTGACTCTGGGGAAGTAAGGTCTACCTCTTTATGCCCCGTCTTCTAGTCCTGCTGTACCTGTGGTGGTGATAGTGGTGGTGGTGGTGGTGGTGATGGTGCTGGGAGTGGTGGTGGTGGTGATGATGGTGGTGGTGGTGGTAGTGATGGTGGTGGTGGCGGCTGTGTAGTTCAGCAGTGACTGCTGCAGTACATATCTGTGGTATCTATGATAGTAGTGTAAGCAGGACCAGTGAACGTGGGTGGTAGGGCACCACTTAACAAGCGCCCTAACCTATAGTGGTTTAAGGTAACCACAAGCCCACCACCGCCTTAGACACAACCGCTCCCGGCCAACTGAGAGCGACGCTCGTAACTCTGAGAATCTATTCAAATTGAGACGCTTAAACTCCACTAAATCACATAAATTTGGACTTTGCTGTCGATAACTTGTAAAGTGAGGTGCAGGTGTTAGGCTTATGGTGTGTGTGTGTGGGGAGGGGAGGGGGGGGGAGGGGGACGAGGGAGGGAGGGAGAGAGGGGGGAGGGAGGGGGGGCAGGAGGCGCGCCTCACAGCTCCAAACTCCCACAATTACTTCACATGAAAACCTTCCTAACTCCTCTGCCTCCTCCCTCGCCACTCCCTTTATTTCTCGTTCCGTCTCCTTTCCCCTGATTATCTTCCCTTCCCCTCCACCTCTTTTACTCCCTCTCCTTTCATTGCTTTCTGCTTTTCTCCTTCACATCTCTCGTTCCCTCTATCTTGTAATCTCTATTTCCCTCCTAACAGCTTATTTCTCACAGAGCCATCTTTCCACCCGCCGGCCCACACCAAGATATAACTACCTACTACTTTTTAAATAACAATAAGGTAAACAAAGAATCAGCTGATCGAATGTAAACAAAGAATCAGCTGATCAAATGTAAACAAAGAATCAGCTGATCGAATGTAAACAAAGAATCAGCTGATCGAATGTAAACAAAGACTCAGCTGATCGAATGTAAACAAAGAATCACTCAGTAACTACCTAACAACCAGAGACACCAAGAGACAGCTCTCGTCTTCCCACTTCAAGCTCGACCACCTTCACCGCTTTCTTCAACGGCTGGGATCTTCTTCTCACTATTTTGGCTTTCTCATTTCCTTCTCTTCCTCTTCTGGTTCTCTCTTGTTCATTTTCTCTATCTACACTTTCTGTATGCACATACATTCATTCATTACGAGCCGGGATGACAGGCTGAGACCCTTTAAATAACTGTTATATGTCAGCTGATTCTTTGTTTACATTCGATCAGCTGATTCTTTGTTTACATTCGATCAGCTGATTCTTTGTTTACATTCGATCAGCTGATTCTTTGTTTACATTCGATCAGCTGATTCTTTGTTTACCTTCTTGTTATTTAAAAAGTAGTTACAGTACTCACTTGATAATGTGACGTTGTTTACGTTTATCAGCTGATAGTGTGAGACTTGTATTAACCAGCTGATAGAGATGGTTTCCTCTAAACAGTTGATTGTTTAATTTACATTAATCAGTTAATTGTGGGTTATTGTTTATGATAATCAGCAAACTGTGTGGGGGTCATTTAATCAGCTGATTTTGCGATAGTGCTCATTTAGGTATAATTAGTCAACTTGTGCAGTGTGTGTGTGTATGTAGGACTGAGTATATTGCTGGGTGTAAGAGTGATTGTGGGGATGGTGATAGATTGTGATGATGAGTGATTGTGGTGATGAGGGGGAGGTGAATGATTGTGGTGATGAGGTGAAGATTAACTGTGGGCAGGTTTTCTGAGCAGTATTAAGACCGCACGTTGTAATGTAACTGCTACACACATGGGAATATTTGTCTTCCTTCATGGCTAATATTTACATAGTAATTATTTAGAGAATGTCTATTATCGTGTGAGATTGGCTAGCGAGGCCGTCCATCAGTGGTGGTGGCGATGGTGGTGGTGTTAGTGGTGGAGACTGGTGGCGATGGTGGTGATGTTAGTAGTGGAGACTGGTGGCCATAATGTGTGTGTTTAAGTTGTTGGGATCGTTGTTGTGGTAGTTATGGTGGGGCAGGTGAGGTAATTGTGAGGATAAAGCACCAAGCCAGTATGACTATTTAGAACTTAGAGAGGACATGGTGCCAATCTAATTGGACCACTGGGATCGAACGCGGATCGTGGAAGACACGAGGCGGCCGCTCCACCGACCGCTTATCGTGTTTGGGTGGAGTTGGGGGGGGGGGACGGTTGTGGTGGACCGTGGCAGCTGTTGTGGCTTGCCAGGTGCATGCATAGTTTTTGCTCGACTGCTTCTTATATGCAAACACTATATTGGTTCATACTCTGAGTATGCTACCATGCAAGATAGTATACCCAACACCCTGTGTAGTGTTAGCGGGTATACTCTCCACCCCCCCCCCCACCCTGCTGCTGCCACCAGTAGCTCATAATTGGCACACATATGATAAGCCACACCTGCCACATACACCGTGTGTGTGTACTCACCCTAATTGTGCTTGTGGGGGTTGAGCTTTGGCTCTTTGGTCCCGCCTCTCAACCGTCAATCAACTAATGTACAGGTTCCTGAGCCTACTGGGCTCTATCATATCTACACTTAAACCTGTGTATGGAGTCAGCCTCCACCACATCACTTCCTAATGCATTCCATTTATGTGTGTGCGTGTGTGCGTGTGTGTGTGTGTGTGTGTGTGTGTGTGTGTGTGTGTGTGTGTGTGTGTGTGTGTGTGTGTTTCTAAATTTACCATGGGGGTGTGTGCATGCATTTTTTTGTTTACGACAAAAATCATTTCCATAATGATTGTAAGTTTGGACTGGCTCATGATTGTTAGTAAATTTGGACTGGCTCATTTTATAAATTCGAGTCCCGGAAACGCAAAAGCAGCCTCGGACCAGGACCTGTTATCTAGTGGAGCCGCGTATGCCGTGACGGGGCACAGATGACAGTGTGTACGCGTCTCCTCTCTCACCACCACAATCACCACCATCCCACCGTCAGGTGAACCAGTCATTACGCAGATGTCTTTACTCCCTTCACGTGATCCGGCCAATTGAATCCGGTGGCCAGTCTGCCATTACGGCATACAGACCAATCACGTTTCCCCCACGCTCGACGCACCGACCAATCACACTCCTCAAGCTTGCCGCACGAACCAATCATGTTACTGAAGCTGTAGCATGTAGCAACCACCCCGCAAATTAACAACACAATAGAAATAACATACATGGTAGATAATGGATAATTGAACAAAGTGAATTACACAGGAAAACGGGCGAGAGAGTGAGAGACAAAATAAGCCAACATACAAACATTGGGGGAGAAAATACACAAATGTTTAGCATCTCTTACAATCACCGTTTGTTGTTGTTTAAGATTCAGCTACTGGGAACACAAAGTTCCAAGTAGCACGGGCTATGGTGAGCCCCGTTGTGGACTTACCCGGCACAGGAGCGGGGCTGGAACTGTTTACTATCACCGTTATGGCGGGAAAATATAATCCAAGAATCAGAAGCCCTGACCTCTATAATCCCCCATAATCCTCAGTATCCTGACCGCTATAATCCTCAGTATATATCATTAAAGATGCGTCGATTTAAAAATGTTTTAATATTTTTAGATTCACAATTTACCGTGTCGCTTCGAGGTATTTCTGTATTAAGTTACCTACCTTGAGGTGCTTCCGGGGCTTAGCGTCCCCGCGGCCCGGTCGTCGACCAGGCCTAAAGCTGCCTATGGTAAAGTTACCATAGGGAAGCTCTCGGCTGTACTTCGTTCCTTCCTTCATGATGGCGGAGTTTGTCAAGCTTTCCTAACTCAAGATTTTGAGATTACCAGCTCGGAAGTAGCCATTTTAATTATAATTTCGAGCGTAACCTAATAAGTATGAGTCTAAAAGTCAGTATATATATATATATATATATATATATATATATATATATATATATATATATATATATATATTGGTGTATACTGGCAGCAGGTTTTCTTTCAAACATGTTTCATTGAATATGACCGCATATTCTGTATTTATTATTTTCTGGTTTAGGGCTTCTATCCCTCTAACTATTTTCTTAGCATCAGGGCTTAATTGAAATAGGAGTTCTCCAAAACTCATTTTCGTACTTTTAAGGTGAAGAAAAGAAGTGATTTACTATAGAGTGTATTACACTTATTTGTATAATTTGCACGACGTTTCGAACCTCCATGGTTCATTCTCAAGTGAACAGATCTTACAATACTAGTTGATTTTATACCCGCATTAGGTCAGGTGATAATACAATGAAGGTGAAAACATGGGGGGATACATAAGGGATAAACATAGGGGCTGCAGAAGGCTTATTGGCCCATACGAGGCATCTCCTATCTAAACACAAAGATTAATCCAGTGTAATTGGCCTGTTATGTTGGACATTGTCTTCTGTGTTGGCATCAATATGTTCTTGTCTTGTCCTTACTCTCATGGTGGGTAGAGTAAATAGTTCCGTGATTTGGGTGTTCATGGTAGGTCGCTCAATTCTTATGTGAATTGCCTGGCAATTCACACACACATATATATATATATATATATATATATATATATATTGTGACGGTAACGCGTTGGTGTTCGGCTGTTTAAGGCTAGGGGTATGGCCTCGTCACATAGTTATAAAAAAAAATAGAAAAACTGGAACTTCGTCTGTGATAAGGTAAGGAGAAGACACACAAAACACAAGTAAACTTTAACAATGAAATTTTAATTACGTTAAATAAATCAAAACATGAAAATAATGCACAAACAAATTCTTATAATAAAATCAATGAATCAAAAGAATAAGAATACAAAAATGAAAAGTTACGTTAAGGCAAAATAACAAGAAGTGCAATACAACAGTAAGTGGGAGGTGCTGGAATATTGGCTTAAAGCCACCACCTCTCTCAGTACACTCTAGAGTCTAGCTGGGAGGTGTGCTGGCTACGAAAGCACGGAACATTCTGAAGACTGATGTTGGGGCGACCCCAGACATCGGGTAGTATGGGGGGGGGGCGAGGCAGGTGCAGCCAGACCGGCGACCAATCAGCGGAGTCGTAGCGATCAACGGGTAGTTTGGTGGTTGGAGTTCGAACAGGTGGCTGGTTGCATACGTTTCTGCTCACCCTGGCAAGCCTTGCTGGTGTTTGTTGTCGTTGTTGGACATTTCTTCCATAGTCTTTTATATAGTTGTGAAGACGTAATTTTGGAGGGAAGAGCAGGCTCAATCTCTTGAAGGAGATTATCGTCACAACTCTCCCCCGAAGCCTGCGGTTCTGGAAGAAGTACGTCGTTATGTGGTGGAGTAATGGATGGAGTCGCTTCTACTTCATAAACTCTGGAGAGATCATGGGCTAAGATGTTGTCAGACTCTTGGTATAGCGTGTCTCCAGGTTGAATTTCTGCAGGTAGCAAGCCCATAGTAGAAGACGTTGAGATGAGAAGTGGGCGTGCTGCAGGAGGTGTAGGGTGGTGTGGTCCGTATTGATGGTGGACCGAGCACTTTTCAGGTGTGGAGTGAAGTGCTGAAGCTTCAGGATGAGGAAGAGTAGCTCCTTGCCAATTGTTCCGTAGATCCTTGTAGCAGTAGTCGCTGACAGGTGTATTCTTCTCGCCTCGTTGCTGCATCACGACACCACCCACGTCGGTACCATTGGCGTCGACATGGAGGATGAAGGGCTTATCTGACGAGGTGAGAGTGGAATTAGAAGAGGGCATAGGAGCACGATTATTATCCTGAAAGCATTTGGGAAGATCATTAAGGATTTTGGAATTAGAAAGCGCCGACTCCTTGTCAGTGCTTTCGGGAGAAGAAGCTGGGAAGGTCTCACTGTGGATGTAGGGTTCTGTGAATGTGGAATAATTAGTCAAGACAGTGGGAGGAGTACCATTATATTGCTTCAGGAGGTTGACGTGGCACAGCTGGGTCTTCCGCCGCCTATCTGGAGTCTATCACATAATTATTATTATTCCTGCACTCTTTGACGCAGTAGGGTCCTGAAAATTTGTTTTGTAAAGGTGAACCTGGGATAGGGAAATAAGCAAGGACGAAGTCTCCCGGCTTGAATTTTCTTACTTTGCTGGTCTGGTCGTAATGAGTCTTCATTCTCACCTGGGCTTTCAATAGATTATCATGGGCAAAGCGGTGGACTCTCTCTAGAATGTGCTGAAGGTTTTGAAGAAACTGGGGCACATTCTGATGCTCACTGAAGGTGGCATCTCTGAGAGAGTCTTTGAAAGCCTTAAGGGGAGTACGGCACTTACGGCCGTAGAGCATCTCATAAGGAGATACTCCTAGGGACTCATTGGGGAGATTTCTGAAAATACACATTATTAGGTCAATCTGCTTATCCCAATCCTTTGAGGTTTCACTACAAAACTTTTTCAAGAGTGCTTTGATGGTCTGATGACTACGTTCAAGAGAACCCTGTGAAGCAGGATGATAGGGGCTGGACAATACCTGTTTGATGTTGAACTCCTCCAGTGTCCTTTTGAAGAGATCACTGGTGAAGTTGGTGCCACAGTCACTTTGAATCTCCCTGGGAAATCCGTATTGAGTGAAGATCTTCAATAGATGTTTGATAACCGTAGCAGCCGTGATGTTCTTCACTGGAACTGCTATGGGAAATCTGGTGGTAGGACACAGGATGGTTAGGATGTAGGCGTTACCTGAACTGGTCCGAGGTAAAGGACCGACACAGTCTATTATGAGTCTGTGGAAAGGTTCCGCAGGCACCTGTATGGGAATCAGTGGTGCTCTGGGAATGGAGACGTTCGGTTTGCCTGCCATCTGACATGTATGACACTGTTTTACGTACTGTTTGACGTTGTTTACCATACCTGGCCAGTAGTAGTCTTGACGAATCCCATGGTAAGTCTTGTTGAAGCCGTAGTGGGAGAATGCTCCATGGGCCAGGTGTAGAATAGTGGGCCGCAGGCTGGTGGGAATCACAAGTTGTTCGGTGTTGGCCCAATCGTCCTCCTCCTTCAGTTTACTGGGTCTATATCTGCGGTAGAGCAAGTCGTTCTCTAGGAAGAACCCAGGAATACTGTCGGGTTGAGTCTCAGCCTGGAAAAACAATGGTGTTAAAGTAAGATCTTCCCTCTGCAACTTACGGAACTCCAACTTGGTCAGATGCGGGGGTAGTTTCTGAGGGTCTTGAGGGACAGCGGTGGCAGTAGAGTCAGCTGGCTGTGGACGTGCGGTTTGTGCACGGGTGGTCACGAGAACCGGAGGAGAAACATCATCACTCTCTTGAACCTCTGCTGGAACATACTCAAGAATAGGGTTACTTGGCACAGAGTTACACACCTGGGGTTTGTCCATGACGATCAGGTTGGTTGGTTGCAGGTCTTCTGCCAAGTCGTTGCCTAGGAGAAGTTGCACTCCAGGCATGGGAAAAGGCTTTTCCCTGACGGCGACTTGGACTTCCCCGTTCACGTAGGGACAATCCAGGTGGACTCTGGCGAGAGGGTATGGAGTAGTAGCAGTGAGGTCAGTGATGAAGACCGTTTCCCCGGTGTAGACTATGTTGGGCACAGCCGACTTCAAGATGATCGATTGTAGAGCCGCTGTGTCCCTCAAGATCTTCAATTTGAAACGTCCCTCCGGATTTGAACCGTTGGCAGAGACAGTTCCAGTATACAGGTGGTTACTGAAAAGAGAAAGATCATTAACATCAACACCAACATTCATCACAGGCTTACCGGACTTAGGAGGAGTTGGTTTGGGTCGTTGTTGGTCAGTGGTTCCCTTGTATTGAGACTTACCACACTTGTCTATGGTATGTCCATAGAGTCTACAATACTTGCAGTACAGTTGTGAACCAGCTTGATCGGGGCTCACCTTCTCGTAACTGTACCACGACTTCTTACTGGAGGATGGTTCAGGTGTCAGCCGGTGGATGAGGCTGTAAGTGTCAGCCGACTTAGCACACTTCAGGTAGTCGGTTTCTTCTTTATCTGCTAAGTAGAGGCGGACAGGAGGCGGCACACGTCTCAAGAATTCTTCAACAAGCATCAGGTTCACGAGTTCTGTAAAAGTAGAGACATGTGCTGCTTCCAGCCATTTCATGAAATACCTCCGTTTCGTGTTAGCAAACTCGAGGAAGGTAGTGGTACTTGCCTTCAGGTGGTCACGGAATTTCCTTCTATAACTTTCGGTGGAAAGTAGGTAGGCGTCTAACACTGCTTGTTTCAGAGTGTAGTAGTCATTCTCAGACGCCAAAGTACTGAGTGTGACTGCAGCTCTACCTGTAAGATGGACTCTGAGAAGTGTTGCCCATTGGTCGACAGGCCAACTGAGTTGATTAGCGAGGGTTTCAAAGGTGGTAAAGAACACATCAACTTCTGCTTCTACAAAGGATGGCATTAACTTACTTGCATGTGATATATTAAAACTGACGGGAAGATTGGCAGTAGCTTGTTGGCGTTGAGTGAAGTGTGAAGTTTCCAAGGAGATTTCGCGTTGACGACACTCTAGAGCCAGAGTCGCTTGTTGCTTGTCATGTTCGCGTTGCATCTCCAACTCGCGTCGTTTGGTTTCAAGCTGTACTCGTTCCCGCTCCTGGAGTAGTGCAACCTCACGTTCTTGTTCGTCTCTCCTCAAGGCAGCTTCACGTTCTCTGAGGGTGATTTCTCGTTCTTGTTCTTCCCTCCTCAAAGCAGCTTCGCGTTCTTGTTCGTCTCTCCTCAAAGCGGCTTCGCGTTCGTGTTCTTCCCTTCGTATGGCAGCTGCTTCTCTTTGCTGCTCACGTTCAATCTTGGCCAGCTCTAGTTTAAGTTTCATCGTTGCCAAGTCAGTTTTCTCTGCAATATAGTAAGTTTCATGAGTTTCAGAGTCTATCTTACCTTGCTCTAAATAGTAATCCAGCAACAGGTTGTGTAGGTCATTTTTGTTGGCTTGGTAGGGAACTTCTAGTTGATACTCATGTGCAAGAGTTTGTAGTTCAGTCCTCTTGGCACGACTCAAAGTCCCTATTTCACCTGCTGGATTTGCACGGAAAGTTTGGAGACGAAACATGGTGAAATTAGCAAATAAAGGTACACGAATGTTCAATAATGAAATGTCAGAAACAGGACAACGTGGCAACTGGTACCTATCCTGTGTGATCTTTAACAATTAACGTTAAGTGAAAGATATTAAATGATTAAATTAAATCAAGGGCGCAGGAAATCTTGTACCCGGTACTCATGTAAGAGAATAAGGGCAAGAAAATCCTACTAACAAATGAAACAAAGTTTCGAAAACAAATGAAACAGTTAAATGCTTCAAAAGTAAAATTGGTAGTCCAAGGATGTAGGCATACCTTGCCAAGTCTCTATAGGACATAAAGCAAGTTTTTCCTACTGAATTTAATATGATACTTACAGAATTAGCGAACTTTTGTGCTCTGAAAAAATAAGCTAATTCCCTACCGTTGTATGTATCATCATCTCTGACTGACGTGTAGGGGTGCGAGGTGTCAACTTGTGACGAGAACTGCTGCTGAGGTCCCAATTCAGCAACTAAAGTTCGAGCTAGAGGAACTATGGCCCTCTTTGTCCTCCTACAGTCAGATTGCAGAAGATTGGGTACTCTTGACCCGGGGCAGACCACAGTACCAGGGTACCAATATGATGATCTGTCAGAATGAGAAATATTCAAGGGACATAGATGGTAAATACGAGTAATAACATGGAGGGAGAGATGACCAATTAAGAGTATGACTGAGGCCTACAGTCACCACGTAATCCAAAGTTGTCTCACCTTCACTATATGTTACTCTCGTAATGCACAATACACCGCACCTTATAAAAAATGAAATTGAATGAAAAATAGTAAAGCTACGTTAACAAAGTTAAATACGCTTACCATAAATTACCACTTGGCACCAGTACCTGAGTGAAGCTCCTAGGACAGGCCCCCATAAAACTTGTGACGGTAACGCGTTGGTGTTCGGCTGTTTAAGGCTAGGGGTATGGCCTCGTCACATAGTTATAAAAAAAAATAGAAAAACTGGAACTTCGTCTGTGGTAAGGTAAGGAGAAGACACACAAAACACAAGTAAACTTTAACAATGAAATTTTAATTACGTTAAATAAATCAAAACATGAAAATAATGCACAAACAAATTCTTATAATAAACTCAATGAATCAAAAGAATAAGAATACTTAAATGACAAAATGAAAAGTTACGTTAAGGCAAAATAACAAGAAGTGCAATACAACAGTAAGTGGGAGGTGCTGGAATATTGGCTTAAAGCCACCACCTCTCTCAGTACACTCTAGAGTCTAGCTGGGAGGTGTGCTGGCTACGAAAGCACGGAACATTCTGAAGACTGATGTTGGGGCGACCCCAGACATCGGGTAGTATGGGGGGGGGGGCGAGGCAGGTGCAGCCAGACCGGCGACCAATCAGCGGAGTCGTAGCGATCAACGGGTAGTTTGGTGGTTGGAGTTCGAACAGGTGGCTGGTTGCATACGTTTCTGCTCACCCTGGCAAGCCTTGCTGGTGTTTGTTGTCGTTGTTGGACATTTCTTCCATAGTCTTTTATATAGTTGTGAAGACGTAATTTTGGAGGGAAGAGCAGGCTCAATCTCTTGAAGGAGATTATCGTCACAATATATATATATATATATATATATATATATATAATATATAGTAACAGCCGCTAGTAGAATTAATTCTGGTGTTCAATGGAATTAACTAGTATTGTACAGGTGTAACAAGATAGTGACTAGTTGCGTGTTTGAGGGAGGCCAGGAAGACGGAACAGGTAACGGAACGGAAGCTCAGGAGGAACGGTAGTAGCAACAGGAGCTGCAGGAACAGTAACAAAGTGAACAGTGTGCTGTGAACAGTGTGTTGTGAGGAGAGAGTTGGTGGCGTTTCAGCTGTTAGTGAAGGTTGTGGTGTGAGGGGATGAGAGAGAGAGAGGCGTCGTGGTGGTGGTGGTGGTGGTGACGACCTGGAAGAGACAGTGAAGGAGGAGACATCTTGGTACTGTGACGGGTACCTGAAACGACTCGCTATGCCGGCCTTCGCTGTGGTA
>NC_091174.1:3044624-3052124 GCF_040958095.1 Procambarus clarkii
ACACAGACCGTGACAGGAAGCCCAAATAATCACTGATGCTGAAACGTTCCAGAGTGGAGGGATGTTCTATCTCTCCCTCATGATCACATCTCGTGTGTGTGTGTTGTGTGGAGTCACACCATCATCATGTAGCGAGGCGACGATGACGAGGCAACTGTGTTAGGTAAAGACCCATCACGCATCACCTTACAACCGGTTCACAGAACTTGTGCTCTCTTTATCTCATATCTTTCTCTCTCTCTCCCTTCCTTACCTCTCCATACCTACCTGTATGCCTGCCTGTCAACCTGCTGTCTTGCCTGCCTGCTTACCTGGCAATCTGCTGTCAACCTGCATGTCTGCCGGCCTACCTGCCCGGATGTCTGCCTGTGTGGGGTGCCTCCTTGCCTGCCCCTCTGGTTTCAAAACCAGTTCTAGCCCGTGTTGTAGTCTGTCCCTTGTCGTGGTCCTGGTCGTTTCATCTCAGTCACCACACGACCACCACTGCTGCTGCTACACCTTCCACCATCAACACCATCACTACTCCTCCTCACCATCACCACCATACCCATTACTCGGTAAGTTTCCGTCACCATTCCGGCATTCTTCAACCTGAACCCCTTCCCTATTTCCAGTAATTGTTGGCCCTCACCTTCACTACAATTATTAATCCAGTCATTATCTTACCCTGTTGTTAATTCCCAGACTGTGACAGTTCCATTTGAAGACAAAGTGCATAAATAGTTCATAGAACAAATCCACAAGGGCCGTGACGAGGATTCGAACCTGCGTCCGGGAGCATCCCAGACACTGCCTTAATAGTTCATAGTTCATAGACTTTTGTAGGCTTTTAATCATTATAACCAACTAAAATCGCATATTACGAGCTAAACATTCTCTCTCTCACTCATTCACATATACAGCCTGGTAATATGTTGTCACATAGAACGTTCTCTACATATGCAACTACACAAAAAATCACATATTTTACCCTAACAAACACGAGCCTATCAACCCACATAACCTATTCAGTCCGACGCATAGAAAACGTAAGATACTTGTAAGTCCGTTACTTTTGTTTGTAGGTTGGATTAATAGTTTTGCTACGTAAACGTCTAAAGCGTGACTTATTAATTGAGATGATGGGGAGACCTGAAGACTTTTCAGCAGCAAATGAACTATTGCTTGGATTTTTGATATGCTGGGTGCGGAAAGTGACTTGACTTTACGATAGATCCTTGTATCTGGTTCGTCAAATAGGTCCCAGCTATAATGAATAGGGTTATTAAGGCCTATCAACCTCTGGAGGGTTATTAAGGCCTATCAACCTCTGGAGGGTTATTAAGGCCTATCAATCTCTGGAGGGTTATTAAGGCCTATCAACCTCTGGAGGGTTATTAAGGCCTATCAACCTCTGGAGGGTTATTAAGGTCTATCAACCTCTGGAGGGTTATTAAGGTCTATCAACCTCTGGAGGGCTATTAAGGCCTATCAACCTCTGGAGGGTTATTAAGGCCTATCAACCTCTGGAGGGTTATTAAGGCCTATCAATCTGTGGAGGGTTATTAAGGCCTATCAACCTCTTGAGGGTTATTAAGGCCTATCAACCTCTGGAGGGTTATTAAGGTCTATCAACCTCTGGAGGGTTATTAAGGCCTATCAACCTCTGGAGGGTTATTAAGGTCTATCAACCTCTGGAGGGTTATTAAGGTCTATCAACCTCTGGAGGGCTATTAAGGCCTATCAACCTCTGGAGGGTTATTAAGGCCTATCAACCTCTGGAGGGTTATTAAGGCCTATCAACCTCTGGAGGGTTATTAAGGCCTATCAACCTCTGGAGGGTTATTAAGGCCTATCAACCTCTGGAGGGTTATTAAGGCCTATCAACCTCTGGAGGGTTATTAAGGCCTATCAACCTCTGGAGGGTTATCAAGGCCTATCAACCTCTGGAGGGTTATCTAGACCTATCAACCTCTGGAGGGTTATCAAGACCTATCAACCTCTGGAGGGTTATTAAGGCCACCATAACAGCTTATTGACCATCCTAAAATATACTTCACTGAAGTATATTCTAGTCCTGAATATAGTCCAGAACTAAAGTATACTCAGTATATATACAGAGACGCATGTTAACAGTGTATGTGAGCAAGCCATCATACACATGGACGTCCATACACCAGCAACCTATACTTTAAAGCTCGTATTAATTATCATACCAAATCTAAAATTCGTATTTTTTAATTATTATTGACTTTAAATAATTGGATGCTGTTTCATAGTGATCAGGGCAGTCAATTTATAACCAATTCTAATATTATAATTCTAAATTATTATAATTAAATGATCATACTAAGTTGTTATAATTCTAAATTATAACCAATTTATTTATACAGTCCCCGTGGTCTAGTGGTAAAGACCTTCGCCTGGCGTTTCGCGAGCACTTTGTCCTGGGTTCGTATCCTGGCCGGGGGAGGATTGACTGGGCGCCAATCCTTAACTGTAGGCTCTGTTCACTCAACAGTAAAATAGGTACCTGGTGGTTAAACGATTTGGCGGGTCGTATTCCAGGGGACATGTAAGGACTTGCCCGAAAAGCTAAGCCTCCTGGTGGCTGGTCAAGAATGTAAGAACTCTTGTATGTAAGAATCTTGTATGTATTAATAAATAAATTAATTCCGTCAAGAGATCGATTCGCGTTTCAGGGCAGACGTTTGATCAACGTTTCCTTTCACCTGATGTCTCTGTTTACCCGGGTATTTTGGGATGCATCCTGAGAAAGCTCAGTAATTGGTCTAGAGGGACTAACAGGTTTCCTGTCCTCGACAATGGGAAATTTAAGAAAATATCTTAGTCTGTAAAATATAATTGTTTGCCCTAAATTCTTGTAGGTTTTCTTTATTGAACAGAAAACGTGAGGACTAACTAATGTAATCTTTTCTAACCAGTTATGAGTAAGTGTACTTTAGTCTAGGACATAGTCCACACCTGAAGTTAACTCTGTGTATATGTATATGTATATATATATATATATATATATATATATATATATATATATATATATATATATATATATATATATAAATATATATATATATATATATACAATAAATGGGGGTACACCTCTCTCTGTGTGAACCCATTCTCCTAATGTAACTCTTATAGCAGTATTTATATAAATATATATGTTGATATATTCCGCACGAGGTTATATTAGTCGTTAAATCAATCATTCACATTATTTGTATTTCTGTGTAGATTTGTCTGCTTTGTCGAGCACCTGAGGATATATGAAGAGGGTATATGAAGAGGTATACTCCGCTTCTCGGTGTATACTGAGTATACTTTAGCCCTAGACTATGCTGAGGGCTACAGTATACTTGCTGGTTGGTCAGTCAGTCGTTGTGGTGGCCCAACTAACCGTCCAGAGGTTGATATAGACATTAGGCTCAACACCAGAAATATTGAAGAACGCCTCATACGTTGTATATGATAATACTATCGTTACATATGCAGGCGAGGAGTCACAATAACGTGGCTGAAGTATGTTGACCAGACCACACACTAGAAGGTGAAGGGACGACGACGTTTCGGTCCGTCCTGGACCACAATCGACTTGAGAATGGTCCAGGACGGACCGAAACGTCGTCGTCCCTTCACTTTCTAGTGTGTGGTCTGGTCAACTATCGTCACCATGCTGTAGTGTAAAATAAAGTACTCCTGACCTATTAACAATCCCAAGGCTATCGTTAGAATGTATAGCTGTATCCTCATATAAACTACTGTATTGCGTGTTACCATAGTGATCATTCCAAACTACAATGACAAAGCTACAAGTGTTCTACCCAAAACATAAATTAGACGATTAATAATTTTAGTTAATCAAGTTATTGATATATTCATGTTAATACTTTTTAATTCACAGACAAATCACATTAAAGTGATGTATGAAAGAACAAATCCACGGGAGACTTAATGAGGGTATCGAACCAGTGCATAAATGTCCCCAGACGAACTCTAGTCAGCTGAACCAGGACATGCAACTTTTTTTTTACCATGAGGTGGTACAGTGGACTCGAGCTCGTCTGGGAACACTCATCCACAGGTTCGAACCCTCAGCATGGCTACTCTGAATTTTTTTAATACTTTTAATAATATTTTGGTAATTATTTATTTGAGAATTTTGTCTTTACAGGTGAGTGAACCTCGTTACAAGAGTCAGCTGGTGCAGGTAAGGTGGTGGTGGGGGGGGGGGTACTGTTGTTGTTGTTGTATTCTCAAGGAAATACACGATAATTGTCCTGTGTATATATATATATATATATATATATATATATATATATATATATATATATATATATATATATATATATATATATATATATATATATATATATATGACAGTGTCAGACCACAGAGGAGGAATTGAAACAGGAATTTCCTTAAGTACTTTCGTATATTAATACATCTTCAGAAAGGAAAAACGTGAGAGTGGATTCCTTCTGAAGATGTATTAATATACGAAAGTACTTAAGGAAATTCCTGTTTTAATTCTTCCTCCATAGTCTGACACTCATATTTTGTCATTACGTGTTAATTTTCGTGATATGCACACACACACACACACACACACTTATGTGTGTGTATATGTATGCATACCTGTGATTCCTACGCATGTATACCCATCATATGTATGAATACCATGCTCTCTTTCTCAGTGGCCTGCATACGCAATAAGCTAACCTGTATATCGTATCCCTAAGCGTTCGTACCCAAAGGGAAGATCCACTTATTAAAAAACTTGATGGTTGAAGCAGCTTATGAGAGCATTGCGACGCGGCAATGACACTGAAACTGTTTTTGCGGGAGTGTTGTACCGTGAGAGTCATGTTGGTCCAGTGAGATTGTCCAGTGCTCGCTTGACCGGCCGCAGAAAACGTGAGGCTGGCATGTTGCCTCCAGGGATGAACTTCCAGGATTGTTGACCTCTGGGGTGGCGTCGGGGTCCCGCCTCACACGGGTGTACTCTGCTCGGTCCTGCTTGATACCTGGTTGATGGGGTTCTGGGAGTAGTTCTACTCCTCAAGCCCGGCCCGAGGCCAGGCTTGACTTGTGAGAGTTTGGTCCACCAGGCTGTTGCTTGGAGCGACCCGCAGGCCCACATACACCTGCTTGATGGGGTTCTGGGAGTTCTTCTACTCCTCAAGCCCGGCCCGAGGTCAGGCGCGACTTGTGGGAGTTTGGTCCACCAGGCTGTTGCTTGGAGCGGCCCGCAGGCCCACATATACCTGCTTGATGGCGTTCTGGGAGTTCTTCTACTCCTCAAGCCCGGCTTCTCCATCTTGCCTGTTTCTCGTCTAGTGTACAGAGTGGTGGTGATGTGTAGTACTCCCTCCATCACCACCTGTCACGTCCTTCAAGCCGAAAGCTGGGCCGTTTGTTGGGTGGGAGGGGGGGGGGTCATAGGCTCAGATGAATCACAAGAACCACAGATACAGCGGATACAGTTTGGTTTTCCTCTGATTTCCAGAAAAGTTTGGAAACTTCTATTTTTCTCATATCTTGAGTGGATTGTTCCTCGGCCAGACGAACAAGGGAGGCTGGTTGGGTAAGGTGTTTATCAGGCAACCCGTTCTCGCACTTTCTTATAGTCAATATTGACTTATTGAATAAGTGCATATGTGACATACTAATTTATTGTGAATATTTTAGTTTACCTTGAAAAGCTTCATAGAAAACACCGACCTTACCTAACCTTCTTAGTATGTTAACATAAGCATCTTATTGCTTCGTAATTACAATTATTACTTAACCTATACCTATAATAGGTTAAGTAATAATTGTAAATACGAAGCAATAAGATGCTTATGTTAACATACTAAGAAGGTTAGGCAAGGTCGGTGTTTTCTATGAAGCTTTTCAAGGTAAACTAAAATATTCACAATCAATTAGTATGTCACATATGCACTTATTCAATAAGTCAATATTGACTTAAAGAAAGTGCGAGAACGGGTTGTATCAGAAGGCCTCAGAGTAGGCGTAGCGGCCACTGAGAGACTCCCATGTTGGTGTGGAGTGTAGAGGAGTGAGAGGCTGAGGCTTGGTTGGTAGCGGGCTCGTCTGTGCTGTAGGTCTGTTCCCGCCAGTGCTTCCAGGTGGCCAGGGGCGTCCCAAAGTGACCTTAACAAGCGCCGATGGAAAAAAATCCATCATGGTGAAAGTCTCCTTCTTCAGTTTAGACGGATCATTGGTGATTGTCCTGAGGCGGAGTGCCGGTGGAAACAGCAGGGCTTTCCTGAGGCAGGAGCGTGGGAGACGTTAAGAACTGGTGGTGGTTGCTGAGGTTATAGAAGGGAGCCGCTTGAGCAAGGTTTACTGTGTGACTATAGCGACGGGGAGCCGGTCGGCCGAGCGGACAGCACACTGGACTTGTGATCCTGTGGTCCCGGATTCGATCCCAGACGCCGGCGAGAAATAATGGGCAGAGTTTCCTTCACCCTGTGCCCCTGTTACCTAGCAGTAAAATAGGTACCTGGGTGTTAGTCAGCTGTCACGGGCTGCTTCCTGGGGGTGGAGGCCTGGTCGAGGACCGGGCCGCGGGGACACTTAAAAAAAGCCCCGAAATCATCTCAAGATAACCTCAAGACAACGGTCTCCCTTCATGTAGGTCGGCGTTCAATCACCGACCGTCCAAGTGGTTGGCCACCATTCCCTGTCCCATCTCAAATCCTTGTCCTGACCCCTTCCAAGTGCTATGTGTGGGAGGTACAAGGTGTGTGCTGGAGGGCGGGCGGCTCTCACCAGCCCGAGGCCTCTACACCATAAGTGTCACACTGGTGGGTGCTCTACACTGTGGGACACCCGGGTCCACCTTCCCACAGGAAGGAAGCAGAAGCACCCTCGTACACCAAGGTGGGAGCTTCCTGCTTCATGTTCCCAGGAAGTGGGCCGAGTCCTCCTGTAATACCTCCTATACAAGTATGCTATATTAACATTACTTACAGATAAATGTTGTTATTACTTTTTTTCTATTTCCTCCTTACACACACTCTAATACCTCTCATATATTAGTCTGGTAATTACTTGATTATTCCATAGAGTTTAAGTTTAGCATATTGTTCTGGTTGGCTTTGTAAATGAGTATCTTCACGGCACAAGTGACTCCTCATCTAGCAACCCGTCCTCGTCACTTTTGGCTGGTATGCGCGCTATGGCCAAATTTGGACGTAATTTGAAATGAAATCGACTTACAAAAGTGACGTACTGTTCCGTTTTCTGTTCGAGTCGTCCGGCTTACTCGGTAAGGTTAGGAGAGGAAACTTTCCAGGTTGCACTGTAAACACTGCTTCTCTATGTACTTAGTTCCCCGTACAATGATTTACGTCGGTATAATGTCTGTCCTGCTGCTTTGTCCCTGGTTATTGTTAGCTCCAGGACCCTCACACACTCTTTATATCACAGGAACCAGGCGTGTTGCATATCTCTGGACATTTCCTAGTTTTATTTGTTTAGGTAGAGAGTTCC
>NC_091174.1:3057124-3344624 GCF_040958095.1 Procambarus clarkii
AAACACGGGACACGGGACCCCCCGTGTCCGCGGGGACACTAAAAAGCCCCGAAATCATCTCAAGATAACCTTCCCTACTGTCGTTGGTGTGTGTGTGTGTGTGTGTGTGTGTGTGTGTGTGTGTAGTGAAGGCTGCGCAGATGCTCGTCACTTGCGCATATGTGGGTGATATGACGGTAACGCGTTGGTGTTCGGCTGTTCAAAGCTAGGGGTATGGCCTCGTCACATAGAAATAAAAAAAATAGAAAATCTGGAACTTCGTCTGTGGTAAGGTAAGGAGAAGACACACAAAACACAAGTAAATTTTAACAATGAAATTTAATTACGTTAAAGAAAGCAAAACATGAATAAAATGGACATACAAATTCGTATAATAAAATCAATCAAAGTAATAAGAATAATCAAATGGCAAAATGAAAAGTTACGTTAAGACAAGTGAGCAAATAACAAGTTTATGGCAAATAAAGTAAATAGGTGCCGGAATATTGGCTTCAAGCTATCACTTCTCTTAGTACACGTAAGCCTGGGGCTTAGTCTACCAACGAGACGTGTTAACTTGTCGAAAGCACGGAATATTCTGAAGACTGAGGTCGTGGCGGCCCCAGACATCAAGTAGTATGGTGGGTGGAGTGCAGTTGCAGCTGGACCCCGCAGCCAATCAGCGAGGAGCAGGCGACAAGACAGGTAGTTTGGCGGTTTGAGGTGGAGCAGGTGTTCCTGGCTGCATACGTTTTGCTCTCTGGCGAACCTTGGAGATGTTGTTGTCGTTGTTGGATATTTCTTCCATAGTAGTTTTATATATTTGTAGCGACGTATTTTTGGAGGGAAGAGCAGGCTCAATCTCTTGAAGGAGATTATCGTCACAGTGACTTTATAGTATTTGTGTTGTGTTGTAAGGTTGTGTGTTGTGACCACTGGAAGGTTGTGTGTTGTGTGTAATGTTGTGTGTTGTGACCACTGGAAGGTGTGTGTGTTGTAATGTTGTGTGTTGTGACCACTGGAAGGTGTGTGTGTTGTGTGTGGCCACTTGTGTAGCGGCCCCGAGGTCTCCTCTCACCTTGGCCAGGCCTCGTTACCACACACTTCTTGCCTTAATATCAGCCTTTGATGTTTGAGGCGGCGTCTGTGTGGTATGCTGCGTTGGACCAATAATTCCCGTTGTTTATATCTTATTAGTGTACAAATCCCTACAAGGGCCGTGACGAGGGCTCGAACCTACGTCCGAGACCATCCCAGACGCTGCCTTAATCGATTGAGTTGATGCAATTAAACTAATGATGCATCAGGCTATTGTGATTTCTGTGTTTTGTTATTGTTACATTATTTGTAACATTTGTAACAATTGTAACTGCAATTGCATAACTGAACGTTGAATGACTGAACGTTGCATAACTGAATGTTGACGTATTCCAATACGGGAATGGTACTTGTCTTAGCTTTTCATCTTAATGTAACAGCTCTTGTCAGGGGGGGGGGGATATGAGACTCGTTCTTAGGTTTATAGAGGGGTCCTTTGGCGCTTGGGGGTCCCAAACCCGGGGACCGTGGACCCCACGACCTTCGTGGGAGACTTTGAAGGGGGACAATGGGTCTGATACTATTGTACAGGATGCGAACTAGGACCAGATAGCCGGGAAACTCGGGGTGAGTCTGTTACCACTGTTACCCAGTCACCTGCTGCATGGGTAACAGCTTCTCCCCCGTCTCAACCTACCCTGGCCTGGTGAGGCCACTCCAGACCGACGACCAGAGAGCAACTCTGGTTGCAACATAGTCTCCTGAGACTGATGGATGCCTACTAGCTACACCACAGTCACTCGGGAAGTGTAAGTTTACCACACAACACTGCCTCAAGTAGTCTCAGCTTACCACACAACTTCCACTTTTAAGTCAACACTACCCCTAAGGCAAATAATGACTGGTAGGAGTGGTTATCTTGAGATGATTTCGGAGCTTTAGTGTCCCCGCGGCCCGGTCCTCGACCAGGCCTCCACCCCCAGGAAGCAGCCAGTGACAGCTGACTAACACCCAGGTACCTATTTTACTGCTAGGTAACAGGGGGCGTAGGGTGAAAGAAACTCTGCCCATTGTTTCTCGCCGGCGCCTGGGATCGAACCCAGGACCACAGGATCACAAGTCCAGTGTGCTGTCCGCTCGGCCGACCGGCTCCCTTGGTGGTGACCAGACGCCAAACGCCATCAGTAAACATTCACTGACTGATTGACAAACGCTTGACAGATAGACATATCTCTTTAAGAAACAATTAAAACATCAGTATTTTAGTATCAAAAGTTGACCGTACTTAGAAAGGCGAATACTCGCAGATTAAGCAAAACAAATGACACACACACACACCCTCTATGGCCGCATACTCCAGGATTGGTCTTACATACGTGGTATACAAGGTTCTGAAAGATTCCTTACACAAGTTTCTGAAGACAGTTCTGATGTTAGCCAGCCTCACATACGCCGCCGATGTTATCCTTTTGATGTGGGCTTTAGGAGACATGTGTGTGTGTGTGTGTGTGTGTGTGTGTGTGTGTGTGTGTGTGTGTGTGTGTGTGTGTTTAGTAGTTGTGTTTTTACGGGGGTTGAGCCCCCGCCTCTTTCGGCCCGTCTCTCAACTGTCAATCAACTGTTTACTAACTACTATATTTTTTTTTCTTCTACACCACACACACACCAGGAAGCAGCCCGTGACAGCTGACTAACTCCCAGGTACCTATTTACTGCTAGGTAACAGGGGCACTTAGGGTGAAAGAAACTTTGCTCATTTGTTTCTGCCTCGTGCGGGAATCGAACCCGCGCCACAGAATTACGAATCCTGCGCGCTATCCACCAGGCTACGAGGCCCCTTGTGTGTGTGTGTGTGTGTGTGTGTGTGTGTGTGTGTGTGAGGTATACCATTTATGTAGCATGCCAGCTGTACAGTAAACTTCCTCTACAGTAGACCACGTGAACAGAAAACGTTTTGTACATTAAACTAAGTGTACATTAAATCAGATGTACAATATACCAGGTATACAGTAGACCAAGTGTGTAGACTCGGGCCAGGATTCAGGAAGCATCTACGCATCAACTTATGAACCTGTACATCTTTTCTCAATCACGATTTACATATATGTAAACCATTTACATATATTAAACAGCCTATGAGCCTCGAAGCACCAGGAGGCTATTTACAACAACAACATCATCTAATTCATAAGTGTCGAGGCTGGTAAACAGTTTATTATATGTAAACTAAACCCTCCAAAGACTGATAAGAGGTGTATAGTAGTTGGTGAATAGCTGCGTAAATGGGTGTTGACTCGTAGCCTAAGGTGAGGGGCGTAGCGGGTGTGTGGTTGAACACGTGTGTGGCTGAACACGTGTGTGGTTGAACACGTGTGTTGCTGAACACGTGTGTTGCTGAACATGTGTCTAGGAAAGATTACATCTGTCTCTGGACTTCAAGAACGGCAATTTAGTGCAGCCTTGACCACCGCTAACCACTACTCCGGTGACTTTCACACACACACCTGTACTCTCCATACCTGCTCGCACACACACACACACGCGCACACACACACACACACACACACACACACACACACACACACACACACACACACACACACACACACACACACACACACACACACACACACACACGGGGAATAAGAGACACGGTCCTCATTGACGAAGTGTAGTAGGAACTAACACTGAGTGTCACAATGGGCTACACAAACACACTACACTCGTATGTCTCCCAAATGAACACATGACATCGCCAATAATTTACATTAGAAAGATACGAATATAATTTGCTTATAACGAGATTAATTGCTTGAATATTATATGTCACTGTAAATCAGTTTATTCCGGTAATTAGTTAATGAAGATAGGACTCAGAGACGCATAAGACAAGGTGATTTATTGGGTCACTTCGACTGCCGTGTAAGGCGGCAGATTTCGCCTTGCTCTTTATCGAAGTGGTCCTTGTTTGTGGGGTTCCTGCCTGACCTACATGTGGGGGGTAGGATACAAGCCACATCCTTCACAACACAGTTCCTCAACGCATTTTAAACCTTATTTAAGCTATCCTAACACATCCTAATCTAATGATATATATGGGTTTTGATCGTCAGAAAAAGAGCTTTGTCGAACGGTGTTTGCTGGTTCATGAGTTTTTGTGGAGATACTGATGAGGAGTGGCTTCGTGAGCAGGTAGTCTGGGCTGGTAGTACCCCCTAGTGAGCAGGTAGTCTGGGGCTGGTAGTACCCCCTAGTGAGCAGGTAGTCTGGGCTGGTAGTACCCCCCTAGTGAGCAGGTAGTCTGGGCTGGTAGTACCCCCTAGTGAGCAGGTAGTCAGGGCTGGTAGTACCCCCTAGTGAGCAGGTAGTCTGGGCTGGTAGTACCCCCCTAGTGAGCAGGTAGTCTGGGCTGGTAGTACCCCCTAGTGAGCAGGTAGTCAGGGCTGGTAGTACCCCCTAGTGAGCAGGTAGTCTGGGCTGGTAGTACCCCCTAGTGAGCAGGTAGTCTGGGCTGGTAGTACCCCCTAGTGAGCAGGTAGTCTGGACTGGTAGTACCCCCTAGTGAGCAGGTAGTCTGGGCTGGTAGTACCCCCTAGTGAGCAGGTAGTCTGGGCTGGTAGTACCCCCTAGTGAGCAGGTAGTCTGGACTGGTAGTACCCCCTAGTGAGCAGGTAGTCTGGGCTGGTAGTACCCCCTAGTGAGCAGGTAGTCTGGACTGGTAGTACCCCCTAGTGAGCAGGTAGTCTGGGCTGGTAGTACCCCCTAGTGAGCAGGTAGTCTGGACTGGTCACGTACTGGACAATAATAACGGGGGCAAGGAACAACTCAGCCGTTGTTTAAGACTTAAGAAACATAATATTGAGACGGCGCATGAGGGGAAAGACTGAATGTGACCACTTCATTAGCCCTTGAGTAGGTCTTGTCTGAGAAGGTAAGGCTCAAGTCGTTCCTCCAGACTTTAAGATGTTAAAGAGAACTAGACCCTACAAGGCCGGGCTTAAGAGGTGGTGACCAGCGGTGCTGAGCTGAGGCTCGGCTGTTGCAAGGTCTCAGTTCTCAAGCCTGTGCATCTTCAAGTCTTGCAAGGTTGCAGCTCCTCGGCCTGTGCACGATGCTGTATATTGGTACTATGGTTCAAATAGTTACTGTCTGTGCTACCGTTTCAGGAGTATGGCTTGCCTAGAGGTGTACCGGGTCTTATAGATGTATGTATGCTCTTCTAGATGTATGTATACTTAGTTTACCTTAGTCCTGGACTAGATTCGTGGCTAAAGTATACTTGCTAGTTGATGAGTGGGGTCTTGTGGCGGCCCTAATAACCCTCCAGAGGTTCAAAGTTCAACACCAAAGTGAAGCCTGATGCTGGTGTCCCAGCTGTCAGTCAGCGCCGTGTTCAACCTGGTGGTGGTGTCACAGCTGTCAGTCAGCGCCGTGTTCAACCTGGTGGTGGTGTCACAGCTGTCAATCAGCGCCGTGTTCAACCTGGTGGTGGTGTCACAGCTGTCAGTCAGCGCAGTGTTCAACCTGGTGGTGGTGACCCAGCTGTCAGTCAGCGCAGTGTTCAACCTGGTGGTGGTGTCCCAGCTGTCAGTCAGCGCAGTGTTCAACCTGGTGGTGTCTGGGCTCTTTACCGTCGCTCCCACAGTTCGCGTTTTTCATCATTGTTGAGCAATGGGTCAGCAATTGCTAAAAATACACAGATGTGCCAGATTGCATGAGGACTGCAACGTCATCCGAGTGTTGACATGTTAGTATTTCTGTTGAGTTCCTCCGGTGTTCAGTGCAACTTGAGTAAGAAGACACATGTATATATGTGTTAAAGCTTTTACTATGTGTGGGATGTTGTTGTTATAGATTCAGCTACTTAGAACAAGAAGTTCCAGTAGCACGGGCTATGGTGAGCCCGTAAGTATGTGGGATGATGATGAAGATTAAGCCAGCCAAAACGTGGCACGGGCATGAATAGCCCGTCAGTGGTGGCCCTTTTGAGCCATTACCAGTATCAAGAGCTGATACTGGAGATCTGTGGAGGTGCGACTGCACCCTGCGTGACGGGAGATGTCTCCCGTGATTATGTGGGATGCTGTTGTTGTTGTTATAGATTCAGCTACTCAGAACAAGAAGTTCCAGTAGCACGGGCTATGGTGAGCCCGTAACTTACCTGGCACAGGAGTGGTGCTCTGCCTTAGCAAGGAGGTACGGTAGTATTTCATAGAGAGCTGGGTACACTAAGGCGAAGAAGCGATATCTTAGGATCGCTTTGTCCCTAGCATGAACATATGATATCTTAGGAAGTAGATGTGATATCCTGGGTGGGAAACAGGGTATCCTAGCCAGTGGGTGAGGTATCCTAGTCAGGAGACGTGGTATCCTAGCCAATGGGCGCTATATCCTAGTTAGGAGACGCGGTATCCTAGCCAGTGGATGCTATATCCTAGTTAAGGGACGCGGTATCCTAGGCAGTGGGTGCTATATCCTAGTTAGGAGACGTGGTATCCTAGCTATTGGGTGCTATATCCTTGCCAGAGGGTGCGGTATCCTAGCAAGAGGTGCCGTGTCCTAGGTAGGGAGCGCGGTATCCTAGCAAGCGTGTGGGGGAGGGAGGGCGGACGAGGACTGGTAGTATCGATCACTGCGCGACGCCCCCAGCAGCCTACCTAACCTGTGCTGTGGACGGCTGGGTGGCGGCCAGTCCTGACGGTCTCTCCCTCGCTCCCACCCTCCCCGCCCACGCCCACGCCCACGGAGATGGCATTAGGCGTTGACCCCTTGACCCAGACTTGGCCAGGAAGCCCCCCGTGCAGGTGTGGCGGCGAGGATCACGTAGGAGCGGCGGTAACAGTGTTGTGTTGTGCGGGCTGGATGAGGCTTGCGGGTCTGTTGTCATTGGAAAGAGACTGAGTGAATGTTTAGCTCTACGTCGCGCGGCTTTAATCATACTCTGAGCATTATAGTGACTTGCCAGCATGATAAATGTTCAATAGTGATGTCTGTATGGTCGCTGGATACGTGGACATGTCCAGGAAATGCTGTTTACATGTTGGGAATGTTGTGTGTTTACCGTGAACCTGGCAAGCCTAGACGTGGGAGTGAACACCAGCCACACTCACAGAGTGAACACTTCGCTATAACAAGTGAACACACACACACGCATATAAGTACGTACATGTATAGTGTCTCAATTATCCAGTGATCGCCTGGACAGTTCATCAACGTCTAATCTGTTCTTGCTTTGGATCACATTTCCAGTAAATTCTGGGCTCGCTAGTAAAGGTGACCCATCGCTTAGGGACGCATGGGGGTTTGTTGTGGGTGAGGTGGGAGACTAATTTTGTTTTTGTTTTTAATTTTGCCCCGAGGGGCGAGTTTATTGGGCAGCGTCACTCATCCTGTGAGTGGACACACCGCCATAGTGACAGTATTGGGCAGCGCCACTCATCCTGTGAGTGGACACACCGCCATAGTGACAGTATTGGGCAGCGCCACTCATCCTGTGAGTGGACACACCGCCATAGTGACAGTATTGGGCAGCGCCACTCATCCTGTGAGTGGACACACCGCCATAGTGACAGTATTGGGCAGCGCCACTCATCCTGTGAGTGGACACACCGCCATAGTGACAGTATTGGGCAGCGCCACTCATCCTGTGAGTGGACACACCGCCATAGTGACAGTATTGGGCAGCGTCACTCATCCTGTGAGTGGACACACCGCCATAGTGACAGTATTGGGCAGCGCCACTCATCCTGTGAGTGGACACACCGCCATAGTGACAGTATTGGGCAGCGCCACTCATCCTGTGAGTGGACACACCGCCATAGTGACAGTATTGGGCAGCGCCACTCATCCTGTGAGTGGACACACCGCCATAGTGACAGTATTGGGCAGCGCCACTCATCCTGTGGGTGGACACACCGCCATAGTGACAGTATTGGGCAGCGCCACTCATCCTGTGAGTGGACACACCGCCATAGTGACAGTATTGGGCAGCGCCACTCATCCTGTGAGTGGACACACCGCCATAGTGACAGTATTGGGCAGCGCCACTCATCCTGTGAGTGGACACACCGCCATAGTGACAGTATTGGGCAGCGTCACTCATCCTGTGAGTGGACACACCGCCATAGTGACAGTATTGGGCAGCGCCACTCATCCTGTGAGTGGACACACCGCCATAGTGACAGTATTGGGCAGCGCCACTCATCCTGTGAGTGGACACACCGCCATAGTGACAGTATTGGGCAGCGCCACTCATCCTGTGAGTGGACACACCGCCATAGTGACAGTATTGGGCAGCGCCACTCATCCTGTGGGTGGACACACCGCCATAGTGACAGTATTGGGCAGCGCCACTCATCCTGTGAGTGGACACACCGCCATAGTGACAGTATTGGGCAGCGCCACTCATCCTGTGAGTGGACACACCGCCATAGTGACAGTATTGGGCAGCGCCACTCATCCTGTGAGTGGACACACCGCCATAGCAGCATGTACAACACTCCCCAATAGGAAGAAAACCCGCTGGGTCGTTAGACCAAGTGATGGGGCAGACCCACTGAAGGACCTGGAGGCTGGTCCTGCCAGGCGCCACAAAGGATTTCCGCTTCCCGCCAGTAGTAACTTTGGTCAGTCTTACAGAAGGCAGGTGCTGGGACATCATACAGGTGCTGGGACATCATACAGGTGCTGGGACATCATACAGGTGCTGGGACATCATACAGGTGCTGGGACATCATACAGGTGCTGGGACATCATACAGGTGCTGGGACATCATACAAGTGCTGGGACATCATACAGGTGCTGGGACATCATACAGGTGCTGGGACATCATACAGGTGCTGGGACATCATACAGGTGCTGGGACATCATACAAGTGCTGGGACATCATACAGGTGTTGGGACATCATACAGGTGCTGGGACATCATACAGGTGCTGGGACATCATACAGGTGCTGGGACATCATACAGGTGCTGGGACATCATACAAGTGCTGGGACATCATACAGGTGCTGGGACATCATACAGGTGCTGGGACATCATACAGGTGCTGGGACATCATACAGGTGCTGGGACATCATACAAGTGCTGGGACATCATACAGGTGCTGGGACATCATACAGGTGCTGGGACATCATACAAGTGCTGGGACATCATACAGGTGCTGGGACATCATACAGATGCTGGGACATCATACAGATGCTGGGACATCATACAGGTGCTGGGACATCATACAAGTGCTGGGACATCATACAGGTGCTGGGACATCATACAGGTGCTGGGACATCATACAGGTGCTGGGACATCATACAAGTGCTGGGACATCATACAGGTGCTGGGACATCATACAGATGCTGGGACATCATACAGATGCTGGGACATCATACAGGTGCTGGGACATCATACAGGTGCTGGGACATCATACAGGTGCTGGGACATCATACAGATGCTGGGACATTATACAGGTGCTGGGACATCATACAGATGCTGGGACATCATACAGGTGCTGGGACATCATACAGATGCTGGGACATCATACAGGTGCTGGGACATCATACAGATGCTGGGACATCATACAGGTGCTGGGACATCATACAGGTGCTGGGACATCATACAGGTGCTGGGACATCATACAGGTGCTGGGACAGGACAGGAGTGTGTGTTCTATTATCTGTTACTGTTATAGGCGCACAAACATATGCGAACTCCTATGTTTGTGTGGACGGAATTAATGATTATGTATTTATATATGTGTGTGTGTGTGTGTGTGTGTGTGTGTGTGTGTGTGTGTGTGTGTGTGTGTGTGTGTGTGTATACACACCTAGTTGTGCTTGCGGGGGTTGAGCTCTGGCTCTTTGTGTGTGTGTGAAACTTAATAATTTTTATGAAAGGTGAAAATTTTCGTCATATATAACTTATTAATTGAAAAATAAGTTCAGAAGGCACATGTGTTAAGTCAAGACAGAGATCAACGTTTCAGATCAAGACGAGGGTCACAAGTCATAGGTCATAGGTATGCAAAATTCAGATGGGCGACAATCACTTGGTGGCTGGTACAAGAGGTGACGTAATACATCATCCACTTACCTGTCATGCAAAAAGACCCGGGTTCGAATCCTGCACAAGATGGGGAGGGGACGTCAGGGCACCTTCACTTTGTCAGTGTAGACACGACAGTAATTGGAGGCCTGGACAGAAGACATGGACCTGAATAACCAATCAGGTTCCAGTTCCAGCTATAAGTGTCAACACAGTATAATTTAATCAAGAATAATTGATGTGGTGGTCTGCTCATGAGGCAGACCACCACATCAAGAATGGGGTCATGACCCAGACCACCACATCAAGAATGGGGTCATGACCCCAGACCACCACATCAAGAATGGGGTCAGAAGGCAGGTCACGTCTTAGATAAAGGTTCAGACCCCCCCCCCAAGCAAGGTCATGTAAGACTAGTCATAAGTCATTGTATGTGCCACTAAGACTGTCGTAAGTGGTGCCAACAATGGGGGTGAGAAGAGGCATCAGGTGCAATGTTACCATTGTAATAATGTGGTACACATTAATGAGGTCATGAGTCAGGTCTTGTGGTCAATTAACACATCAGTGACACCAGTCTGGCATGGGTCATATATTCATATAACCTCTTGATATATGCCCCAAAGAACCCATATTAACTAAACAAAATTGTTAGCAAAATAAATATTCAATTTTGAATTGAAAGTTATATGCTTTATGGAGCGTTAAAATATCATTTAACCCTCACACTGCTCGTAATATTAAATACTGGAAAGTTGTTGTGTATTCCGTCACTTCAGGAGTTCCCGCCAGAGTTCCGGTGGGAAGCAGGGGTGTGCCTGGCCGGTCCCAGGGCCAGGGGCTGGGCCAGAGGCAGGGCCAGAGGCAGGGCCAGAGGCAGGGCCAGGGAGCATTTAGAAGACAACAGGCGCCGTAAGTTAGAACTACGGGCTCACCATAGCCCGTGCTACTTGGAAAGGCCAGGGCCGCCTGGGACCCGTGTAGCAAGGCCACCACAATCTCTGCTGACTGGAGGCGCCTCTGTCCTCATGCGTATATTCATTCACTTACATATATATATACACACACATATGAGCGTACATAAGTCACAGCTACAAAGACGTGGTTCAGAGTTAGACTCCATACACAGCTTCACATATATCTATGGTAGCTTCAACTACACTCGGGAACATTGTATCAGTTGAGGGAAAGTTGTGAGTTCAAGCTGCCTTCATCAACTGCGTTAATCAGTCGATTAAGGCAGCGTCTGGGATGCTCACAGACGTAGGTTCGAATCCTCGTCACGGCCCTTGTGGATTTGTTTGTGAGTTGAAGCTCAACTCTAAACAAGAATTCAGTAAGCATAAAGATACACGTATGTATGCGCTATTCAGAGACGAGTACGCACGTATATATGTATAGTCACACATGTACGCACACACGCGTCAGTTCCTGTTAATGATTACTGTGGGCGAGGTGTCTAATTTGTGAACCAAACCTTCACCCGTGGTGATGATGTCAGGGTCACGTCTGGGTGTCAGAGGTCAGGGGGAATTGCTTGACACCTTAAGGGAGGAAGCTGCCTTTTGATGCGTACTTCTTGACCTGTATCTAACATAGCATTGTTGACCAGACCACACACTAGAAGGTGAAGGGACGACGACGTTTCGGTCCGTCCTGGACCATTCTCAAGTCGATGATCGATTTGAGAATGGTCCAGGACGGACCGAAACGTCGTCGTCGTCCCTTCACCTTCTAGTGTGTGGTCTGGTCAACATACTTCAGCCACGTTATTGCGACTCATCGCCTACTAAACTTGTGTACTTCCTGTACAAGGGAGTACACAGTACAAGTACACGCGCCAATATACTCTAGGCAGGTATTAAGGTTGCCCCCAAGGTCAGACCCTCACCAGGATGCAACGCCACAACAATTGCCTAACTCCCGGGCACCTATTGCTGCTAGATCAACATATATAGAGGCATTAGGTGATCACAGACGTGCCCAACAACATTTGTCCCGCACGTGAATCGAATCGTGATCCCTGAGTGTGAGTCGAGAACGTAGCCAACAGGATCCCAGTAGAATTAAATATATAATTATTCAAACTCATATAGGCTCCTAGTACAGTAAAAGTTTCGCATTTGACCTCACGTCGACGGTTGGTCAAGTGCCGAGGGCTTAGCTCTACCGTGTATATAAGGAATTCGTTATATAAACTATAAAACTATACAACTTATACAAGTCGATGATCGACTTGAGAATGGTCCAGGACTGACCGAAACGTCGTCGTCGTCCCTTCACTTTCTAGTGTGTGGTCTGGTCAACATACTTCAGCCACGTTATTGTGACTCATATTGTGGGCAGACTATTGTGACTTGTGTACACTATAAAACGCTGTGATTCTTACAGGGATTTTTAGATATGTGAATACCATAAAAACTGCCGAATGCTAGGCTGCTGTAACTCATATGGTCGAAGCCATTTAGGCGGCATGGAGGGCACGGAGCCGCTCAGAATACAAGGCCATAGTGACTCCCACCTCAACTGCCCTACCATCAAGGTGAAAAAAGAGGCGTCCTTAGAAAGCATCGACAATAAGGAATTAGAAAACATTACCGCCCGTGAAATGAGAACTAATCAAAAAGTGGATAATAAAATTAGCGAGTCAGATGCGGTGAGTGACAGCCAAGACGACGGCTGTGAGAAAAATGATTCCACGAAAGACGAGGATTGCAAGACGGAGGAGGAGGAGGAGTGCGACCATCTCGAGGCGCCCAAGTGCAACCATCTCTCGTCCAAGAGTGCCGAGTCTTGCGAGATGGACGATGTGTCGTGTAGTGAAGAAAATAGTGTGGATAATAACACGTTTAATATCATAAACACCGAGAACTCTGAGAGCCAAGATGCTAGTGAACTTACCAATGACGACTCGCCTAAAGAAAACGGCGATGACGTTGTTGTCAAAGAAAACGCGGAATCCGATCATGGAACCCAAACTGATGAAAATTCTGACGATGATCTATCGTGTCTGGAGGAGGAGGAAGAGGGCGAGCTGACGGAGGACAGTGAGGGCGAAGATTTGTCCTCCGGAAGTGACGATGGCGATGAGAGTGACGACGAAGCGGAGTTCGATAACGATTCTCTCGAAGACGGGAACACTAAGAACGAAGAAAAGATAGAACCCGATGTGCCAAAAAGTCTTCCTTTTCCCAGTGGCCCGCCTTCGGGCGGCGCCAGAACCTGCGACCACAAGCCCTCCTCCCCCAAGACCAGACCCAGACTCAGATCCATTGGGAAAAAGGACAACAGCGAATTCAAAATCGAAATCTTCGAGTCGAAAAGGAAACCGCAAGAAATCCCGAGTATTAAGCTTCCCGACGAAGCCAAAAGAAAAGATGAGACGGCCTTCGGTAACTCTCCCATAACTAAATCACCGAGTGAAAGTGCTTTAGTGAAGGGTGCAACTCTACGGCCCGACGGCGCTCATAAGTGTACGGACCAATTGGCAACTGCGAGCGTTGTCAGCCCGTGTTCGGATGTCATGACCCCGGACTCGTTCGAGAACACCCTGGGCGTCTCTCTGGATGTAAGTCAGGCCATCCGGGAGGAGACCGACGAATCGGACAGGTGCTCGCCGATGAAGAGTCCGAGTGAGGAACACAACAAGAAGACTTCGCGAATTCCTGCAGGTAAATTATGGACTTGTAAATTATTATTATTATTATTATTATTATTATTATTATTATTATTATTATTATTATTATTATTATTAAAGGATAAAAATCCACTCTTTTGTACCTGTGAAATTTGTATTTGTCAGGAATTTACACCAAGAAATAGACAAGTGTGTTTTTTATCACTATTATTTATTTGTCCTTTATTAATATTTCTGAGAAGACATTATCATTACTATTGACTATTATTATGATTTGCTTTGGGTAATGTCATGACATAATATGCATTTGGCTCACCAGACTGTTATGGACATGAACTGTTGTGTTGGTTGAAGAAATCTTTGTTGGGGAAAATTTTGTTTTTTTTCAATTTATTATGACTGCCTTTGTGAAGGGTGTGAGGGTGGAGGAGCCTAGGGTGAGTAGTGTGGGTGGAGTCACCCTGGCTCCACCCACACCCTGGTGTGCGGGTGAGTATTCACCTAGTTGTGCTTGCGGGGGTTGAGCTCTGGCTCTTTGGTCCCGCCTCTCAACTGTCAGTCAACTGGTGTACAGATTCCTGAGCCTACTGGGCTCTATCATATTTACATTTGAAACTGTGTATGGAGTCAGCCTCCACCACATCACTGCCTAATGCATTCCATTTATTAATTACTCTGACACTGAAAAAAATTCTTTCTAACGTCTCTGTGGCTCATTTGGGTACTAAGTTTCCACCTGTGTCCCCTTGTTCGTGTCCCACCCGTGCTGAAGAGTTTGTCTTTGTTCACCCTGTCAATTCCCCTGAGAATAAATTCCTTGAGTGCGGGTGGTCACCCTTGGTGTGCATGTCTGTCAGAGTCTCTCAACTTCCGGTAGTTTCCTCTCCAGAATGTCAGTTTATTTTCTCTGTTCTCTGGCTACACTGTGTATGTACTTGTTGGGGGTTGAGTGCCACCTCTTGGCTTCCGCCTTTTAACCTTTGAATGAGTTTGTGTGTGTGTGCTCTTATGTGTGTGTGTGTGAAGTCTTGGGCTCCACTTAGTAGAGGACCGGGCCGCGGGGACGCTAAGCCCCGAAATCATCTCAAGATATCCACCTCCTTCCAATCAAACATCCGATGCGTCTAATCTTTCCAACATTCTAGTCCTACACTAAACTTCCAATTGCTTACATGCTACCTTATCTTGAGGTGCTTTCGGGGCTTAGTGTCCCCGCGGCCCGGTCGTCGACCAGGCCTTCTTACTGAACATTAGTAATTCCTTACGTCTCTTAACTCGAGCTTACAACCTCCACATCTGCCTCCTCGTTTTATTTTCCAGCAGTTGAAACAGGCTATCACTGCCCATTTCGTCCATCCCCCCCACAGTATTTTGTACATTAGGATCATATCTCCTCTGGTCTTTCTTCTAGTGTTGTTAGATTAGGCTTCCTTACGTTAATGTGTCTTCACAATGCTTGATGATGGTCCAGGAATGACAGAAACGTCGCTTTATTTTCAGATGTGTGGGTTAAGTGTCTAAGTTTGTGTCTTAATTACTTGTACCGTTCATGTAGCCAGGCTTTGGACATTAGAGCCTCTTGTATTTCACAAAGTGAGGCGCGGTGCTTATTCTAGGACTAGCCTGACATGGGCTGCCCACCTGTCTACCACAGTCTGGAGCTGCCCACCTGCCCACCACAGGCTAGGGCTGCCCACCTGCCCACCACAGGCTAGGGCTGCCCACCACAGTCTGCAGCTGCCCACCTTCCCACCACAGTCTTTGGGACATCATGGAGACACGCCAGGAAGAAAATGTTCCCACTCGTGGCACGTCAGATAACACAGGAGGTATTGAAGAGGGAAGCAAAATGGTTTTCCCTTAGTGGAGCTGTGGTGGTGGTGGCAGCACTCTGCCCCCCGGGGCCGCCTCTCCCGCTCCTCACCATGTAATACTGTGTTCACCTACGAGTCGCCATTGTTATCTTGTCCAGGTTTTTACGTTTTTGTGGAATTGTATTTTTCAAGATTTCCTGCTTTTTTTTATGTGTAGAGTTAGATGAAATATGTGTAGTGTTGAAGATGGGGAAGTAGAGGATGTGGTTATCTTGAGGTTATCTTGAGATGATTTCGGGGCTTTAGTGTCCCCGCGGCCCGGTCCTCGACCAGGCCTCCACCCCCAGGAAGCAGCCCGTGACAGCTGACTAACTCCCAGGTACCTATTTTACTGCTAGGTAACAGGGGCATAGGGTGAAAGAAACTTTTTGCCCGTTTGTCTCCGCCTCCACCGGGGATCGAACCCGGAACTTTAGGACTACGAATCCGAAGCGCTGCCCACTCAGCTATTAGGCCTACCATTGGGTTCTGGATGTGCTTTCTTGGTTCATAGTGTCCACTTGGACTGGTCGTTATGGTGAAGGGTCGGTATCTTGCAGGGTCGGAGTTCAATCCCCGGTGGTGGAAGCTGTTGGGCAGCGTTCCTTTGTGCCGCTCTCATATACCTTCCAAGTGTTATAGTCACCGTGGCTTAATGCTTTCTCTGGCTAATTACCTTGCCTCCCATACCTGTAATTACTGAGGTGAAGGTGTATACATGTCATTACTGAGGCTAATACATATACTTGAGGTGAATAAAGAATACCTGTAATTAATAAGGCAGGTTGTATGCGTGTAATTCGTGAGGTGAATAAAGCAAGACGGACAACAGTACACTTGGTAAGTCTACTACGGGCTCACCATAGCCCGTGCTACTTGGAACGTTTTGTTCCCAGTAGCTGAATCTAAAACAACATAGGTGAGGAAAGATAGACTGGAGAATATGACTTTATGAGATAGATTGGATTAAACATCATTGCAGAGAACTTAGTTCACACAAATGTTATATAAATGTTGAATAGTTGAGTGACAACGTTGAAAAATCATATTTTAGAAAGAAAATACCACAATTATCATGTGTGTTTTTATATTCCAAGACAAATTAGGATAAGACAAATTCTAAGCTATGAACCCAATATGGGAAGTGAAAACGAGCAGGGAATACAAGTGTTGAATTAGTTTACTATGTCCCCCACACCCATCCAGTGAGTTTACTTGTGGCTAGTTTCGAAAGTTTACCCATCCTGTGGGCAGTAGCCATATGCTACAGTGGGGTCTCACCACTGTGGCTCTTAACAGTGCAAATGACCATTGTTACTTATCAAATACCCACGACACATCATACTATAGGAGTTAGGATATCTACACATACTTCTGTGGATTATTCACAACAGGGCAACCATCAATCAAGGTCGGATATCCATGTGCAGGCGATGAGTCACAATAACGTGGCTGAAGTATGTTGACCAGACCACACACTAGAAGGTGAAGGGACGACGACGTTTCGGTCCGTCCTGGACCATTCTCAAGTCGCCACAATCGACTTGAGAATGGTCCAGGACGGACCAAAACGTCGTCGTCCCTTCACTTTCTAATGTGTGGTCTGGCCAACATGGTCGAATAATATGACCATAGTTTGACGGATATCCTAGCTATATCAGAGCGTGTTATCCTAGGTACAGTAGCGTGTTATCCTAGCTACAACAGAACGGTTCTCCAGGAATACGAAAAATAATATGGCCTAGACTGAATTAGTCAGCAGGTGTGGGTGACTGCGTCTCACTGCCCCGCCTACACCTCTACCACCTCTTGAAGGCCACGGAGGGCTGGTAGGTGTGTGTGGGGCAGGTTCAGTGTTGGCTGGTGTGGTGTCTGCCATGGTTGTGGAGGCTGTGGCAGCAGCTTTGGTCACTACAGTCGTCGCTGTTGCCGTCTTTCTCCTTGTACGTTGTACCCTTCGACAACACCACTACGGCACTCAAAGTTAGTCGCAGATGTATTTTTTTAAAATATTGTCGAATTATACCAAACTGGTATTATTTATTTACCGGCTTCCAGTGTGGGGGATGCGTTTGTTTCAACAAATCGTGGTGATTAATTAAATTAATTGCACAATTTCAAATATCTTTGCTACTTGTATTCAGGATTGAAGTCAATTTTGCCGCTAAAGTTGCTTCTTAAACGAGTGCATTTAATAACCGGCTGGTTATTGCATTCTCTCCCATCTAAGCATAAAAGGGGGTCAAAAGGATTTCGATATCAGAAACTTTATTAGCGTTTTATTTTTTCATTGGGAGAAGTAACTCGCCTTATTAAGTGCGGTAAGACTAGGCTTGTGTTGCTTACATTAATTATGTTAAATAATTTCTAATTCAAGCAGCAAACAGGTCCTCACACCGAGCCTAGCCTAGCCTAGGCTAGCCTAGCCTAGGCTAGCGTAGCCTAACCTAACATTTCATTCAACTCCCGATAAAAAAACGTGATTTTCAAAACAACACTACTGTGAACCCGCGAAAATCTCGCCATGCTCTTAAAGTATAATAATTCAAGCTTAATAATAAAGTATAATAATTCAAGCATAACCATAAAGTCTAATAATTCCAGTATAATCAACCACTCGTGTATTGTGCACCCTATGTGTATCCTGTGGATGGTAGAACCCAAACACTGGGTTATATATAAATGTTTCATAAATCACTGTTCCTAAGACGAGTCAAAATATGATTAGAGTTCCTAATTGAATTAGAATTAACTTAGATGCATATAATAGATAGGCCTATAAGTATTTACACAAACTATGATGTTATTTCGGAGGTTACATATATTTTAAATGAAGCTACACAATTTTAGGGAGGCTACTCAATTTTAAGGAGGCTATATAGAATTTTAAGAGGCTACACAATTTTGGGAGTCTATAGAATTTTAGGAAGCAAGACAGAATTTCAAGAAAGCTACAAAGAATTTTAGGGAAGCTACACATAACTTTGGTAGGCTACACAGGATTTTAAGGAAGCTACGAAGAATTTTTTTTTAAGTAGGCTACACAATTTTAAGTGTTTTAGTTTCCAGTTTAGTAAATACATTTAACATAATGACGGAATAGGCAGCTCACCAGCACAGAGGTAGCATGCTAGACCTAGCAAGCGATTTCGACAGGGATTCGAGCCCTTGCCAGGGAGGTTCGATGAGAATACAGATCCCTTAACAGCTCGCCTCTATTCACCCAGCAGTAATTAAGGACTGTTGTAAATCGATTAGTGGGACGTGTTCCATGGGGAGGTAGTAGTGGAGGAAACACATAAATACAATGAAATCCTAGCATAGGCTACATAGGCTACAATGAAGGCCTAGCATTGCTGTTATCTGTGAATATTATGTGTATACCGCAGGGTGAGTATCTCTACCCGAGCTGATTCATCAGTGGGTGAGGTACAAGGCCGCTACGCCCAGGCCTGGCCTCGCTATATATGGCTGCTTGTCTGCACACTCATGTGTGTTAATTGGCCAATATATAGAACTGCACGTGGTGTTTGGGGAAAAGATTGGTCAGTTTATATCATTTATTTGGTAAATATCACCAACCAAGTCTAATTGATTACAGTTAAACAATATTAGATTACATTTGGATATTAATAATTACAGAATCACTAATTGCACAGTAACTGCTCTGTATAACACTACCTTAATACATTGATACTGAATGATTTAGATTATATTTAACATACTTTTCAACATGGAATCGAATCATATCAATACATATAATCGAAGTATTGCTGTTTTACATGTAGAGTTATTAAGTGGCTCATTTTAAGTTACACCACTTATAATATCCTTATATGTACTTTCCTGTATCTACAAGAAGCGATATGTTGGTAGAGAGAGAGAGAATTTCATTTTTTTTTTATAAATAGTAAAGTGATGTGTCAGTTAATGCAACGTTAGTTCAGATCTGTCTCAAAACATACACATTTTCGCACATAGGGGCGCTGATGGCTGAGTAGACATCACGCTAGACATGTAATCCTGTGGAGTGGGGTTCGATTTCCGGCGCCGGCGAGAAACAAAATGGGCAGAGTTTCTTTCACTCTGATGCCCCTGTTACCTAGCAGTAAATAGGTACCTGGGAGTTAGACAGCTGTTATAGGCTGCTTCCTGGGGGTGTGTGTGTGGGAGGGGGGGGGAGTTAGTAACAGTTGATTGATTGACACAATTAGGTGTGTAGAGTGTAAGACATGTGTGGTCTTGTGTGGTTCGTCCTTGTCCACACACGGTACATCACATGTTGTCTGAATCCCACCCACTACAAGCTGAGCTGCCACAGGCTGAGCTGAGCTTTGTCTGGCTTCATGCTGGTCGGCGTTCAATCCTCGACCGTCTATAAGTGGTTGGGCATCATTCCTTCCCACCGTCCCATCCCAAACCCTTATCCTGACCCCTTCCCAGTGCTATATAGTCGTAATGACTTGGTGCTTTTCCCTTGATAATTCCTTTCCCTTCCATCTCTGTCACCATCTACAAGTCTACTAATTTTGCTCCGAGCCCCAAATAGCTGTTTTATTTATTTATTTATTTATTTATTTATGCATATACAAGAATGTACATAAGGAATGTGAGGATACAAATATGGTAATTACAGTCTTGTAAAGCCACTAGCACGCGCAGCGTTTCGGGCATAGATAATAATAATTTTATTCTATACTGTTCATTGTGACAGTTGCTGCTTCCTGCTGTGTGAGGCGGAGCCACAACAACTTGACTCTTACTCCCTTTGTTAAACACGCTATATTAAAACTGTAAGCTATTTAGAACTAGCAATTAAAGATACAAATTATGAAATAATTAGGCTATCTACTGGAGTGTTTGAAATCACTCAGAGTGCTTCAAAAATAGCCAGGGATGGATATGTAAGGTGGATGCCTAATTATTATCTATACAAGTTTCAGTATATTTATTGAGACAATAGAATATATCTTAAAGGGATAGAGTAGCTTAGGCTATTTCTACGCGCCATTCTCCTACACTCCTCTCAATTGTCGCCATTGTGATGACGGACATGACAGCACTTCCCACTCTCTTCCTGAACATGAATTGAATTGAGTGTACTGTATATGGTCAGTTTGTAGAGTTGTGTTTGTGCTTCAAAGAACTTCATTTTGCAGCAAGTAGATTGTGTAGGCTTTCTGATTATCATGTGATTATGTAGGCGCCGTGATGTTAAAAAGTGTTTTCAACCAGCGGTGGTTGAAAGTGTTTTCTTTGTACGACTTGTTCAATAAACTTTTAATTGAGTGTCAATTCTATTAATCCACCGATTATCACTCATTCCACTGCGTATGTGTTTTAATAATTATTTTATACAATGTTATTTTCATTATCACGCAGACGCTTTAGTCATATCATAAGTGATTTCAATTATAGAAATTGCTTCCATTAATAACAACATTGTCCAAGTCGTTTGATCTAAATTATGTCGTTCTTTCTCTTTTAGTTTGACTCTGACACTTACATGTTGCTGTTAGGCAATCATTATTAAAAAGTTTTTATACTCATAAATTGTATATTAGTGTTTAGTATGTTATTAAGTTGGTGGTTCGTATGTTAGTGACTGTTGACCTTAGTATAGTGAGCTTGACACAAGGTATAACAGCACTGGATACATGTATAATGACTTAGTGCTAAATGGTCAGATAATATGATGACCCACATTATGGGAATGATGAGTTGTGAATACAACCATTACACCTGCTGACCATTTATCATTACCCTTGTGTTGGTTGATTGTTCTTGATAATTTGCACACCATTAACTGTATGGCGAAGGTAATAATCATTCAGTTGTTCACGATTGTTGTGGTATCTAATGGTTTGTGACTGGTATTTAAATCGCCAATTAGAAAGGTGTATGTAGTGAAGGTCAGTAGGTGCATATATTCGTTTAATACATTAAGTGTGGTATTACTAACGTGTACCAGGATAGCAGCATATTGGAACCTATCACGTTACTGAGAGCAGGATCCTGATCCTGTATCTTTATATAGTACATTTACATTTATTATCATGTCAAGGTTTTACTGTGGTTCTTAGAGTGTGTATTAAAATTTTGTTTAGAGTAAGGTAGAGTTTAACATGTACAATAACTCTTTTATGGGGTCGTTACTTAGGCAGGAATGTGGTCACTGGAGCCAGGTGATGCGACCACATAATGGATAGACTTAGGTGGCTGGACACCTTCCGTGTCATCTCCTTCACCGCGGTATATGTGTGCTCCCTTCTCGGACCATTGTGGAGGCGGAACCAGTTGGGAAACCTCGTACCGTCATGTCGTAGCTGTGTCTCCTGCAAGAGTACAGTATCTGTACCGTCTGTGATGAAGTGTTCTTATCTGGGGTGTTCTCCGTCCTCCTGTGTGTTGGCTTTGCACATTGGCATCGTTATATTGGTACCTTTGCTGCCACCAGAGGTGCGGCTCATACTGGTGGTGTGTTGTGTGGTGTTTCTTCCCTCTGGAATAAATCTAGTTTCAAGAGGAAACTAGATTTATTCCTCCAAGGAGTGCCGGACCAGCCGGGCTGTGGTGGGTATGTGGACCTGCGGGCCGCTCCAAGCAACAGCCTGGTGGACCAAACTCTCACAAGTCGAGCCTGGCCTCGGGCCGGGCTTGGGGAGTAGAAGAACTCCCAGAACCCCATCAACCAGGTATCAACCAGGTATCTGGTGTCACTTGTGTGCAAGTTTCGCTGTGGTTCATCACTTATATTTGAAGTTGGTCTTGGTGTTGGCAGTGGGTGTTGCACTTGGTGTGAGGGACGCCTCATATTTGGCCCTCAGTTGTAGTGGTCTGGGACTCTGGGTAAATTGTCAGCATTTTTTCATTTTGTGCATTTTTTCTGAGATAATAGTTTCGGTGAATTAAGTTCCGGTCTGTTGGTAGCATTATTTTTAAGTCTGTTTACGGTATAGGTGTAGTGGGTGTGTACCCAGTGACTGTTGGGCCATAGAGGTTTAGGAGTGCACGCACTCACTGCCCTCCCTGAGTGAGAGAGGAGGAGGTACCTCCCACTACCAAACTGTAGCCTCATGTCCACGGGCGAGGCGGAACGCAGCAGCCTACCAGCCTGGGGAGTTTAGTAACATGGCTGGCTTGTCTCAACACACACACTGTAACCCTCCATGTAATCTAGGGGTTCCTGTACAAGTACCAAAGAAAGCTAATCAAACTGAAAATTAAACCTTAACGCGCACGTGTTTCTAGAAGAGTTGGTGAAGGGAAGCCTGGCGAAGCTTCGCTCTTATGGTCCCTTCCTCAATGACGACGACAATCAAATCAATAATGTTGGTGCCAGAGGTAAGCAAGGTGCCTCTGGGTCGCCACTATTACACCATTAATGCCATGTCGACACCATCATAATGGTATTAGTGGTTGGTGAAATCCGTGGACGGTGGTGTGGTGGTGGTGACGGGGGTCGGGGTGGGAGTGTCAGGGGTGTGCTTAACCCCCTCCGTGCTGCTCCTCACACATTTATGGTACACCCGACGAGTACACCCGGGCAGTAGTGCGCCTTGATGGTCGCCACCTTGTGGACGGTGTCGGGCCACAGGTGCTGGCTGAGGCTGGTGGTGTGGTGACACCTTGACCACTAACACCACCCAGGAAGGTGTCCTCTACCTTGGCCTCTACTCTTCACTTTCCCTGCCGCCACCAGTCCGCTGTCCCTGCCTTCTGTGTGTCTTACTGTATCTCGCTGTGTATCATTGTGTCCGGCTCTGTCTTGCTTTATCCTGGTGTGTATCATTGTGTCCTGGTATGTTAAACTGTGTCCTGGTGTGTCTCCCTCCCACAACATACAATATAGTGAAGGGAGTACACAAGGTGGACAAGGATAACCTCTTCAGACTGAGAGAAAGTAGGACCAAAGAAGTCGCAGGAAATACTGTCACCCCGCAAGGGTGGTTAACAACTGGAATGTGCTGAAGGAAGAAGTTGTGAAAGCCACCTCCGTCCACAACTTTAAGACCAGATTCGTCAAAGAATATGATAGTCAGAATAGTTAAATTATAACAGGTACAACAAGAATATTAGGCGGGGCATAAAGTGCTGTAGACCTGACTTCACCCGCGACACTGGTAGGGAAGTGCCTATAATGTCTCCCACCTGTCTCCCATGGTAATCAGCTGGACGGGGTGATGGTGCACTCTACACAATGTGTGACAACTTTCACTCTCAGTGGCGACGAGACGCCTGAGTGGCTGGCCAAATTCACGACTGAGTTCATATATATACGCAGTTTTTTAAAGTATTGAGGATGGGGGGATTTCTGGACAGTATTTCAGCTGGAAATTATGTACTGTGGGGGCGGGGTTTTCATCTAGTTGATCGAGGCTCTTGGGCCACCAGCTGTGGGAGTGGGGCGTCTCATCTTGGAGCAATCTTTCTAACATTGGGTCCTCTAACATTTCGATGGTGTTCCACACCCTAATGGCTTGGTGCTGCAGTCTGAAGTTTAGTGGCTGTATGTTCAGGAGTTCATGGCGCTCCGTGATTGTCTGATCATATGGTGGACGGTGTTTTGCTGCTCTCCTTAGTGCCTTATTTTGCACTGCTTGCAGTTTCTGCATGTTAATTTTCTTTATGGTGTGTAGTGGTACTGGGGGATACTCTAGATGTGGCCGAACTAGAGCCTTATATAAGTGGATCTGAATGTTTGTACTGAGGCTTCGGAATCTCCTCACTTTTCCTAAGGCTGCTTTGGCTTTGTTTAATCGCTCCCTTACGTGAACTTTTATCCCTGTTCTATTGATCATAAGTCCCAGTATTCTGCCTACCTCCGCATATTGGATCGGATGGTTGCCAAGGATAATGGGGTCCGGGTTTCTTTTCTCAATGTGTATTATCTGGAACTTTTGTTTGTTTGTGCTAATTTTCCATTGCTTCTCAAAGTTGTAAATGAATTCAGTTGCTTCCTTTTGTCTTGTCGGCTAGTAGCGGCTTTGATTGTCCTGGTTGGTATATTATTTGGGTGACATCGTCAGCGTATGTGATGTATTCTTCATATTGGGGTTGGGGTAGGTCAGCTGTATATATGTTGAATAGAGTGGGGGAGAGGCAGCTTCCTTGTGGTACTCCACTTTTCAGTTCTATTATGTCACCCAAGTAGCTGCCGATATTGAGCCTAGCAGTTCTGTTGTCTATAAAGCTGCAGAGAGTAGCAGTAAATCTGTGTGTGAGTCCTAGCTCAGATATCTTATATTTTAGGCCTGTGTGCCACACTTTGTCGAAGGCTTTCGAAACGTCTTTAAGCACTATATTACACTGATCTTTTTTCGACACTGCGTTGGCTATATGCTGGTAGATCAGGGCTATAGCTGTATGGGCCCCTCTGCGGTGTCTAAACCCATGCTGCCTGGTGTTATACTTCTCTTCCACTTCCATGTACTTCACAAGACTCTGACTTAGTATTTTTTAACGCTCCCCCTCACCCCCCCCCCCCAAACACCAGGACCAGTGATGTGTTTGGGGGAGAGGACAGGAAATACCCTGGTGCACCACTCCCTTTGACTCCTATCCCTCCCTCTCCCTTATGCAGCCCTTCCACTGTTCCACCCCCAGGCCTCTCCCACCTCCCTCCCGCAGACACCCCACTAGTAGCAAACTACCCCCATCCCCCCACCCCCATCCTTTCTCCAGCAGGTGTGGAGCAGCTCAGTATATTGTGGTGAGCGGTGGAGGGAAGAGGTTGTCTCCCTCGCCCTCAGTTGCTGCCCTCCTCCCTCATGCGTGTTCCCCCGCACTAAAGCTCCCTCATCCTCCGCCTCACTGAGGCTCCGTGAGGACCCTCATATATATGAGGAGTGACCCCAGGAGAGGTGTGGGTGTGGTGCACCACTCATCAGGTGGCGGCGGGAGTGGTTCTTACCGGTGTGAAGCTTAAACTGTGTGCTGGAATGAATGACTAATTGAAGGATTGTTCAGAGTACCCGGATGGAGTAGTCGGCTTGTGAATGGAGGTAAGACAATGGCTCTGGCGTTGCCCTTAGTATACTGATAATCACAACTGTAAACAATAGATGCTGAGTGTTGGGTAATTCTTAAGAAACACTTGCTGAGTGTTTATGTATACGTAGTGTGTTGCATGTTTAGTATATGGTGTGTTGCTATACCAGGCTGGTATAACAGGACAGACGCCTGGAGACGGCCCTGGACCACATTCCACCGCCCAGCAGTGGCCTAAGGCTCATATATAAGGGTTGGTGTGTCTGTGTGTCGCCTCCACCCGCTCTCAACCTCACTATTCCTCTCTCATGAACCACAACAAATACCAATGTCCAGTACACCAGATGGTCCCAAATGTCACCAAGAACATCCTATCTCATTAGTATCTTTCGTGTGCTTCAGCTGGGTGTAGCCCAAACACTTTCGCCTTCACCCAAGCGTACACCACCCGCTGACACCAGGTCCAGGAGCTGGAGCCTAGTGGTTATTGGCTCTATATATTGTATAATTGACTTGAGAATGGTCCAGGACGGACCGAAACGTCGTCGTCCCTTCACCTTCTAGTGTGTGGTCTGGTCAACGTACTTCAGCCACGTTATTGTGACTCATCGCCTGCATATTGGCTCTAATACGATTAATTGGCACAAAACAGTAATAATAGGTACATTGCCATTATTCTAATGGAGATATTGCAAGAAATAGGTGGAGGCTGCTACACCACCATTGGTTGGCCTCCACTCTCACTCCAGACATCATCAACTCTCCCAAGGGGTCAACCTTCAATCTTTTTGATTGTTAAATGAATTAGTGTTTATTCGTGAATATAAATGGTATGTTTCATGTATAATTACTATTAAGGTAGAGGATAAGATTGCAATTATAAGATATACCGAGCAACAGGCAAATGATAACAATGTTTGACCTGCATCACAATCACTGTGTGAGTGTGTATACAGGTCAGGGAGCAGAAATCTGACTTCAACAGGATCTATATTCTGTCAACAGGATATACAGTGTTTGTTAACAGGATAACAGGATTTACACCATCAAGATTTACACTGCCAACAGGATTTACACTGCCTATATGATTTACATTGTCACCATGATTACGACTTTGTCATACCTTTGTGACAGTAACTGATGATTGGCCTTATAAGTTATTGCAAAGATAGATGACGCTAAACTATAATTGCAGCTTGAAATCACTCTGATCGTGTGCCCTTGATGGGTTAATATGTTTTGGGCTGGATGAAATAAGTTTGGGGAAAAGGGATTGTTTCCAAAGGAGGGAGTGATTAGGTCGGGATGTCTACCATCAAGGGCACGCTTATAGACCTGGTATTGAGTGACTGGGTAATTACAACGAAACACCGTTCAAAAAAAGGAAAACAAAAATCAGATTTATTTTTGGTTAAATTCTGAGAACGGGCAGTTTCACCTCTAATTACAGCATATTTTGGTCCGGCCGCTTGCTGTATAGACTTAACCGGTTTGGGATCTTCTTTTGATAATTACTTGCTCAAGCAGCTATTATCTCCTAACCCACTTACATCTATATATATATATATATATATATATATATATATATATATATATATATATATATATATATATATATATTTTAGATATATACAAGAGTTGTTACATTCTTGTAGAGCCACTAGTACGCGTAGCGTTTCGGGCAGGTCCCTGGAATACGATCCCCGCCGCGAAGAATCGTTGTTACAACCAAGTACACATTTTACTGTTGAGTTAAACAGAGGCTACAGTTAAGGATTTGCGCCCAGTAAATCCTCCCCGGCCAGGATACGAACCCATGACAAAGCGCTCGCGGTACGCCAGGCGAGTGTCTTACCACTACACCACGGAGACTAGTACTATATATCGTATTTCCATAAGAATAAATCCACCAGGGCCGTGATGAGGGTTCGAAATCATGTCTGGGGATGATCCCAGACGCTGCCTTAGTCGACTAGGCTACGACATGGACAAGGATTCATTGGATACATCACGCTATTGTGATATCTGTGTGTATCGTATATCCATAACTCAGGAAGAACTATGGAAATCGTCAACAAGTAAACCCCAGGTAATATAAAGCAAGGCATTAAAGACAAACATTGAAGCATGTGCCAAATGGTTTCTGAAGCCATATGTAGGCATTGCTGATAAAAGGATTCAGGTCAACTGTTGTGGATTCTCTCTCATATAAGTCTCCCAAAACACAAATCTGAAGGCCTAGTTAACTATAATAGGTTAAGTAATAATTGTAATTAAGAAGCAATAAGATGCTTATCTTAACATACTAAGACGGTTAGGTAAGGTCGGTGTTTTCTATGAAGCTTTTCAAGGTAAACTAAAATATTCACAATACATTAGTATGTCGCATATGCACTTATTTAATAAGTCAATATTGACTGTACGAAAGTGCGAGAACGGGTTGTTAAACTTGCAGCAAATACTGGCAATATTAATAGTTTTAAGTCGTTAAATAGAATAAACAATGTATATTTCATCACATAACAAGTTACCATATTAACTTGTAAATCGAGAAACCTGCTAAACCTATTGTTTGTTAGTCAAGAACCAGGAGCCAGATTCACGAAAGCACTTACACAAGCACTTACGAACGTGTACATCTTTCCTCAAGCTATGACGGCTTTGATAACATTTATTAAACAATTTACAAGCATGAAAACTTCCCATTCAACTGTTGTTATTGTTATAAACAGCCTCATGGTGCTTCGGAGCTCATTAACTGTTTAATAATTGTAAACAAAGCCTCCAAAGATTGAGAAAAGATGTACAGGTTCGTAAGTGTTTGCGTAAGTGTTTTCGTGAATCTGGCACCTGGCTGTCCGCATGGACCCAGTAGTGGTAACGTGACTGAGCGAGACACCATCCACGGCATCACGCCGGAATGTGATGTGTGTGTGTGTGTGTGTGTGAGCAGTGACTACTGGCCGGAGTTATAACTGTGTTCGTACTGACGGTCTTGTGACGTGGAGTTTTATGGTAGCGCCGTCGGGCCGAGGTGTGGGGTGGACAGTAGCCTAGTGTTGGGGTGAGAGGGGGTAGTGGAGGCTGGTCAGGGGGGAGGGGTAGTGGAGGCTATCTTGAGGTTATCTTGAGATGATTTCGGGGCTTTAGTGTCCCCGCGGCCCGGTCCTCGACCAGGCTGGTCATTATATTTTACACTGAATTGCCAAAACCAGGATTTTACACAATTCCTCCCTGCACTCGAGCTATGTCAATAGGCTGTTCTACCTCTTCGCCCATTTGATACATCACGCTATTGTGATTTATGTCTAAGATATATTGTTTGTGATATCTTACTATATCACATATTGTCCAACACTTGTACCAAACAGTTATGTGCCAAAATTTTATGTCAAATTTGTATTTTATATATTTGAATTTTCTCGAAGATAAAGTTTTTTTTTAACACTTTAGGAAAGCAAATATTTGTAAAATATTTTTAGTATTAGTCATGTGTATTAGGGAAGTACTGTACCAGGGGCCACATTCACGAAGCAGTTACGCAAGCACTTACGAACCTGTTCATCTTTTCTCAATCTTTGGCGGCTTTGTTTACAATTATTAAACAGTTAATGAGCTCGGAAGCACCAGGTGGCTGTTTATAACAATAACAACAGTTGATTGACAAGTTTTCATGCCTGTAAACAGTTTAATAATTGTAAACAAAGCCGTCAAAGATTGAGAAAAGATGAACAGGTTCGTAAGTACTTGCGTAACTACTTCGTAACTTCCCAATCAACTGTTGTTATTGTTATAAACAGCCTCGTGGTGCTTCGGAGCTCATTAACTGTTTAATAATTGTAAACAAAGCCATCAAAGATTGAGAAAAGATTTACACGTTCGTAAGTACTTGCGTAACTGCTTCGTGAATCTTGCCCCAGAACCCCCAATATTGATTGATTGATTGATGAAGATTAAGCCACCGAAAAGGTGGCACGGGCATGAATAGCCCGTAAGTGGTGGCCCTTTTGAGCCATTACCAGTATCATTAACTGATACTGGAGATCTGTGGAGGTGCGACTGCACCCTGCGTGACGGGAGATGTCTCCCGTGCCCAATATTGTTGTTGTTTAAGATTCAGCTACTGAGAACAAAAAGTTCTAAGTAGCACGGGCTATGGTGAGCCCGTAACCCAATATTGTGCGCCAGTCTTCTAATGTAGTGTTGTTTCTATCCGCCAGGTGAGTTGAAGGCGCCCCAGCCCACGTGTCCTGGTGGTAGTGATACAGGTACTCATCACGTCACTCTGGGAGAGTTTGTATCGCGCTTCATTTGTCTTGTTTGTTATATTTACAATACTTTGTTTATGTGTGTGTTTGTTTACTGTTTGTGCCTACAGGATCGAGCCTTTAGCTCTTGGGCCACGCCTTTCTAACCGTCTGTTGGCTAATGGACTGACTTCAGAGCTGTTTTTCCGCTGTTGTGTGTGTGTGTGTGTGTGTACTCACCTATTTGTGCTAGCGGGGATTGAGCTTTGGCTGTTTGGTCCCGCCTCTAAGCTGTCATCAAGGCATAAAAGGTTCCTGCATACCTTTCTATACAACCAGCTTGTTTCCTTTCGTGCAGTAGACATGTACAATGTGTATTTCTTGTATCAGTTCGCGTATTTCGTTTTTCTGTATAAGAACTGTGAAAATATTTCCGGTACTGTAAAGATATGAGTCACGATGAGTATTGCTAAATGGCTTCTTTGTTGAGTAGTGTGAGTGGCTTTGTTCTCTCTCTCTCTCTCTCTCTCTCTCTCTCTCTCTCTCTCTCTCTCTCTCTCTCTCTCTCTCTCTCTCTCTCTCTCTCTCTCTCTCTCTCTCTCTCTCTCTCTGAGACACACACCAGTACAGAGGTGCGTGACCGCCTCCCCTGGCGCCCTTGTAAGATACGAGGCATGACTCACCTTCACCTCAAGCACGTCGTCTGCAGGGGAGTCCACAGGTGTGTCTGTGTCTGTCTGGGTCTGTGTCTCTCTGTGTGCACACCCAGTAATGTGTTCACCGCGTCGACCGCTAACTCTTGAGTCCCGCCTTGCCATCTGTCGGTTGTCTAATCTCTAGTGAATTGTCTACGGATAAAATAGACGTTTCGTATCCTGCATTGTAGACAGTTTCTGAATTGATTCTTGCTGAATGATTTCAGAGAGATTCTTCTCTCTCTCTCTCTCTCTCTCTCTCTCTCTCTCTCTCTCTCTCTCTCTCTCTCTCTCTGTCTCTCTCTCTCTCTCTCTCTCTTTCTCTCTCTCTCTCTCTCTCTCTCTCTCTCTCTGTCTCTCTCTCTCTCTCTCTCTCTTTCTCTCTCTCTCTCTCTCTCTCTCTCTCTCTCTCTCTCTCTCTCTCTCTCTCTTTCTCTTTCTCTTTCTCTTTCTGTGGTCCATTCCATTTGCTCACCGTTATGTTAAAAATTATGCCAGTAAGCATAATTTTCACGCAAGTACTTACGAACGTGTACATCTTTCCTCAATCTTTGACGGCTTTGTTTACATTTATTAAATAGTTTACGAGCATGAAACCTTGCCAATCAACTGTTGTTATTGTTATAAACAGCCTCCTGGTGCTTCCGAGCTCATTAACTGTTTAATAATTGTAAACAAAGCCGCCAAAGATTGAGAAAAGATGTACATGTTCGTAAGTGCTTGCGTAACTGCTTTCGTGAATCTGGCCTCTGTTTTAAAACAAGTGTTGATGTACTTCAGATGACCTAAGGTTCGAATCGTTCACAGGACGAATTGACAAAGCTCGTTTTCTGTTGTTTACAATCGTATATACGGTTAGGTTAGTCCAGGCGGTGTACACTACGAGGTGAAAATAACAGGATTCAGCCAACCTTGCTCCACTAAACCAACTAAATCTAACATAAATAAATCAATTTATTCTCATCTTGGCTCTAAGTTTACCGTAACTAAACATAATGAAGCTTTGTCTAGCTAAACGTAATCTAACTTAGAGTTACAGAATGTTCTTAAACTGCCATAATGCTGTTAGTGTGTTAGACTATATGAGAGTCGTATTATTGTCAGAATGGTGTTGCTGTGTGTTAAAATGGTGTTATAGGTGTTAGAATGGTGTTAAGGATATATGAGACTGGTGTTAGAGCGTTAGACTGGTGTTAGAGCGGTGTTATAGTGTGTTATGGTGGTGTGTTGTAATGTGTTGCCAGATTGTGATCATCACTTTCACTTCATCTGGCATGTCGCATTGCCACATGATGATCCCGATATTCTGCCGTGTCGTTACAATGTTACCGGCCTCTGTACTTGCCTAGTTGTGCGTACCTGATTTGAACTTTAGGTCTGTACTCATCTAGTTGTGTTTGCTGGGGTTAAGCTCTGGCTCTTTGGTCCCGCCTCTCAACTGTCAATCAACTGGTGTACAGGTTCCTGAGCCTACTGGGCTCTATCATATCTATATTTGAAACTGTGTATGGAGTCAGCCTCCACCTCATCACTGCCTAATGCATTCCATCTGTTAACTACTCTGACACTGAAAAAGTTCCTTCTAACGTCTCTGTGGCTCATGTGGGTACTCAGTTTCCACCTGTGTCCCCTTGTTCGTGTACCACCAGTGTTGAATAGTTTATCTACCCTGGTTAGCATTGTAAATGTCTGGCCACGTCTGTGGTAGAAAATAATAATAATAATAAAAATCAATTGTTACTAACAACTAATTTTTCACACACACACACACACACACACACACACACACACACACAGGAAGCAGCCCGTAACAGCTGCCTAGCTCCCAGGTACCTATTTACTGCTAGGTAACAGGGGCATCAGGGTGAAAAAAACTCTGCCCATTTTTGTTTCGCGCCGGGAATCGAACCCGGGCCACAGGATTACGTGTCCAGCGTGCTATCCACACAGCCACCGGCCCCCACCGGTGTGTGTGTGTGTGTGTTCGGTCTCCTGCAATACTTTACCAAGTAGTTTCAAATACCCTGTAGTTTATAAAAGTAAGGTGATTCTGAACTATCTAAACAAGACGCTCATTATTTTATTGCTAGGCTCTGAAGACGGGAGAAGTGTGTTGAGATGCGAATGTTAGAGATGTGAGTGTAGGACGTAGTTCTCGTAGTACTGTGCCTCCAGGTATGTGCAGAGTACCTTGCATAGTACCTACAAATCCACTTTTTATCTTAATAACCTTGAGCTCGGTAGCATTGGTCTGGTATCCCTTCAGTATCCTCTCCGGCCAGTGTTATGTGAAGCATGGTATAATATATATATGTAATATATATATTGAAGTCCCTAGCATGGTTGATATACATATTGTGGTCAATATCATCATTAATGTTGAGCACAAGATTATCACCACAACACCAATTCCTTGTGTAACGATTCCTTGTGTAAGGAATCGTTCAGGACCTTGTATGCCACTTATGTCAGACCAATCCTTAAGAATGCAGTTCCAGCGTGGAGGCCATATACCTAGTTAAACGCAAGGCAAAGTTAGAGAAGATTCAGAGGTACGCCACCAGACTAGTCCCGGAACTGAGAGGTATGAGCTACGAGGAAAGGCTACGGGAGCTGAACCTCACGTCCCTGGAAGACAGAAGAGTAAGGGGAGCCATGATAACCACCTACAAAATTCTCAGGGGAATTAACAGGGTGGACAAAGACAAACTATTCAGCACGGGTGGGACACGAACAAGGGGACACAGGTGGAAACTTAGTACCCAGATGAGCCACAGAGACATTAGAAAGAATTTGTTCAGTGTCAGAGTAGTTAAATGGAATGCATTAAGCAGTGATGTGGTGGAGGCTGACGAAATACACAGTTTCGAATGTAGACTTGATAGACCTCAATAGGCTCCAGAATCTGTACATCAGTTGATTGACAGTCAAGAGGCAGACCAAAGAGCCAAAGCTCAACCCCCGCAAGCACAGTTAGGTGAGTACCAAAACTTAGCACCACCACCCCTAGCACTGGTTCGGTGTGGGGTTTAAAACCAATCAACCGCGGAAGGTTATAAAGGCCGCTTGCCTTAATTACGTACGGACCAGCCAGCAAGTATACTTTTTTGTAAACTGAGTGTACAATATATACACCAGGAAGCAGAGTACACCTCTCAATGTGTATGTATATATATAGGAAGAAGCAGGGTACACCCGCCGCTGTGTATTGATGATTGATAAAGTTTAAGTATGTTTATTGAGACCAGAAAGAAATACATCTCAAAGGAATAGAGTAGCTTAGGCTACTGCTACCTCCCTGATAAAGACTAAGCCCCCACAAGAGGTGGCACGGGCATGAATAGCCCGTAATGATGTATATGGATCTCTTGCCATCATTATCTGGCAGGAACGTTATTTAGTCAATAGCCGGGTCCCACCTGGCTTGCCGCCGGCAGGTGTCAGGCTTGGCCTGATGCCTCGTGTCCTCTCCCTCCTCCAAACATTACTATTTATCTCAAAATGTATTTATAGTATCTTGCAGTGCCCAGGAAGCTCGCTATAATGTGAAAATGTGTTGGGGCAAATGTTTAAGGTTGTGTTTTGGGGGTAATAAATATTATTTGGGTGTTGTGGCAACTGACAACAAGGTGGCTGGCTGGGGCCGCTGGTGTCTGTGGCTGACTCAGTGTCCCATGGACTGTCACGGTGTGAGGGTGTGGCGCTCTCTCAGTGTATGCGCCCTCTATTATTTGTATTTTGCGCATAGATAAACGGTGTTTTAATGCATTATGGTGCTTAGTGAGCCGCAGTAGTGTTCTGTTTAAAACATTGTTAAGTGTTATAATGAACCGATATCGTAAATTACGCTTTAGTACAGTACAATACTGTATTTTGCGTTGAGCCATAACGATTTAGTTATCGTGGTAATTAAGATAACCGAGATGGCTGTATCGTGTAGCTCGCCTCGGTGTTGTCTAATACTTCTAAAGCAATGAAGAACAATCCACAGCTATTGTGGAACTACTGCTGGTAATATCTGCCGCGACCATTGACGAAGTCAATCTATTATTTTCGCTGTATTGTGTTATTTTGAAGAATATTTATCGTTAAAAATTACTATATATTAGCGGAAGTTCGTTGGATGACGTGTACATGGAGGCATGTTTATCAAGGCCACGTGAGCTCGGGGGAATTAGGTAGACGAATACACGCTTGTATAGAACTTAATGTGGGTGGCAGTCATTAGTAGTACATTAGGATTACCATTATATTATATTTTAGCAGCAAGAGCAGGCTATAGTAGTGTTGGAGGGAGGGAATTATCAAGGAAGAGCATCAAGCCATTACAACTATATAGCAATGGGAAGGGGTCAGGATAAGGATTTGGGATGGGACGGGGGGGAAGGAATGGTGCCCAACTACTTAAACGGTCGGGGATTGAACGCAGACCTGCATGAAGCAGCAGACGGTAACAAGGGTGTTGGTAGCAAGAGAAGCAGGTAGTGACGGGATGCTTCAATATCCCGAGGGAGGGAGGGGAAGGTATGCACCGTGGACCACATTTCCGCCACCATTCTCTCGGTTAGGCCACATTTTTCTAGTTTAATGTTCACTGTAATGTTTGTACTTCTTAGGCGTTCAATAACGTGCTCGAACGCAATTCCTCCAACGGTCTATAGAGCAAGACTCGCACCATGGAAGGTTTCTTTGTAATTATGCTCTTTTATAGAACAAGCAGAAGCATGTTAATGGTTGGTTAATAGGTACATACATATTATATACTGTAATTCCACCTACACCCCCCCCCCAACATAGATATAGGTAACATTGGAACAGTAGGATTAATAACCTTTCAATCATAATTGTTCACGGAAATGATGTAAAACTACTTAAGAGATTGGTTCTGTTACATTACAGCCTAGCATATTGTCCCTAAAGAACGCAAGGTCATTGCACACCCACTGTCAGACTCTCCTCCTACCAGACCTCATAATGTCTTATCTTCCAAAAGACTCAACTCTTCCTCAAGATGAAAACCCTCAACTCAACTCCCTCCATATTTTTTTTGTTTGCCCTTTTTACATAAATCATAACACCCTTCGCATCTCATCCTTTCTCAGACTTTCATCCACACACCTCCAGTCTACTAATCCCTCCCTCCCCCTGTTTCAAGCCCTGCAGTGCACCCCCTTCCCTACACCCCGTTCCCTGTAGTTCAAATATGTTTATTGAGACAAGAAAAAAATACTTCCCAACGGGATAGAGTAGCTTAGGCTATTTCTACCTCCCACAGTAGTGCTCCCCTTCCCCTACCACCAGGGACCTGTAATGCCCCCCCCCCCTTCCCATTCTAGACCTTAAATCACGCATCCGCTAAAACTATTGTTGCTCTGAAAAAAGCGTCCTTGAAGCTTCATGACTATACGCGCGTACTTGTATGTTTGTAAAGTAGAGTACGCGCCCTCGTTAATTGTCAAGCCTTTAGTTTAATATTTGTCTATCATTGTACAATCATTCCTCCCTGTCTGGTACGTGTATAGTCATATTAGACTCATTCCGCATTCACCTTGTCAATTATCCTGTCACGAGGCTCCAAATGTCATCACCTGTGCAATACTTCACCTTCCTAAACGAATTGTTGGCTTGGACACCTTAATTAGCAAAAATAAGTGCGTAAAGATTCTTGGGTTATTGTTCAGTCTCTGGTTTCATCGTATCATTGCACCTCGTAATTGTATATACAAAATAGAATGTGATCTATGCATTATGAATAGAACCCTTACACCACCGACAACTGTATAACGACGGGGTTCGTGATAAAGTGAATTTTGTTGATCTTCAGTAGTGTTGTGGAGGGATGGGTGTAGCCTCGCCTATGATCCAGTTGGTTAGACAGAGTTCCATCACACCGCCTCGTATGCTAGCTCCTACCCTTGCCATATGCTATAATCATGCCTTCTTCAGCGCCCAATAACGTTGTCTACCTAGTCTTCAACTTCCAAATACTTCCTCGCCCTTGTAGTTAATTGTCATCGGATGTAGCTCACGCGTTAATTGTAGTAGTAGTATAGATAGAAGTGGTGGTTACTGTAGTTGAATCGTTAACTTTTAAACACGATGGTCATACAGGAAATTTTACCTGTTGCTTTTATACCAGTTGCTGGGAAAGGAATGTAAGAGGTCGTACTGCGTGTGTTTCCTGGCCAGGCTGCGGAAGCTCAGGAATGCTGGAGGAGCGTGAAAGTGTCGTGACTATAAAAAAGACTTCCTTAGGTTATGGGGAGGGGGGGGGGGGTGTTATGCGCAGTTTGTCTCGTGTTGTCATTAAAACTTTCTCCCCCTCACGCTACATAGACTTCAGCCTTTGCTCTCTTTCCTGTTCCTGCCCTTTCCCCCCCATTTCCCCGACCCAGTCTTTGCTCTCACCTCTTTCTCACAAGCTTTATTCCCCCTTCCCTTCCCCTAGGCTCTGATCTCCCCCTTCCACCCAGCAGTGTGGGCTAGGATGCCTAGGAGATTATATACTCCGACGACCTGTGTGTCGTGTGGAGTTCCTTTGCTTCAGGCAGCAAAGATATCTAAAGGATATCTAACCGGGGAACTTTTGCTTCCCTGTTAGGAAGAGTTGAGGTAACCTAACCCAAAGATTTTATGAATATTTGTCAAAACCATTTAACTATGAATTGCAATTTCATTTGTCACACCAACCCAGCAGATGGTGTGACGAGGAGGGTAAATTTGAGACCCAGGAGATGGCATTGGGATGTAAATTGGGTCCAGCATGTATTTGGTAGGGGTGTCAACATCTATAGGGGTGTGGTTGTTCGGGGGAAGGACCGGGCAAAGACGATTGTTTGAAGAATGAATGAGTCATTATGGAGGCGATCAAGACACGCCTTACACTTGCTACTTCAATTGTCTTCCTCCAGTTGCATCAGTTCCGTTAAACATAATGGTTTACCTTGTTGACTATTCAACTGTTGTTGAAAAGATATCTATATGAAACTGTTTCATATAGAGCAACGGTTATATGATTGACAGTGGAAGCTAACGTACGCATGGCTCAAAGTTAATCATAAACTGTGCTCACCTAGTTGTACTTGCGGGGGTTGAGGTTTGGCTCTTTGGTCCCGCCTCTCGACTGTCAATCAACTGGTATACAGATTCCTGAGCCTACTGGGCTCTATCATATCTACATTTAAAGCTGTGTATAGTCAGCCTCCACCACATCACTTCCTAATGCATTCCATTTATTAACTACTCGTGACTCTGAAAAAAAATTCTAATGCCTCTGTGGCTCATTTGGGTACTCGGTTTCCACCTGTGCTAGTGAAGTTGAAGGGACGTAGTGGGACTAGGAAGTAACAGTTGGTACTCGGTTTCCACCTGTGTTAGTGAAGTTGAAGGGACGTAGTGAGACTAGGAAGTAACAGTTGGTACTCGGTTTCCACCTGTGTTAGTGAAGTTGAAGGGACGTAGTGAGACTAGGAAGTAACAGTTGGGAAGTGCTGGTTGTGCCCTTGAGGTTTTGTAGCCTTTCCGCCAGTTTCTGCCACAAACACATAGTCTAGCTAAACTTTCCCCCGGCCCCCGCAGGCTATACGCTCCTGGGTAACCTTGGGGCTACTCTGGATGATCAACATTGATGACTTTTGATTTAGATGAAAGTCAATGTGTAAGGTGACATTGTGTTTTAATTTTAACTTAAAATAGTTTGTAAATTGTTTATTTTAGAGCAGCAGTGATGAACTTCCAGTTTGAAAAATACAAAAGCGTGTTGCTTTTTTAGGTTCCCATAATTCGTTTTCTTAGTTCCTAATGTAAACAAACACATCTATACGAGAAATATTGGTCTCTTTTACTTATATTCTTAACGTGTGGTTATTAGATTATAAACTTGACAAATTTTAATTTAGTGACATGACGAATTGGCCAGAAAAGTTGATTTTAATACAGAAAACATTGTATTAAGTGTGATTTGTGGATTTTAAAGTGAATAACGCGAGTGGAAATTTAACCATCTGGGCGCAGGTGGCAATGAGACTGCTTACAGAGGAGAAAATTACTCTATGGTTTCCGTTCCTCCTCAGGGAAGATAATAAACTTCCTTCTACCTCCCTTGAAACTCCCTTCTACCGCCCTTGAAACTCCATTGAAACTGGTCGCAGACCAAACATCTCAGACCCACCCGACGGAAGAGCAGCTCACTACCTCTTGAGGAAACCAAGGAGCTGAACGCTGTCACCTGAGAGATCTCGGCACAGGATGCGTCATGACAAACTACCCACGGAGACTCTGGCAGGAGACAGCAGCAGCAGCGGCAAGAGTACACCTTTCTGGAGGATCACGAAGTTCTCCTTAACACCAGTCAAGTACAGGGTCAAGAAGCTGGCAGCACTAGGTCGGTACTATGTCAAATGTGAAAGAGGTGTGCGAGAGGGAGGCAGAGGGCAAGTGGGTGAGAGGGTATAGGATAGAGTTGTCAACATTAAGGTAGGTGATTAGTCAAAGCCTTTTAAGAGGTCTAATGTTGAAGGTAAAGCTAGTAATCTTTCTGTATTATCCCTTGCCCAGTAGCAGGTTTAAAACCCCTTTATCAGGCAATTATAAACCTCTCAGCCGCAACTAAATTCAGACCCTCCTGCCTCTCCACCAAACACAAATAAGAATAAAGCGGGAGGAAGCTTTATAAAGCCTATTTTGTACACAAGAACTGTCCTAGTGAACAATCCAGGGACCCCATGTATATTAGGCTATGTTACCCTGAAACTTGTGCCATAACTTTAGCCGAAGATACTGCCCTTTTTTCGAAACCAGCATACTTCATTCCTTTCTTAATATAAACTTATCTAGTTTATATCCATTGTTTCGTGTTTTATTCTGAGTTTTATATATTTATCACCCTATTAATTTCCCCCTTTGTTATAGCCATTAGTATATTTGTCATGCATGTCCTTACTCTTCACCATTCTAGAGAATGTAAATTAAGCTATTTTGACTTAATACTTTAGGTTATACATCTTTATCATTTTATACGATGATTATGTGCCTTAACATGCCTACTAATCAATACGCAAGTCTTCCCAATAAAAGTTGATATTGTTAGCGTTAATTAGGTGAGATCTAGTAAGCCTACCTTAATTGTCTACGGCGATATCTAACGCTCTTCTGTATAGAATATAATCTAGGACCATACAGAGCTGTATTATACAACACGATACAGCATTGCGGGGGTGGAAGAAGGGTGTTGTGTAGTACTGAAACTGTACAAGACAATATACGATAGTAAACTCCTCCCAAAATAGTAAATCTTGCATTTTACTAAAAACTCATTTGGATTGCTTTTCAAGTAGGTCCAAGTTCAATGTATTTACTAGCAATGTAATTATTATATAGGGTCTATCAAGTTGTAAATGGGGTATTATTATAGAAGAAAATATCTTCCCACTAGAAAATATAATTTGAGCCTGGGAAGTCTACTTCTTTAAATATTTGATGAGACATGTTCAGTGCGGCGAGGGAGTCTTGAGGGGGTAATGGGGGAGAGAGAGAGGGAGGGGTGTCTACGAGCGAGGGTGTGGGTGGCGGTCTTAGAGAGGGGTGAGGAAGTAGGGGAATGTTGGAGAAGGGGGTAGCGGCACGAATTAGCATGGGAGAAAAACTGGGTGGTGTTGTAACACAGGGACATGCTATGTAAGGCAAGGAAATTACACGTCAAAAGTTCAATAACATCTTCAGTTCCCTGCGGTGTAAGCGCTAAACCACAATTGTTCAGGAATGTAGACGTTCCTCACGACCACGTGAGCAAGGCGCCTTGCTACATTTTGGCCACTTCATCTCGCTACATTTCGGCCACTTCATCTCGCTACATTTCGGCCACTTCATCTCGCTACTTTTCAGCCACTTCATCTCGCTACTTTTCAGCCACTTCATCTCGCTACTTTTCAGCCACTTCATCTCGCTACTTTTTAGCCACTTCATCTCGCTACTTTTCAGCCACTTCATCTCGCTACTTTTCGGCCACTTCATCTCGCTACTTTTCGGCCACTTCATCTCGCTACTTTTCGGCCACTTCATCTCGCTACTTTTCGGCCACTTCATCTCGCTACTTTTCGGCCACTTCATCTCGCTACTTTTCGGCCACTTCATCTCGCTACTTTTCGGCCACTTCATCTCGCTACTTTTCGGCCGCTTCATCTCGCTACTTTTCGGCCGCTTCATCTCGCTACTTTTCGGCCGCTTCATCTCGCTACTTTTCGGCCGCTTCATCTCGCTACTTTTCGGCCGCTTCATCTCGCTACTTTTCGGCCGCTTCATCTCGCTACTTTTCGGCCGCTTCATCTCGCTACTTTTCGGCCGCTTCATCTCGCTACTTTTCGGCCGCTTCATCTCGCTACTTTTCGGCCGCTTCATCTCGCTACTTTTCGGCCGCTTCATCTCGCTACTTTTCGGCCGCTTCATCTCGCTACTTTTCGGCCGCTTCATCTCGCTACTTTTCGGCCGCTTCATCTCGCTACTTTTCGGCCGCTTCATCTCGCTACTTTTCGGCCGCTTCATCTCGCTACTTTTCGGCCGCTTCATCTCGCTACTTTTCGGCCGCTTCATCTCGCTACTTTTCGGCCGCTTCATCTCGCTACTTTTCGGCCGCTTCATCTCGCTACTTTTCGGCCGCTTCATCTCGCTACTTTTCGGCCGCTTCATCTCGCTACTTTTCGGCCGCTTCATCTCGCTACTTTTCGGCCGCTTCATCTCGCTACTTTTCAGCCGCTTCATCTCGCTACTTTTCAGCCGCTTCATCTCGCTACTTTTCAGCCGCTTCATCTCGCTACTTTTCAGCCGCTTCATCTCGCTACTTTTCAGCCACTTCATCTCGCTACATTTTGTACACATCATCTAACCGTTTAAAGTTTAGACAGGTACTTATAAATACAATTAACAAATATTAATATCTTTTTCATAGAATAAGTTTAAGCAAAGACAACAAATTTCCACATAAAATTGCATAGACTTGAGTCCAAGCCATAGGAAAGACTAGAGGGCAATGTTTCTTGGAAAACATAGGGAGGTTATCCATTCCTGTAATGGGTTGTGGAAAGGAACTAAATAGGGGGATGAGGGATGCGTTCAGTTCTTGGATTGGAAAGAAATAGAGCACAATAATTGTGGAAGGAATGTTTAGTGTATTGTGTAGCCATACTTAGTTACATAATGCTCTTTACAGCAGAAACCATAAAAGTTTATTCAGAAGAGGGAAAGAGAAGCACATTTGTGGGACAAGCTTAGTGATTCAAACTTGTATGTGAGGTCAGGTGAACTGCTTACTTTAAAAGTTCGCGAGAAAGTTGTCTCCTGAATTGCATCAATAATTTAGTGGAGGAACTACTCTAGGTATGAGCAATTTTCAAGAGGAAGGCGAATAAGACTTTGGTAAAGCAGATTAGGTGTAAGCTCAGATAATACACTACCTTGGCAAACAGGAAGACACATGATCTGAGTCATACTTATTGATGTTCAGTATTTGATAAACTTTTGGAACCTGTTTATTCAAGATCAAATGAAGCGTAGGATTTACCAGAGGAGAAATAAGAGGGGTCAAAAAACGAGAAAAAACTTCGGAAACGAGTCACCGAAGTTGATAAGAAAAATGCGTGCAGAAATGATGCCAATAACATTAGACAAGAAACCTAAATTACTTTCACTATCACACCAAACCTACAATACGGCCAGGGAGTGTCCAGCCACACACTGCCCATCGCCCTCTTGATACTTTCTCTTTAAGTTCAATATTCTGAAGCCCTGGCTACGTGTGAGGATTGTATTGATGAGCGCCATAGTTACCTAGCTGCTGGCCATGTAAGAATAGTGGTTGTTTAAGATTCAGCTACTGGGAACAAAAAGTTCAAAGTAGCACGGGCTATGGTGAGCCCGTTGTGAACTTACCTGGCACAGGAGCGGGGCTGTAACTTTTTTTAAGAATGGTAAAACTGTGGCCTCCTGCTAGTTTTTATGAGGTATTGCCATGTTTGGGAGGATGGGTGGGCTGGCGGCAGGTGGCAGCTAGGCTGTCTATTACGACAACATCTCCCAAGCGCTCTGTAGCCTATCAAAACAATGGCGTCGTTATATTCTCATGAAATCTGTAGTTAACACTGTCTTGCAAAAGTTTTTTTATTATTATTTTCTACCACAGACGTGACCAGACATTTACAATGCTAACCAGCATATATATGTACATTTTCTTTTGTCCTCCATGGACAGGGTGAGAGATTTGTCAAACATATAGTTCAGGGATTTATTGAACAATCAACCACAGGAGGTGATTGTAGTGCTTTTAAAATGCTAGGCTGTGTGTGTGTGTGTGTGTGTGTGTGTGTGTGTGTGTGTGTGTGTGTGTGTGTGTGTGTGTGTGTGTGTGTGTGTGTGTGTGTGTGTGTACGAAAACTTGTTTGGCAACAAGTTTAACGTTACTATGTTATCAAATATCTCTTAAAAGGTAACAAAAGCATTAAGCACGATATTATTACATTGAAGCATCAGACTTGTGTAATAAAATATACATTATTACATGTAGTAGTAATGTAATATACATTATACAATTGCCGTATTTAAGTTAAGGAGAGTATGATATTAAGGGGCACTTTGGATTTGGATATTTGTAGTAGTAATTTTGTTATAATCTATTGTTATTTGCATTGTCTTAACAGGAGAATAGGTCGAGACAGAATATTAAAATATTCATATCGAGGCCAGGGAATAACAGTTATAACATATAACTACCTATAATAATACCTATACCGCAGGGAATAACTACCTGCGATAGTTTTTTTTTTTTAACTATATGAATTGAAATTGAAATAAGTTTATTGAGGTAAAATACACACAAAGGGATGAGGTAGCTCAAGCTATTCTCACCCCGTTCAGTACATCGTGTTAATACATACATAGACACACATCACGAGCAATAAACGTATTACCAAACATTCTGAGAGATAAACATATACATTTTGTTCCTTGGGAGCGAGCATCCTTGATGGCTGGTCCATGAGGTTGTCCTGTCATCCCTCAGGTCCACACTACATCACACTCGCTGACATGATTCCAGAAACCTGCGAACTTCTCTCTTGAAACCTTCATCTTTTTATTCCATTAATATTTCTTAAACCTTTTGGTTGATAATGGCAGAGTCCTAGTACCTGGTTGATGGGGTTCTGGGAGTTGTTCTACTCACCAAGCCCGGCCCGAGGCCAGACTTGGCTTATGAGAGTTTGATCCACCAGGCTGTTGCTTGGAGCTGCCCGCAGGTCCACATACCCACCACAGCCCGGTTGGTCCGGCACTCCTTGGTCCTCTAATGTTTACACATTGCAGTGACTGTGCATATAGAGCTCATATTTTTGTTGCTTATTTTATACATCTTGCCATGTCATACATCTCCACAATGTTGCACATTTATTGTGCAGCATTGGAAGCTAAACATCCTGTGTATAAGCCAGGATGTCTTTCCTCTAGTACAGATGTTGCAATTAGTGCTTAAAGGTGATCTCAATAATAGGTACCAAACTTATCATAAACGAGCAGTAAATTGATTAATTCTGCGTATTTCTTAATACTGGAACCCCATCCCGGCAATGCTGTTCCTTTTTGCACGTCACATTTTCATTTAACATAAATGTTTAGTTACACAAAGATGGTAGTTATGCGAGTGAATTAACTAGAGAGCTCAGAAGATATCCAACAGGGAACGCCCCTGTAGCCTAGCCTAGCGCTACACGCGGCCCCGCCCACACTATCAAGCTATCTGGTTTAACTCCTGCATTTTTGATGCTACACCTTTTTGTTTTTTTCATTCCCCCTCAAAAAAGGTTTTCCCAGAAACTTTTGACGTTTACAGACGATGGAAAATGTTGACTGATTATGGTTGAAAATGTTTTGAAAGGAAAACCTTGTATGGGCACCGAAAAATGGGAGTCTGAAAATGTAATTGGTTCCCTAGACTTCCCTGAATGATCAACTCCAGTGTCCTGACCAAGCACATTATACATTCGTCATGTACATATAAATATACTCCATAAGACGGGTATGCATATAGAGTATTTGTATACGGTACAAATGTATTCAATTGCCGTTCATAATTCTGAATTAAATATTCCTGCTAAAAACAGTTCATACTGGCTTAGAATATTTTCTTTATAATTAACTTGCCTGTCTCCCTCATTCCCCTTCCACCTTCTCCATCTCTGTCAGTATCTCTCTCTCTCAACCAACATGCATCAGGAAGCTGTTGGCAAACTTGGTGTTAATGTCTCAAAATTTTATTTCCTGATGTGTGTAGACTTCAGATCCCAAATGGCAAATTACTCCCGTCACGAGTCTTATCAGTGACCATAAACACCTCAAATTGCTTCAATTACCAGCACTTGTCTAATTCGTATCTCTGGAGATAGTAATGCTGCTGGGAGTACAATTCTGAAGGGTGGAGCTTTTCTCTTGTTTTCTAATGTCATTAATTCTAGGTTTCCTTCCTCTTCCCCCCTCTTCCACTTGTTCGTTCCCTTCCCATTCTACTCTTCCTACCTCTCGTCCATCCCCATCTGCTCCTGTTCCTGCCCTACTAATCTCCCAGTCGTCCTCGCCTCTTCCGGCTTCTTCATCTCCCTCGCCCATTCTTTTACTTGCCAAGTTTCATAGCCTCTTTCCGTTCCCTTGTAGCAGCTGTTAATCTTCCCCCATCTCCTAAACCCTCACTCACCCATTCCTCACCCCCACCCTAAACCCACACTCACCCATCCCCCCAACCACACCCTCGACTCCACCAACCAAACCCACTTCCTCTCCCCCCCCCCCCACCCGCGTCCACTCCCCTGCTATACGTCATCTCACCCCATCCTCTGCCCTATTACCCAATATTTTAGTTATACTGTAGGCTATATGCGGCTGATTTTGGCTTCGTTTTCAGAGTTTATGTAGGATACAGTGCTGGGCTGAGCTTTGCTGAGCGCGTCCAATGAGCAGCAACATGCTTTACACGAGTATTAAGTGTTTTTCCTGCCCGAAACGCTTTGCGTAATAGTGACTTTAGGCATTGTATGCCTAAGTATGTAGTATGTATGTAGCTCTATCAATAAATCCATCAACGTTTTGTATCTATGTATGTACTTTACCTGAATAAATATTTGTATTTGAGTGACCAAGTCGTGGTATTGGGCCGCACCGTGACAAAACGGCAGCGTCTGCTGAACGAGTTAGTAACAAATGTTTTAGCATAGAATATGGACGAGAGTTAGACTTGTATTATCTTGGGTACCTGTAGAGACTGTGTTCAGGGAACCTCAGCAATAGTGAGGTGCTGCAGTCTATGAGGCGCACTTCCAGTGTGATTACCAGCATACCAAGCTACACACCTCAGGAGGTCTGGTAGCTGAACGGACAGCGCGCAGGACTCGTAATTCTGTGACCCTGGTTCGATTCCCGAACCAGGTAGAAACAAATGGGGAAAGTTTCTTTCACCCTGATGCCCCTGTTACCTAGCAGTAAATAGGTTCCTGGAAGTTAGACAACTGTTACGGAGCTGCTTCCTGTGGGGGGAACATTAGTTAGTAGTTACAGTTGATTGATAGTTGAGAGGCGGAACGAAAGTGTGCATACTGTTGTGGTTGGCTTTATATAGTGTCTAGAAGTTCGGTAGTGCACATTTAGACATGCTCAGTGGTTGACGAGTCCTTCTTAAAATCCTTGCGAGCCGGAGGTGACTGGGACGTTTGACTAATCTTCTACTTCCGGATTGACAGTCTTTCCCTTCCGTTGGTGGTCAGATGTTGCTACTTCTGAAGTTTCAAATCATTGTTAGCCATATACGAGTGGTTAAATTACACATGGTTAAATGTTCCCCGTTATGTTGTGTTTCGTCATATTTGTATTTTGTATAGAAACTTGGCGTTGTCTATAACGTGTTCTATCTTCTTTTTCCAGATACGGAGTGCAAAGCGGGCATAAGCGATAAGCCCAAGAGAGAGCCGGCCGTCATTGTCACCTCATCACCCATCAACTCCAGCGCCACCACTACTACCACAAACAGTAGCCACCACAACACCACAAACGGCAGCCACCACAACACTACCACAAACGGCAGCCACCACAACACCACAAACGGCAGCCACCACAACACCTCTACAAACGGTAGCCACCACAACACTACCAGCGGGGAAACCAAAGATGGGGTGGAGACGGAAGAGGTGAGCGCCACCTCAGAGGCTAAGAAGCCTTTGCCCATGGCCTTCACAGTGGAACTGGGTGGAGGAACAGGCGGAGGCGATCTCAGCACCACCAAGAAACTGGACATCACCGCCTCCATCAGCAAGTGGGCGCCTAAACACAGACGAAACCTGAGCTTAACCAAAGTCGACGAGCACAAGGTAAGTTACCTGAAAGGAGGGTAGAAATTACTACAAGCTACTCTGGTTTCGAGATATATTTTATAATGGGGATTTACCTGTGGTCAGCGTGCCTGATGAGCTGAGCCCTTATATGCTGTGGTGTTTATGGCATGTAATTGAGCACTCTTATGTGCAGATAACCATGCCAGCCTCAGCTTAGGTCAAATGAAGACACGCTCATCTGATCTTCACATGAACGTCTTCAAGTTAGTCATTACAAGTTTTGTAATTTTGTTAACGAATGTTGGAATGGTGAGTTATACCTGGGGTGGTGCTGCCATAAGAGGACAAACAGACGGGTAATATTCCATTTTTTTCTTTTAACATTTACCTGAGGACCACGATCATTAATGGCCTCGGCGAGGACAAAGCCGACGGGTTGTGATGGGTCCCCCCATCTCTCAGTACCGCGCACAGGGAGCCATAACCTAGTAAACCGTATTAAAAGCTTTCACATCGTATTTATATCTTATAAAGTCTGGTGAAGTGAGGTCCTTTGGTGGCTTCTAGCGCTCACAGTTTACCTGTGGTTTGGGGAGAGAAAAGAGGAGTAAGAGAAAGAGATTCTAAGGAAAGGTTTAGCTAAATTAAACATCCTATTCTGAAGGTGATCTTTGACCTGACCCAAGTGCCGACGAGCCTAGTTTGGAATGTCTGGAGTTGCCAGGTCAGAAGTCAACATGAGCAAGGGTGACGAGGGTGCAAGTTTACCAGACTGTGACTAACACAGTAAACCTTGATCTGAGCCGGAGAGAGAGATGGTTTATGGGTGGTGTGATCTTGCCCAGAGTGGTATATAGATGAAGGTATAACTCGGGTCAGTACGGGCTCACCATAGCCCGTGCTACATGGACACTTCGTTCTGAGTAGCTAAATCTTAAACTCGGGTCAGTTTAGTCAGGTGCAAGGCCGACCGACGGACAATTCATCCTGCATATTGAAAACTGTGCACCCGTAAACTTTTTGTTAGTGTTGCAATTTGTGTTAGTGTGGTTAGAGCAATAAGTGAGAGGTGGTGAAACATGCTGGACGTTGTTAGTATACAACCCGTTCTCGCAAATTTAATAAGTCAATATTGACTTATTAGTTGCGTGCATAGGTGACATACTAAACATAATAGTTTCCCTTGAAAAGCTTCATAGAAAACACCGACCTTACCTAACCTACTTAGTATGTTATAATAAGCATCTTATAGCTTCGTAATTACAATTGTTACTTAACCTATTATAGTTATAGGTTAGGTAATAATTGTAATTACGAAGCAATAAGATGCTTATCTTAACATACTATGTAGGTTAGGTAAGGTCGGTGTTTTCTATGAAGCTTTTCAAGGGAAACTATTATGTTAAGTATGTCACATATGCACATATTTAATAAGTCAATATTGACTTATTAAATTTGCGAGAACGGGTTGTAGTATATGAGGTCTAACCAGGATATAAAGTGCTCAAGTGACTCAACAGGTATTTATTTCTAGAACTTCGGTTTCAACCCTTTTAACCCTGTCGTAGCTCAGTCGATTAAGGCAGTGTCTGGGATGCTCTTGGACGCAGGTTCGAATCTTCGTCACGGCCCTTGTGGATTTGTTCATTTATTTCTGGTAATTAATTATTCTAGACTATTAAACTAGTTTGAATTTGAAGCTTTGTGTATATAATGTTTAATCTGTCGTAGCATTTTTTACAAAGATGCGAGAGTAGTGTAAGAGGGTGGTGAATGTTCGGTGTGGTAAGCGCCTGGGACTAAGGGGAGAGTATACATCTTAAAGATGCAGTGCTTCCGTACTTAACGCCTTGGTTACTAAATATCTTTTCGTTATATATAAGTCAAATACATTGCTGATATATTTAGAAACAGTTCTGATAGCCGGTAAAGTCAACTTCTAATTACGCATGTTGCACACAATTATGGCTTGGACTATGTATAACAACTCAACATGCCATTTGTAAATATCTAATCAGACTGGTGAAGCCTCCTTGGTGACGTCCAACTAGGGCAGGTTGCTTGGTGACATCCTTCCCAAAGCATCTACACATCTATTATGAACTAACATAGACAATCTACTAATGGTCAACTAACTAACTAACATTTCTTTTCCCACTTCCGCCGCCTCCTCCCCTCCCTGTCTGTCTGTCTGTCTATACAGGTGGTGGAGAATTTTTTTGACGAGAATGGGAACTCTCGCGCCAAACGTCGGAGCACCATCAGCCGTCTGGATGTGAGCAGCCTTTACTAACACTTGTGATTCACCCGCTTGTGTGGCAAATGTTGTGGTGGTGTGACTCGACTCTACAGTACCGTGTCGTGCTGTAGCGTGACCTGACTCTACAACAACCCGTTCTCGCAAATTTAATAAGCCAATATTGACTTATTAGTTGCGTGCATAGGTGACATACTAAACATAATAGTTTCCCTTGAAAAGCTTCATAGAAAACACCGACCGTACCTAACCTACTTAGTATGTTAAAATAAGCATCTTATTGCTTCGTAATTACAATTGTTACTTAACCTATTATAGGTATAGGTTAGGTAATAATTGTAATTACGAAGCAATAAGATGCTTATCTTAACATACTAAGAAGGTTAGGTAAGGTCGGTGTTTTCTATGAAGCTTTTCAAGGGAAACTATTATGTTAAGTATGTCACCTATGCACATATTTAATAAGTCAATATTGACTTATTAAATTTGCGAGAACGGGTTGCAACAACACATACAGCGTGTTGTAGTATAACAAGATAGCCGTTCCTCTTGAACATCTGAATACAAGCCTTTCCTGTAGCATTACTTACATATTGACTATATTAAAACAAACTGATATTGGTGGTCAGTGTGTGTGTGAGAGGCTCACATCACTGCAACTTAACCACTCAGCCTTGTGTGCTCTGTCTCGCTCATAAGGGTCACACTTTAATACACGAGAAACAGGTTAATGAGGTCCCCCTCAAACACAACACTTCAAACCTGAAAGGTATTGTTACTGTCAATGATCTAATGTAATGAGAGTTTCAAACATTCCCAAGCTGCGTGAGAATGATTTAATATTAAATTGTGACCCTGGTTAAATTCCAGCCCCTTCTCTCTATTTGTCACTCAGAATAAAAAATAATGTTTAGCCTATCCAGAAATCCACGGAATTCGCGTAATCTATTGAGGTTGATGCATAGAAAACGTTAATATCACGGGGGCTTTAATTTTGACTAATAGGTCGCATTTTTAACGGATCGGTCGATTCCTTAATGTGACATACTAGGAGAGAGGATGGGTTGCCAGCTTGGTCTGTCATTGGTGGTTTTTTTATTTTTTTTTCTTACTATGCACAATGTTGTTTTGTGATGTTCACGTCTACTTTAATAAGTTAACGGGCTGGCATAGTGTTCGTGGCAGGACGTGAAGCCTTCCCTTCACTGTCTCTATATCAGTTCTCTCACGACTGTAGCCTCACACTAATATGTTTGTGATATGCAGAATAACCACATGTGAAAAATAGAGATTGATTAACGCGTTTTCGGCTAATTCGCCTTCATCAGAGCAAAGTAGAATGTGATACATATCAAATTAAATCAAATGTTTATTCAGATAAAAGTACATACATAGAGGATTAGTTAAACATAATCCCTTTGTGTGTATTTTACCTCAATAAACTTATTTCAATTTCAACATAATGTTGGATTTAAAGATAGAGGTAGTATATATACTTAAAGCCACTAGTACGCATAGCGTTTCGGGCAATATATTATGATTATACACATGCCTTGCCCGTTAATTGTAGTGTGTTTGTTTTGTGTAATGTTTTGTTGTGTGGAGCCGTGTGAGGTGTGAGTGAGCACACACTGGTAATTGTGCCGCCCAGTAATTGCCTCGCATGAGTTGTGTTTATAGTTTATTAAGAAACAGCATGTTCCTCTTATCCATTATGTGTTCCATGCATATACAACGTGCCTCTTTGTTTCTGCTATTATTAGTGTATGTTAGCTCAGCCTGTTAATGGTGTATTAGTTTGTGCTTCACATATTTATTGTTTGCTGTTGCTATATATGATGTCTCTGCTACCCCGGTGTATAGTTTTATATGGGGTAGCACCGATAGGGCCTCGTAGCCTGGTGGATAGCACGCAGGACTCGTAATTCTGTGGCGCGGGTTCGATTCCCACACGAGGCAGAAACAAATGGGCAAAGTTTCTTTCACCCAGAATGCCCCTGTTCCTAGCAGTAAATAGGTACCTGGGAGTTAGTCAGCTGTCACGGGCTGCTTCCTGGGGGTGGAGGCCTGGTCGAGGACCGGGCCGCGGGGACACTAAAGCCCCGAAATCATCTCAAGATAACCTCAAGATAAGCACGTGACCCGGATCGATCCCAAATGGTTGTTCCATTTGTTCCGAGCCCCTGAATAATATAATGGACAAATTGAATTAAACGAAAAAGCTAATAATATTATAATAGGAGTAATATATAGGCCACCAAATTTAGACAGAATGGAAGCAAAGCATCTATGGGATGAAATATCTAGAGCATCTAGATCTAACAGTATTTATGTCATGGGTGACTTTAATTTTAGCGGAATAAACTGGTTGAACAAAACAGGGAATAGTGAAGCAGAAGATTTTCTAGAATTAATTGACGATTGCTTTCTTACGCAACACATTAAGGAACCAACACGGGAAAATAATATTTTAGATTTAGTGTTAACTAACAGGGAAACGCAAATTAATGACATCGAAATAGGGAGTGAGCTAGGGAGCAGTGATCACAAAGAAATCAGATTTAGCATAGAATGGAATAGACCAGTAGGAGAAAATTCTGTTAAAGTGCCAGATTTTCGAAAAGCTGATTTTAATAGCCTAAGAAATTTTTTGGGTCAAATTGATTGGAAAGGCTTGGGTATGGGGTGTGGGCCGGTCTTGGAGCGAGACATGAACCCAGCGATAGGTGACTTAAATGGGGATTTCGATGTGGATTCAATATATAACTTATTTAAGAATATTCTAAACAAAGCACAGGAACGTAGTATACCATACAAATTGAATAGATCGTATACTAATGACCCAAAGTGGATAACAAAGAATTTGAAGAACCTTATAGGTAAAAAGAGAGCTTGGTACAAAAGGATTAAAAATGGGGAGGTCACTTTAGAACAGGAATTCGTACAACTGGTTAGAAATGTTAAAAAAGAGATAAGGAAAGCAAAAAGAAACTATGAAGTTCGCATAGCAGGGCAAGCAAAGACAAATCCTAAAGGGTTTTTTCAGTTATATCGTACTAAGACTAGGGAAAGGATAGGTCCATTAAAAACTGAGACAGGTCAAATAACAGATAGTGATGAAGAGATGAGTAGTATTTTTAATAAATATTTTGTATCTGTATTTACTAAAGAGGAACTTAACAATATGCCTTCAGCCGAACAAGTCTATGTGGGTGGGGACGAGGACAGGTTGACGAGTTTAGCAGTTACCAGGGAGGATGTTCTTAAACAAATAGTAAAACTCAAACCAAACAAATCCCCAGGGCCGGATGAAGTGTTTGCTAGGGTGCTTAAAGAATGCAAAGAGGAGCTTTGTGACCCACTGTCAACCATATTTAATAAATCAATAGAGTCAGGCAGAGTGCCAGAGTTTTGGAAAGTTGCTAATGTGATACCAGTTTTTAAGAAAGGAGATAGATCACTTGCGTCTAACTATCGACCAATTAGCCTAACGTCTATTGTGGGAAAGTTACTCGAATCTATAATAGCAAATAAAATTCGTCTTCATCTTGAAAAACATAAATTAATAATTGAGTCGCAACATGGTTTTATAAATGGCCGTTCATGTTTAACAAATTTGTTATCTTTTTATTCTAGCATTGTTGAGGCAGTTGATAGTGGTAAGGATTGCGATGTTGTATACCTTGACTTTAGCAAAGCTTTTGATACAGTGCCACATGAAAGACTGATTAAAAAAATAGAGTCTCATGGTATTGGGGGTGCTATATTAAGCTGGATTAGGGCATGGCTATACCAAAGGAAACAGAGAGTTAGTATAAATGGAATCAAGTCAGAGTGGGAAAATGTTGTAAGTGGAGTGCCTCAAGGCTCTGTCCTGGGACCTCTGTTGTTTATAATATATATAAATGATTTAGATTCAGGTTTGAGTAGCAACATTTGCAAATTTGCCGATGATACGAAAATCGGTAGGGAAATTAATTCGGAGGAGGACTCACTATCACTTCAAGTTGATCTAGATAGGGTTTTGAAATGGTCAAAGGATTGGCAGATGCAGTTTAATGCTGATAAATGTAAAGTTCTGAGGTTAGGTAATGATGATAGAGTTACAAGATACGAGCTAGATGGTGTTGTGATTGCGAAGTCGGATTGCGAAAGGGATCTGGGAGTTACGATTAGTAAGAATTTAAAACAAAAGGATCAATGCATAAATGTTCGTAATAAGGCAAATCGGACACTTGGATTTATTAATCGCAGCGTTAGTAACAAGACACCTGGTGTGGTTCTCAAGCTATATCTTGCTCTAGTTAGGCCCCATTTAGATTATGCAGTTCAGTTTTGGTCACCATATTATAGAATGGATATAAATTCACTTGAACGTGTCCAGCGTAGGATGACTAAGTTAATTCCCCAAATTAGAAATCTTTCATATGAAGAAAGATTGACAAAGCTTAAGTTGCATTCACTGGAAAGGCGAAGAGTTAGGGGTGACATGATAGAGGTTTACAAGTGGATGAATGGACATAACCGGGGGGATATTAATAGGGTATTAAAAGTATCAACACAGGACAGAACACGAAACAATGGATATAAATTGGATAAGTTTAGATTTAGGAAAGACTTGGGTAAATACTGGTTCAGTAACAGGGTTGTTGATTTGTGGAACCAATTGCCGCGTAACATTGTGGAGGTGGGGTCCCTCGATTGTTTCAAGCACGGGTTGGACAAGTATATGAGTGGGATTGGGTGGTTATAGAATAGGAGCTGCCTCGTATGGGCCAATAGGCCTTCTGCAGTTACCTTTGTTCTTATGTTCTTATAACACCATTGATTTGCCCCGTAACATTTCTTCTCCACCGACTTCATAAATGGGAGGGGAATTGGGGATGACCCCATATGTAGGGGGCATGGGGAAGGGGAGCCGACCCCGATCTGTTTGACTGTCCCCCAACACCTACCAGTCACCCTGCAATGTTTGGTGAGGCAAGTCCCGAGTGTGTGGCTTCTAACCTTGGACACTCATCTCTTTGTTAGATACAGATGATATATTTTTGCTTCACCTGTTTATGTATAATGTGCTTGTCTATTGATCTGATCATTTGGTCTGGTTTCCCGTGGTGTGGGTCAAGAATACCTGCATTCAGGTCCCTGTAGCCAAGGGCCACACTGTGAGCACGGTCACCTAGCCAGTTGCTAGCCAGACCCCATTAGCGAGGTGTAAGGAATGGATTGAGTGACGCCGCGCTCAACAATAACTGCGCCGCCACGCTTATAATAGTGTGTCAGTCTTTACTACGGCATTCTGTTCTTTCTCTACACTTACCACATCAGACTTTACTCTGCCCATTTACCCTACCAACCTTTGTTCTGCCCATTTACCCTACCAACCTTTGTTCTGCCCATTTACCCTACCAGCCTTTGCTGATAGGGTAAATAGGGGGACCTGTCAGTATAGGGTGGTGCTGCACAAGACAGTCAAGCCGTGTACAGATCTCTGCTTCACTGACAGTCTCCTGCTTCACAGCGGGTAATAATTGCTATAATCTTCATTTTTTTTCCTTGCCAGCAGCTGGGAGCACAGTCAGAGCAACTGACACCATACATGCAGGTTTCTTGTATCCTGCATGACCTAGTTATAGTTGTTCTATTACTAGTTCAAAAGGAAATATTTGATAATCACGGAAAATGCAAGAACAGTTTCCCCACAGAAGTCAATTCTGACAAGTGTTCCTTTGACCAACTTTGTCTTTAATCGATAAGGCACTTAATCTGGCATAATTGATAAACATAATTTTGCAAGGCAGTCCATGTGAATTAGGCTTGATTTGAGTCAACATTTCACGATTACTTTTGAGTGGGTGGTTGTGGGTGGAAGTGTGGTGGGCGGGCAGTAGGCGGCCTAGTGTTGTAAGTAGAGGCATAGATGAAGGGAAGTATAGAAGTGGGAAATACAGTGAGAGGTATGAAAGCAGGCGGGCTGTCCGCCTTGCTGACACGATGTGTGGGTGTTGGCAGCTAAGGTAAGCTGGCTCCCTCTTGTCAGGGAGGTGTGAGTGTGTGAGAGGTTCTTGGGGGTGTAGAGATTTATGATGGGTGTAGAGGGTGTGGGTGTTAGGGTGGTGGGGGGGGGGCGTTATGGTGGGAGGGAGACATGGCTGGGTATTGTTGGAGTGGATGGGGGGGGGGGGAGGGAGAAGGGGAGGGGAGAGTGAGTCAGCCACCACGTGCTTTGCCACGTGGTGAGAGTTTTGCTGACGTCATCTTGTTTATGAAGCAGGTGGTGGTGGTGGGGGGGAGAAGGGGAGGGGAGGGGAGAGGGAGAAGGGAAGGGGAGGGGAGGGGAGAGGGAGAAGGGGAGGGGAGAGGGAGAAGGGGAGGGGAGAGGGAGAAGGGGAGGGGAGAGGGAGAGGGAGAAGGGGAGGGGAGAGGGAGAAGGGGAGAGGGAGAAGGGGAGGGGAGAGGGAGAGGGAGAAGGGGAGGGGAGAGGGAGAAGGGGAGAGGGAGAAGGGGAGGGGAGAGGGAGAGGGAGAAGGGGAGGGGAGAGTGAGTCAGACACCACGTGCTTCGCCACGTGGTGAGAGTTTTGCTGACGTCATCTTGTTTATGAAAGATAATGAGCTTGCTGTGAGAGTGTCCACGTCACTTGCAAGACACTGTTGATGCTCAGTATAGACTCCAGTGTGTCCATACCCCACTGGCCGCCAGGTTACAGCTAGCTCACCATCACGTATGGTTGATATATTATACCATACGGTATACCATTATGGTATATTATACATTTTTCCACACTACTTGGACACTCAACACTGCCATGATATTGGCCAGAGCCTACATATACTGCTAGGTGAAGAGGCATCATGTGGAAGGAAATTTGACCAACTGGCTCTGTCCTCCTGAGGAATTGAACAGAGATCCTTAGTAGTCATAATAATTCATAACAATTTAAGACTGTAACCTTTGCCTTAGTAGTGTCAATATTTAATTAATTTATTTAGGTACAGCATTTATTAATTTAGTTATTAATTTATATATTAATTATATTTTGTTATTTATTTAGTTATTTATTTGTTTGCAAAAAAGTACATCGGGTTTTGAGACTACATTTACATACATTGGTCGTTATTAACGGTCCCAGTAGTACAGTCGGATTCGGTCTCGACAAACAATCCAGACAGAATTCTGGGTTCAAATCTCGGGCGGGACTGGAAATAGTTGGGCACATTTCCCTTCACCTAATGTACCTGTTCACCTAGCAGCAAGTAAGTACTCAGGAGTTAGTCAGCTTGTTGTAGGGGGTTGCATCCTGGGCGGGGTCAGTAATTTGGCCTGGGGGGGAGAGGGGACCTCGATATATGAACATGTATGAATACACTGGCTGCCTGTCCCCCGACACAATGAATTATTATTACAGTACTGTATTAGATTCTGGTAAAGCCACTAACACATGCAGTGTTGCGGGCAACAATAAATGTAATAATTTATCTGAATTTACCTCGGGGACACTAACATACTAGTGGCCTCGATTAGGACAGGAAGTCGACGGCTTGTCAAATGTCCTGATTTGCCTCGATTTATTTTCCTAGTTGGATTTTAAAATTTAATAGTTTTGGGATTTACGGCTTTGTCAGGTAGGCAGTTCCATGGGTTTATAATCCTGTGGTGAAAAAGCATCTTCTGTTTTCAGCTCTACATTATGTCCTGCTGAGCTAGAAACTTTTGCTCCTTGTTTTACATCCAACCTTTTGAAGAAATTGTCTGGATCAACATCCTCCAAATTGTTCAGGCTTTCAGTGAATGGGAAACTGAGGATGAAATTAGGTTCTTTTTGGTTCTATTTTTTAATAAAGTTGGAAATTTTTTTAATTCATTAGGGAGCGAGTTTCATGTATTGGGTCCATTTATTTGCACGAGTGTTTGCACAGGTTTAGTCTGATGCTAAGAATATAGATTGGATATTTATTTTTAGTGTTATGCCCATGGGCGATGATAGTGATCTTTTTAATCATTTCTGCCACTACCATCATTAGATCTGACCACCAGCATAGTTTGGTTTACCATTGTTGGGATCAGTGTTATGCTTAGAGGTTTTCCTAGCCAATGAGGAATCCTTAAAAAAATCCTTAAAAAAAAAACTAAGGCAAAATAGAGGAAAACTGTTAATAAAGTGATAAAGATGTGCTGTATTGTAATGTCCAAAATGCTAAATGCCTGTACTGAAAAGGAAAATACTGGGCTGACAGTTGAATTTCTGGCTGATGATGCACTCAAGCTCTCCTGTTGATGTCAAAGTTGGCTGGGAGCACAGGTTGGCACATGAACGGGTGAAAAAGGGACACGAAAAGGCAGTGAGGAAGCTGTGCAATAGCAACGAGAGGCCGGCACTCGGCGAGCACTTGCTTTGGTAGGCCTGCCACAAGAGGGTAAACACGTGGGTGTTGTCTCACATTTGCCCCAGCAAACAGGCCAAGGAGAACAGCTGCCAGAAGGTGCCTTCCTTTTTCCTGCCCAGAAAAGAGGGGATATTATCACTAGATTCTGCAAATGAAAATGATGCATTTAATTGGGTTTTGTAACAATTTGGATGTGCTGTTAGCAATTGTATACTGTAGTTTATAACTACAATTTAATTACAAAAACATGCATGCATAATACTATGCGAAGTACACTTTCTCACAGAGCAATTAATTCACATTGTTGGTTACGGCAGTGTTTGTTAACCACTATTCAAGTTTGTTCTATTATTGTTTAAGTATTGTGGTTCCTAACTTTTGTTCTTAATTTGATGCTATTCCATTTTGTTATGTACTGTGCTTGTTTTTGTCACACATTTTTCGGCGTTTCTTATGTCTTTACATATTTTATTTAAATTTTAATATTGTTAATGCATTTGAATTTTGATAAGTTTTACTGGTATAATAGAAATACTTACTTATATTTTTTTTAATACTGCATTAGTTGCTACAAAAAGTGTATTTTCATGGTGAAAGTAGTGCAACTTGAATGTGAATTGGGTTGGACCATGAACATTCAGAATAGTAGACTAGCTATACAAGATAGTCTTTGCTCAAGAAATTGGATGCTGAAAAAAAATTGTAATGCTAGTGTCTGGATTACTGTGTACTGGGGAAGGTCAGTATGACTAAGAATGAGTCTGACAAAAATATTCAAGTAGCAAAAAAGGTTCCGAGAGTGAATAATGGTTTGAAATAAAGATGCTGTACAAGCTACAGCAGCAAGAATCAAGAACGTGTAGAAGACTTAACGGTACAGTAATTTAGGCTACCTCCACACGTGTCAATTTGTAAACTACATAAATGTTATTTAAAATGTAATACTTGTATAAAAAAAGATTTAAAGGAAATATTAGATGCAGGAAAGCTTTTAGAATTTTGTAAATTAATGGAATTCAGGAATTTAATAAAGGTAATTCTTAGTTATAAAATCTGTTAAAGTAAAATGCTTACCTAAGGGTTAGAAACTAACAAGTTTACAGAATTTATAAATAATCTTGGAAGTTCATAGGCTTTGAACCTAGTTAAAACATAATTTATAAAAAGTACCATGCTTCAGGAGGTATCGATAATGCCAACGAAGGCAAGACTCGTCTTTAAACAACTGGCAATGGGTTCATAGTGCCTTGGAACAATGGCAGCAACAGAATCATATCTTGCAGCAACAAATCAAGGATGCCTTCGGTCATTGGGGACAAGGAAAAGAGTGAGGTGGGCGTGATTCAGGAGCCGAAGGTGGTGCCTGGCAGGATGGCTCCCAGAGTCATGGACATCGCCAGTTTCATTCCCCGAAGAGCAGAGGTTGGTCACCCACGGTTGAGAGTAAGTTTCCAGCACTTTTGGACTTGCTTCAACACCAATAGGAAGTTTTGCTAGCTAACCCAGAGTAGGCCTTGTATTGTCAGTGCTGCAAACCAACCAGTGGTGATTAGTGGGTTTAGTAAGCTTTCCCAGTACTGTAGGTGGTTTAATGTGATTGGTTAGTGGTTGTAGCCTCTTTTTTTTTAATAGTTGAGGTAACAAAGAGCCAATAGAATTAACTAATCCCACCAAGCATACCATTCCATTCAGACTGCTGTATAATTCTTAATCTTGGTGCACTATCAGTAATGAAAATTATCTTGAAAAAAATAATGGCACACAAGATCAAAGGAAGTCAATAATCTCTGCTCACCATAAACTTCATTTGATGTTTTGTATCACCCATGTCTCTCTCTCTCTCTTTTTTTTTTTTTTTTTTTTATATATAAAATGAACTTATGATTAAACTTTATTTAATACTGTAGTGGTATTATAGCAACATTTTAATTTTGGCATTAGTGTACTGTATTTACTGTACAGTTCATAATTATAAGGGGCTCCATGTAGGTGTTTTATGTAACTTTGCAGTTAGATTTTGGTAATTTTTAAGTACATATTAAAGCCATTACAGTATATATGCTTAAATTATGAATATACACCTGCTATTTATAATTATTATAATAATAATAATTCATTGTGGCTGAGGACAGGAAGCCAGTGCGTATTCATACACATTAGGCTTATACCAAGATCCCAAAGTCAGATTACTGACCCCGCTCAGGATGAAACCCCACAAGAAGCCGACTCACTCCCGAGTTCCTACTTACTGCTAGGTGAACAGAGGCATTAGGTGATAGAAAATGCACCCAAACATTTGTTGTGCCTGGGAATCAAACCCGGAATTCTGGACTGAGAGTCAAGAACGAACCCAACTGTACTACCACGACCTTTACTTGAACCTTTTCCCTATAATTTGTCACTTTTAATAACTTGTAGCTAAAAATATATCATCTCTGATGGAACATTTTTCTTATTTAACTAGTCTATTAAATCATATTTGTAATACTGTACTGTATCAGTGACAGCTGACTAACACCCAGGTACCTATTTTACTGCTAGGTAACAAGGGCATAGGGTGAAAGAAACTCTGCCCATTGTTTCTCGCGGCGCCCGGGATCGAACCCGGGACCACAAGATCACAAGTCCAGTGTGCTGTTCGCTCGGCCAACCGGCTCCCCCATGTGTGGTACAGTATTGGTTAACCCACTGCAGGTTCTATTACAAAATCCTGGTAACATCCTCAAAACGTTTTTCAAATGTTTTGGTTTTGAAAATGCTTGTCTGATAGAATTGTAGAAAATGTAATACAGTATAAAAGCGCAAAGTAATTTTTTTATCCGAGATGTACAAATAGTGCTGTACTGTATTAGGCATAGTAGAGAGACTGGTAATTGTGCTTCCACCTAGCACTTGCTAGTTTAATATCCAGAGTTATGATATATTTGTGATTATACAGTACAGTACTGCATTTCTTTATGCATTTTATAGTTATTTATACTGTATATCAATGTTCAAATAATATTGAGAACGTTTTCAGTATTTGCACTTGGGAACGGATTATACAGTTCAGTATAGGAATTTGTAAAATGCTGTACATAGTATGGCCAGGATGCTCGGTGTGATAACACGGTTGCAGTATGGTCTCATTTTTATTTTAACGGAGGCAGGACATGCACATCAGAAATATGACAAAGCTCATTCTATTAGGGATTGATGATTTAAGTTACACAAAGTACTGTATTTCAAAGGAATTAAACATGCGTACTGTTAGATCCAAACTAGGCTTTATTTAAGGAAATCTTGGGTGGTACAGTATAAGGGTAGATTTTAAGAACAGTACTTGCCTTATCTTGCTCAAAATATTTAGTATTGCCTTGAATTGTATAATTAAGCAAGCTTGTTCCATATGTGTATTATATTAAAGACACAGTATTTTGCTTCATTGGAGTGAAAAGGTTTGAGTGATTTGATATGTATTGTTTAATATTTTAAATAATTGAAATTCTCCGAATCAAAATTGTCATGATCTTAATAAATGCTTGTATTCAATTGCTTCTTAGTCTTCTCCTTTCAAGATTGAATAAAGTTGGCTCTTTTGAATAGGTTTATCTTATTTTATCTATATTGTTCATCCAGTAACTTCTTTCATGTTTTCTTTATGATATGGAATATATTTATACGGTATTTATCTGCATTAAAACTTGTCCACCATTTGTTAGATCATTCGATTAATTCAAGTTGGTTCTTAGTCTGTTGTTCTTTTGGTATTTGCAACACAGCTTCCTAGTTGAGCATCATAAACACATTTTTGAATTGGACACCATAAGGCATTATCATCATTTGTATAAGTGAAGAAAACTGGTTGCAAGACTAACCCCTGTGGTACCTGGTTGATACCTGCTTGATGGGGTTCTGGGAGTTCTTCTACTCCCCAAGCCCGGCCCGAGGCCAGACTTGACTTGTGAGAGTTTGGTCCACCAGGCTGTTGCTTGGAGCGGCCCACAGGCCCACATACCCACCACAGCCCGGTTGGTCCGGCACTCCTTAGAGGAAGCAATCTAGTTTCCTCTTGAAGATGTCCACGGTTGTTCCTGTAATATTTGTGATGCTTGCTGGTAGGACGTTGAACAACCGTGGACCTCTGATGTTCACACAGTGTTCATTACTTGTGAGAGTTTGGTGTGGCACTTATCTACTCAACACATTAACACTTAGTACTACTGTTCAGTACATATGGTTTGCCTCTAGGTAACCACTTCACAATAAACTTAATACTTGATTATCTATATCATGTGTTTATTTTTTAATGAGTAATTTTTTTAAATGCTTTCTGAAAATAAAGATATACTGTTTACTGTACTGTACAATATTCTATCAAATTAAAAATGGTATAAAAAGAAATAGAGCTGTAAAACCTGATTTAGTTCTTCAAAAACCATGGAGAGAATTAATAAGGTGGTTACTCTAAATATTGTATTATGTAGTCTTGTATAATTGATGTCTATTGATGTCAAGCAATGATGTAAATTTGGAAGGGAGTTTTAGCTTTTTAATTTATTGAAACTGCTAAGTGATCTAATTACATTTATTATTTTTAACTTTTTTTTAGTAATTCTTTGCATTGCAATATCCAAAAATATGTTTTGACCATAATTCTCAATTTTGGCAAAATTAAATGAATTATCAAATTGAGAAGAATAGGAGTAAGAATACAGTACTTGTTCTCCCGGCACAAGAATGCAACAAGCAAATATCATTTAAATTTGTTGACCAGACCACACACTAGAAGGTGAAGGGACGCCGACGTTTCGGACCGTCCTGGACCATTCTCAAGTCGATTCATTTAAATTTATTAACACTTCTCATAAAATGTGATTATCCCCAGCAGTATCCTAAATCCTGGTGCTATGTGAGTTAACTATATGAATTTACAGGTTCATTAGAATGCGACAAATTTCATTATTTGCTGCTGGGTACTGTCAATACAGTACATGGGGTTTTCAAGTATCAGCTGTTGGGGAATTTACCATTTTGTAAATATTACTTAGTGCAACCCCTGTATTTTGTTTGTTCCAACAACCCAAACATGTTTTAGAAAATTTCATATGCTCAAGATCAGTCTGCTTATTGTGTGGCTTTAATTTGTTATATATTAATACAGTAATACTGTGCATGTTGCATGTGTGTGTGTGTGCATGCACATCTTTGTGTACAGCAGGAGTCTTGGCAGATATATGGAAAAGATAAACATAGTTACAAACTACAAAAATGGTAGCAGGGTAGACCCTCTTAATTCTAGACACGTATCATTGAGAAGCGTAGTAGTCAAAGCATTAGAAAATATAATTGTTAAAATCAAATGGACAGAACATCTCGAGAAAAATGATGTTTTAACAGACAGTATGGTTTTCAAATGGAAGATCTTGTGTAACAAATCTACTTAGTTTCTAACAAGTCTTAGTTTCTAGGCAAGATTAGAAACTTAGACAATCGTCATGCCCTACAAGACGACCTAGACAAAATCAGTGTCTGGAGTAATACATGGCAAGTGGAATTTAATGCGAATAAATGCCACATCATGGAATGTGGAATAGGAGATAACAGGCGCCACATAACCTACAAATTATGTGAAAATTTAACAAAAAATTCTGATAGAAATCTAGGGATGGTTATGGGGAGAAAGCTCTCGCCCGACTACCACATAAAAAACATTGTGAGGAGCATATGATATGCATTCTAATTTTAGAATCTATTTTAATTATATGGCTGGTGAAATATTAAACAAAAAAATCACAACCTTTGTGAAACCAAAACTGGAATATACAGTGGTTGTATGTTGCCCATATCTCAAGACGCACATCAATAAATTGGAAAAGGTGCAAAGACATGCAACTAAATGACCTCTGAAACTAAAAAGCAAGAATTTTGAAGAGATTAGAAGTGTTAAATATGCCAAAGCTAGAAGATAGAAGAGAAAGAGGTGATATGATCACTACGTCCAAAATAGTAACAGGAATTGACAGAATTTAAAAGAATAATTGAAAATGGCAACTTCAAGATAATGATGATGTAGGTTCAAACTAAGGAAATGGAGTTGCCAAAAAAATTACAAAAGTTCACTGTTGCAAACAGAATGGTATATGCTGTGGTTAGAACAAGCTAAATGTGGTGATAACTGGTGGATACCTGGTTAATGGGGTTCTGGGGGTTCTTCTACTCCCCAAGCCTGGCCCGAGGCCAGACTTGACTTGTGCGAGTTTGGTCTACCAGGCTGTTGCTTGGAGCGACCTGGTGGTGGTGGAGACCAAAACTGTCTGTAGTTTCAAAGCTACAGAGAATTGACAATCCATGACAGAGAATTGGGAAGCTGGGACTCCACGAGTGTAGCTCCCATCCTGAAACTACACAATGGTAAATACACACAACATTAAGCTGGAAGGCTTTCATTCTAACTTTCCTGTCTTCAGTGTCGAGATATTACTAAACATTTAAGTTGGAGGTATTTTGGAACATGTATTTGTGACCACAATTTTAGCTTGAATGTTAAAACTGTCCTGTATATGCATAATTGTTTATATATCTTTAAGCTTTAATATTTTCATGTAATAGTTTTTTAGGGGCTTGATATAGCACTAATTAAATTATGATGATAATGCAGCTTACGTGTTGGCTTCCTACAACTGCATGTTTGTAAATAAATATTTTAGATGATGAATGCACAGTACAGGTATGTCTTTCTGTAAACTTTTAAGTCCTCCTTTCTATGGAACGTAAATAATAAAACGTGAGATTCATAAAACTTTTTGTAAATGCATACAATACTAATATGAAGTGTTTGTTGTTGGCTAACTAAAGGATGACTCCCCACTTTCTATTACATGGTGGCACTTTTTGTTAGACGTCTGTCTTGTGGTTATTTTAGGCATTTTAATGTTTAATGAGAAAGCATATGTTGTCAACTTGTAAACTATTTGTAAATATTAGCCACTTCATTAGTGTGGGTATGTGTGAAGATGATGCAACTTTTTGACTCTGTTGATCATTGTTATGAATACTTAACTAGTTTCGATTATACCGTATTAACTGTTAATAAATGGTGTGCCAATGATGAATTGTGTATTAACTGTTACTTGTTATTACAGAAAGTGGAAGAGCGCTCGGGTAAGCCCCCTGTTGGTCGACCTAGGAGTGGAACCATTGGAGCCACTGGTCTCCAGCAGGGGCGGCGTGGTGGTGGTTATCATTCAGAGGGCTACTTTTCCTCGGACCAAGACGACGAGGTGCCTCGAAGAACAGGTTAGTTGGGTCCCGAGACGGGAAATAAGGAGGAGACTGCATAGGGATGGCCAAAAACAATGTATATCTTTGTGCAGCAGTTGTTCTCTTATGGACAGGTACCAGATATTTAATAGGAAATGTTTCTAAAAATTGAAAGAAAAGAGTGTTTTTGTTAGTGTGGTCTAACATCATCATGGTAACCTCTTGCTAATGTTTGCCAAGTTAGATTTAAAAATATTCACTTGTACAGTAAAACAAATACTATATATTTCAAATAATTATTAAAAGATTTACTCACTGAACTTATTTTAAATTAATAGAAGTCCATAAATAATTTGATCAAATACTGTACAGTAACAACATACTGGCTGTAGGTGTGTTACGTAGACTTGTGTTGTCTGAGTGTCTTGCTTGGTGTTTCATCCCAGTGCACAACTCGCATGAAATTTAAGAAACCATTTCTTTCTTGTGACCGTACACGAAGGTTTCTTATGGGTGGAATCAGTAATAGTGTTAATAATAATACAGATGTTAGTGTTAATTGGTGAAACGTAAGGGAACATGCACTATAAATAGTTTTGTTGTTTATTTGAACTTGTAGGCAGGGAGGGGGAAAATAATTGGCCAGTTAATGTTACTGATTTGCTTATACAGTACATACATATATATATCTATCTGGAAGGAGATGCCTTGTATAACAATGCTAGCTAAGCCCACTTGATTTACTTCGTGAAATATATTTTGCACATAGTGCCAACTTTGCTGTATTTGCCTAATCATAACTGTGGAAGGCAAATCTAGTTTTCTATGCCCTTCCTATTAGCCTTATTGTACCTGTTGCATTATATTTTAACTTTCCCTCATATTCATATGATTTGTTGTATCTCATTTTAAAGTTGTGGATAGAGGTGGTTTCTACTTTCAATTTTTGCACTTGACCATTATACATGGTAAAGGTATTTCCTTAAATTCTTACTTTATCGTATTTCCAGTTTCCATCTGTCTTCTAGTTCTACTTTTATCATGTTATTAAGCTGTTCTTGTTCACATTGTTTGTTTCCTTGTACAGTACTCCTCTATTCTTTATATTTGTGTACAGTATTAAAAGTGACTAATGTTTCATTTACCAATAAACTTAGTGGAAATCTAAGAGCAATTCTGCTAATTCTTTCCAGAACTTAAATCTCCACGATCTCCTCGCACACCGGAACTTCAATCCCCGCAGACGCCCCAACGCTTAGTTCGATCATCTTCACAAGATTCTGCTAAAGGGACTAGTCTCAGGTCTGTTCATATACTGTTCAGTACTGGTATATAATTTCTAGAAATGTATTTTGTAGAATTTAGAAGACGGCAGTGTTGGCGATATATTTCCGTACATATTTCCATTGTAATCAGATTGAGTAATTTTCAAATTACAAATCATGTTACAGTACCATACATCCTTATTTGTACTATGACAGCTCCAAGCATTCAACTCATGGTAAGGTGCAACCTCATGTCTCTTGATGGCTGTCTATTGACAATTTTATTTTGCATTCACCTATTGCATATATGCAGTGGTATAGCTGGGGGAGTGGGAGCAATGGCAGCAACTGAGCACATACTGTTTTTTTTTATTAAGCTAATACTGTATGTTGACATAATGATTATAAAGACACTGATCAAAAGCCATTAGATAAAGCAGTAAGAAATAAGGGTTAATTTGTACAATATGTAATTAAGGCATCAGTGGTCAAACCATGAGAAATGTAGAGGAGATGTCCAGGGCAGGGGGTGGGGGGGTTCAGCACCTAACTCAGGGGCTCTTAACACATGCGTGTTAAATCTTAACACATGCATGTGCAAATGTATATGCAGGGATGTGTTTCCCTGGCAGAGGATGAGCCATGGCTGATAAGTCTCGCCTCCTTCACTGACTGGTGTACAAGTTTCAGAACTTATTGGGCTCTTTCATACCTACACTAACATTCTTAGTGTGCATTGCTGTTCTATTGTAAATTCTTGCTATTTGTTCACTATTGATTCTGGGAATTTTTTTTTGCCCCAGTGGCTCATTCAGGTACTTATTTCTATCTACCAGTATGTCCCCTTGGTTGTGTACCACCCATGCTAAATAGTTTAAATATGTGTACAAAAAGATAATAAGCACTAGGATTATAGCAAACTCAAGTGTTGAAAATGACATCAACAGTGTACAGTACTTAAATTCATGATTCCTACTGGCTTGTGTTCATTCTCTTGCCATTGTACTTTGTTTCTGCTGAGCTTGCCAATAAGTAGTGCAGCTGTCAAATGATCCTTTAGCCGACTTGAACTCGTAAAAGTCTTCCTGCCCTCAACAATGGATGTAGACATGGTTTTCTGGGTTAGTTTTGCTCTCAATTGTAAGATAATTACCGATGTGGAATATGATAAATTAATTATTAATTTATTAGAATGAAGCCTATGTAAGAGGCGGTTGTATTTGCTTCATACATAATTCATATTGTTTCCACTGTACGGTACTTATGAAATATACGATAAGTTAATAACGCACACACTTTAAGGATTAGCGTTATTAGGAAAATAAATGCATGAATTTACTAGAGAACTTCTTTTCAAATACAAAGTAACAGGTTCATTGATTCAAAATGTTTGTAATTTAAATAAAATTTAAATATTGAGACTGGAAAAACGTTTGTATACAGGGTGGCACTTTTTCATGTTGCCATCCACAAATGTTAGACCCCTGGCTATGCCACTGATTACTACACTATATTATTTAGTTTAATTTATGCTCATATTTCTTTTAGCCTTTGAATATACCATTTGTTAATTTTGAGTTTTGCACAAAAGAAATATGGTATTAATTTTTGTATTTCAAATCATGTTTTTTTTTATTCCTTTCTATGCATTTTAGTTCTGTGTCTTTTGCTTGTGTGTGTTGAATGTAGCATGTTTTGGCATTGTTTATGAACATAGGCTCTCCAAGTGAAACAGTAAGTTAGGCACACTTTTCCATGATTACCTTGAAACACAAATATTACTTGTATAACTCTTCTCTTTAGTAAAAATTAAAATTTAATAATTGTAACTAAAATATCTTAACTCCTGGAATGAGCATGTATTTTATTCACTCACAAACCACGAAGCAGTGGAAATATTGCACGTTTGAAAATACTTACACCACGCAGATGCACTGAGCAAGAACGTGACACCAAGCGTGTTGACATTCTTCATCATTCTTCGCCCACGATCTATGATTACATGGCAGTGTGACATACAGTAATTATTTGGTGGATGGAAATGTTAATCATAGTTTTAGTGTCAAGAAAATTTGAATAACCACTCAAGTACTAACCCACTTCAGTTGACTTGCGCTAATAAGAGGAATAAGGTGAGCTAATTGTTTGGAAGGCTAATAGTAGAGCCTCAATTCACAGTAATGCAGAGTGAACTAACATAAAGGTAGTAGATCTGCAACTAGCAAACAGGAGACTGCTTTCGCTGACACCAGTATCACGTCTCCCGCCAGGATGCACACTCCTAGCCCAGATAATGTTAGCAGGACCTCCCACGCCATGACCCTCAACGAATCGGCCTCCTACTTGATCGAGAAGTTGATGAACAACACCCCAGAGACCCAGAGGTACGACCCAATGCTCACCCAAGCTAAAGTACTGACGAGATTACCCAGCAGATGCTCCTTACTGCAAATGCAAGAATAGTGCTATAGAAAGCTTTAGTTACAGAACATTATTGCTCAAGCTTTGCTCACAGCAATCATATATAAGTGAATTTTTTGCTTGGCAGTAGATGTTTTAGTTCATTCAGAAGCACCTCAAGGTTATTTGGTGAGGGTTTATCATTTTTAGAAGCCGTTTACTGCTGTTACAAAACGCTCATTGATAAAACTTTGTGGAGCTGGTTATATGTTTTAATTAAATGCAAATTTACTTCTTTCTTGATCTGGTCAATTCTAAACAGTAAATAACTGAGGTGCCGATTGTGTAATGGAATGTCAATTCGAATACCGATACTCTACTGCATCACTACACCACCTGCCATAAATGCAAATGTCAAAAACATGCGTAACTATTACTAATATAAGTTGTGTGTGAAGCTGCCTAACAGTTTTTCATTTAGGGATGAATTTCATTAAAATCTGCAGGCACAACACGCGCACAACTTTTTTTTTATTTAAAATACCAACCTTTTAGCTTTACTTCTCATGTCCTGTATTTTATGGCTGGGGACTAATCTTCCCGAAATTTTGTTCCACTAAAGCTATGTGGAATGTGAGATGAATAAATCGGGTTTGGAAGTATCATACTTGGAAGTGACAATAGATTTTAAGGAATGAAAGTTTAGTGTTCTAGTTTTATGGAAATCCCCCCAGTAAATGTTGCTGATGAGTAAAAGGGAATAAAATGAAAATGAAAATGAGTGAATCGTTAGTTTTGCTAGGAACAGAAAGCCTATATGTATTTCAGGCTTACATTGAGGTCCCCTTTTCCCCAGCCAAGTACTGACCCTTCCTAGGATACAACCCTATGGTTTCCTAACTCCTGGGTGGACAGAGGCATTAGGTGAATGGAAACATGCCCAACCATTTCTGTCTTGCCAGGCATCCTCGACTGTTAGTCAAAAATGAAGCCAATTGTACTAAGAGAGCCTTACAATGTGAGAAGAATATGAAATATATAATTTTTCAACTTCCCTCGACAGTGAAGAAAAAAACATTATATAAACAGCGTGTGTGTGTGTGTATATATATATAAAATACAATACAATACATTTTTAGTGGTTGGGCATCTTCATAAGGTTATCTTGAGATGATTTCGGGGCTTAGCGTCCCCATGGCCCGGTCCTCGACCAGGCCTCCTTTTTTTTTTACACCCCCAGGAAGCAGCCCGTAGCAGCTGTCTAACTCCCAGGTACCTGTTTACTGCTAGGTAACAGGGGCATCAGGGTAAAAGAAACTTTTTTCCCATTTGTCTCTACCTCCACCGGGGATTGAACTCGGAACCTCAGGACCACGAATCCGAAGCACTGTCCACTCAGCTGTCAGGCATGCTTAACAAACCTGATGGTTCAACAACAGTGAAGATACAGCAGCAATCGGAAAGATGGTTAGAGTGAATCTCCCTTGATTGGCAAGAAACCTTCGACACTGTCCCCCACAGATCATTAATTCACTAGTTGAAGAAGCTGGCTGAGGTAAGAAAGGAGATACTGGAATTTACCAGAGAGCCACTAACACTAGTGGCCTCAACAAGGACAGGAAGCCGGTGACTTGTCGAAAGTCCCTTCCCCCTCCCCCATTTGACTTGACCTTTTCCTGTTGTACTTTAAAAGGTGACAGTATTTTGGGATTTACAGCTTCGGCAGATAGACAGTTCCATGGGTTTATAACCCTGTGGGTGAAAAAGCATCTCCTGTTCTCGGTCCTACATTGTGGTTTGTTGAGCTTGAAACCGTTGCTCCTTGCTTGTGTTACATCTGGGCTTTTAAAGAAATTTTCCGGATCAACATCCTCCAAATTGTTTGGTACTTTAAGTTTCAATGAAATTTGCCCTGTCATGCCTGGTTGGTTTGCAGTGCTTTTTGCCCCTGTAGCCCTCAACTGTTCCTGATACGTGAGTTGACTTGGCTCTGGAATGATTTTTGTTGCCCGGTGTTGCACTTTCTTCTGAGCAGCTATGTCCTCCTCAAGATGTGGAAGATATGCTTGGATTCAGTAATCCAAATGGGGGCACACCAGAGATTTATACAGCTGAACCACTACCTTTTTTTCCTTAAAGTCAAAGGTACTCTTGATTATTCCAAGGGTTTGGTTAGCTTTTTTGACTACTACTGCTACCTGCTGTGCAACTTTTATTGAGAGGTAAATTTTGATTCCAAGGTCCTCTTCATTAATCTGCTGTAATGTAATGTTATTAATTTGGTGGTTGTGTGGGTTATGCCCCAAATGCAGGATCTTGCATTTGTCAATCTTTGACCATTTGTGGAGTTCATGTAGATCTTTGTGAGGCTTCAATATTATTATAATTCCCCAATTTTTGTGGTTTATCTGCAAATTTGATGTGGTTTGTAATATTCTCATCTATGTCATTGATGTATATGACAGAAAGGGTTCGTCCCAATATGGAACCCTGTGGTATCCCCACTTACCACATTTCTCCAATCAGATTCATTCCCATTTAGCATGATACCTGGTTGATACCTGGTTGATGGGGTTCTGGGAGTTCTTCTACTCCCCAAGCCCGGCCCGAGGCCAGGCTTGACTTGAGAGTTTGGTCCACCAGGCTATGGCTTGGAGCGGCCCGCAGGCCCACATACCCACCACAGCCCAGTTGGTCCGGCACTCCTTGGAGGAGTGACTTTTTGCTTTGTTTTAAACAATGTTTTATTCATTCTAGTATTCTTACATTTATTTCATGTGCCTGTAATTTCTTTGCCAGTTTTTCATGTGGTACCTTATCAAAGGCATTAGGAAAATCCATGTATACTACATCCAGCAGAAGTCCTTTATCTGAGTAGCTGGTTACCGTTTCCCAAAATCAAATCAAATGTTTATTTAGGTAAAGGACATACAAGGGGTGATACAGATTTTGATATTTATAGATAGAGCTAGTACATACAATACCTAAAGCCACTATTACGCAAAGCGTTTCTGGCAGCGAGCAAGTTTGTAAGGCACGATCTGTTGTTAACAAACCCACGTTGTGCCAGTTTCACAAGATTATTCACTGAAGGATGGTGAATGATTCCGTCCCTTAGGATTTATTCCATGAGCTCTCAGATGTGTGATGTCAAGTAACATACCTGACACACTACCCAATAACTAGCAACTCCACACAAAGTTTGCTGGATCTGTTTGCATGTGTCAAACTCTGACAGTGAGAGTACAAGAGAGTTTGTGAGAGTACAAACAAATTGTATTCTCACAGGTGTTTTACTACAGTAGTTTTATTGAGATTTGTTAATATTTAAATGAATAATGGTAATAATAAGCAGATTTGTTCAAATTACCACTGCATATTCATGTATTTTTATTACAACGCTCATTTAATTGGCAGAATTATCATGTCTTGTAAAAACGTAACAATGATAATTTTGTCAATATTACTTGTAATGAAAATGGAAATAAGAGGGAGTTTGAGGATGGAAGAAAGTGTCAAGCAGTTTCCACAGGGTGTGATACTTGCGTTGCTATTGTTCCTTGTTTGTGAATGACCACCTGGATGAGGTAGGATCTTTCATGTCAATGGTGGCAGTCAATACAAAGGTAGCAGATAGCATGGCACATTTTAAAATAATAATCATATTTTTATTTATCAATATGCTTGGACTAGAGTTCCTGGCTGCAAGCAAAGCACATTGACTGTGTGTTTAAATTATAATTGCAAATACACACACACACAACAGTACTATATTGTACACAATTCTGCTCAAAGCCATTTATTGTGACTGTAGTAAGACTTGCCACGGCTTAAGTGATGGATATATATTTCTATGCAATTGTATTTTTAAGAATATTTGTTAATACTGTGTAGTTTATATAGCAAGATCTGCAACCAAAGAAGACCAAGAACATCTTTCATTGATTGGTGGTTGTTTATTTCAACACTACTTTAGTACTGTCTATACAGTAGTCCACAGAAATTTAATACACGTGTCCTCAGTAGCTGTGTGAGTGTTCTTTCCCTCTGTGTGTAATTAGCTTGTGTGTCCATTCTCACTCTTCATTTCAGTCATCAGTTTCTTCTTTAAATTATTTTGTCTTAAGATAATGAAAGATCCTGGGGTGGTTTATGCTCGAGTGTGTTCAGGGTTTGCTTCCATCTTCGTACCATGTGAATCTCTACTTAATACTTGTATGCGTGTCTCATATTAGGTGGCTTTATGTAGGCCTTGTCTCAAATTGATAAGGTTGTCATTTGAGAAACATCACATTGCAATAATACGTTTTAAAGACAATACTGTAAATTTTAAAAGTATATACCAATAAAATATGTTGGTTATTTGCAGAGTTTGTTTTTTAAAGAATATTTGTAATATAAAAAATGTTAAGGCAACAACAAATTCTGGGATTTCAGAAAACAGCCTGGTAAGACTGAAGGTCGAGCCTGTTGCAAATCTGAAAAGAAACCAACAGTTGCTGAAGTCACCGGCCGAGCCAAGAGTGAGAAAGGCAGTAAGGTGGGTGTTGGCACGTCAAAACTCTGTCATCCTATTTACCCCATGTTTCCATTTACACTCTAGATTGCAACTTGTCATTGAAATTATTGATCAATATTATATTATATTAAAATAACAAATAAATTAATAAAATTATGAACAAATCTTAATTTTCCAACGTGCAGATAGCTGTTAAAATGACACCAGAAGGCCGGAAAGAGAGTAATGGTGGCAATAGTGTGGGCACTTGCCACACCTCTGAGGTGAAGCAAGATGTACAGAGTGAAGCAGGCAAAGAGGAGAAGGTGAATATTATATCATTTACATTTTGCATTAATGCAGTTAATGTTATAGTAATGTATAGGAGAACGTATTATTTTTCATATGGATGGTCTTACCTTACCTTGAGGTTACCTTGAGGTGCTTCCGGGGCTTAGCGTCCCCGCGGCCCGGTCGTCGACCAGGCCTCCTGGTTGCCGGACTGATCAACCAGGCTGTTGGACGCGGCTGCTCGCAGCCTGACGTATGAGTCACAGCCTGGTTGATCAGGTATCCTTTGGAGGTGCTTATCCAGTTCTCTCTTGAACACTGTGAGGGGTCGACCAGTTATGCCCCTTATGTGTAGTCTTAGGGAGGTCACTGTTATTTGTCAATTCTATTTGCTTTAAATTTTAAGTGATTTACTGGGATGTATTTTCTCTAATACTGTGCTGGTCTCCAATTCACAGGATGATGTGAGTGAGGCTGGAACCTACACTATTGAGAAAGATTCGTCATCTCCAGAGGTGGAGCAAGCCAGGAATGACATTGACCGAGTGTTTGGTATTTCTGGAACAGAGAGTGAAGTTGATGTGGTTACACCTCGAGGAAACGCTCCAACAGAAGAGCCATGGACACCTGCTCCTGAACATGACAAATTTAAGGTAGAAATTCTGAGAACAACACAAAATTCAGATTTACTTCCTGTACTAATAATCTAATAATTGCCCCTAGTAAAGGAATATTGGAGTTCAAATCCATTAACAAAGATAATGGTAAGAGATTATACTTAAACAAATATGAAGGAAGTAGGTTAGGAAGCTAATGGATGGAAAAGGTGAGAGACAATGGGCAGTAGAGAGGGAAGCGAACAGCACATGAAACGTAGTAGGGATTAAGCTGTTTGAGTTAAGAAGATGCGAATCAATGTTTAAAAGTTTTTAAATTATAACTCTCAGAAAGCATTTCACATCTAGTGCTACTAAGTTATGGAGTGCTGCTGCAGGTATATTGCTGGTGTGACAATGCTAGTGTTTTGTGATGGCCAATTCTAATGTGGGAAATATGGCGACTGAATGTTTATATTAACCTGAATTTCCCAAGGGTCGCCATCTCTAGTGGCCTTGATACAGACATGCATGTCTGCCAATGCTCAAATAAAATTACTAAAAAACTGCTGTATATTTTTATGGAATGATTAATTTGGATGCAAAATAAATGGAAAGGTGGAAATGAAGCAAATGTCTACCTCTTTATTAGTTTGAGGACTGTAGAAGTTTGCACGCTCGTGGGCCCAGAAAAATATATTGGGGAAAATGGCCAATATTTGGGGGAAAATAATACAAATGCTGTGTTTGAAATGTTTTAGTATTTTAAAGTTTTGTAATGGGTTTGGAATAATATAACTGGATTTTCAATGTAATTTGTATGTACATTGCATGTGTTTTGGCTTGTGTGAATGGATATTTTCTAGTGTAGGACTAGCAATTAATTTTGACCAGTTGGTTGATGCATTTTGTTGATGAGTTTTTGTAATACTTGTCAGTTATGGCCATTGTTACATTGTAGGAGTGTGGGAAGGGGATGCTCACTTCTCTATGCTTGAGCATAGAGAAGTGTCCAGCACTGAGCACTGAGCATGGGGGTGCTGCTTGTGAGGCACTAGGAGAGTATCGCCTGGGGTGGGCTTCATTTTCTTTCACCTCACTCTACATATAGTCAATATTTTACTATTAGCTTACACTAATTTTTAGGCATAATAGTGAATATATTTCTTTAGAAATGTCGGTGAAAGGCTGTCCTCAAAATTTTGAAATGTTCGTTATTGGTATGCTTTACTTCGGTGTGTTTTGAGGTTTGTAAGGGGAAGTAGGTGTTTGTTAATGTAGATAGAAATAGTAATTGTGCTTTGTTTTGGTCGGTTGGTCCTTTAATACATATATTTTTCCTTTGAGAAATCTGGACAGAGAGAGAAGGTCAGTGATTTGATTAATGATGTAGGTATGTAGTGGTTTGCTTAGTCATGTTAGTAGTTTAATGTGAACACTGTGTGGTATGTTATCAAGTACACTATTATTATTTATATTGGCCTTAGTATATAAGGCCTTTATATATATAATACTTTATATAGTAGTATTATTTACTTGGCCTTCCTTTGATACGAGTTCACAATATCATAAAATCAAAATATATAAGTGTTTCATGGATATTGTATTTGAATTGATGGCAAATGGTGGCTAGTTGAAATTCTTGCGAAGTTGCATTTTTGGTCTACAAGTTTCACACCCTTTATATCTGTACTGCATGCTTGTACTCTCCTAGTTGTGTTATCACTGTTACGATCTCGTGTAGTTACTGAATTTTTTTGGAATAAAGTACTGTATTCGTTTGAGTTTTTTTCACAGTTCATCGTATTAGTTTTAATAGGGTAGAATTGATGCTTGACCAATCCTAGTAGTAAATAGATCAAGGACTTTTCTCCACTCGATCTTCTCATGATTTTTTTTTTCCTTTCTCCCAAGAAAATATTCTATTTGTCTGTTTGTATGCCCACTTGTTTCTCATAATAATCATATCTTGTTTATGTAAATTTGTTTCTGGTTTGATGCTTTCTTTTGATAATTACTCGTCTAAATTTATAACTCCTTGTGTATCGGCATTTGTTTCTGCATAAATTATAGTTTTAAGATGTTTAAACATATCTGATACAAAAATCATTCCAAGAATCTCCCTAACTCTGAAATGGCTTGGCTAATTAAAAAGCCTTCATGCAAAATAAATTAAAAAACTTGGCAATTGGAGCACAGGATGTAATCACAGCTAGTGATTAGAACAGTTTAAGGCTTAACTGGTGCTTATATTAATGCTTAATCATATATTATTGTTTAAATAACACAAGGACTGTAACGGTAAATGACAGTAATGCAGAATTTCAGTGAGTGAGTAAATTTTGGATGTAATTGATTTAAGTTTTTTGGCCTAGGCAGAGCCATTTAAATAGAGTAATTTTGTTACCCCTCAGAGCCCTGGCAGCTTAAGCCGCAGCAGTCCAAATTGGATTCGACAGTGGGCCGCACAAGTAGCCGAGCACACAAAGCCCTCCGACGCTTCTATTAAAACAGCTCTTGGGTCTCCACGTGGACCCAAGCCCCCTCTTGCATCCCTCTCATCCTCTCAGGAAAGTAGTGATTCCCGTCCCCGCCGAAAGTTGCCCACTCCACCCGCCCACCATTCTCCTTTTGCCATAGCTGCTTTGAAAGCTAATGACTTGTCTGACCATGAAAGTCCCACAAAGGGTCGAGTAAGTATTGTAGTCCATAATTTTGCATCTGCCCTTTCTCTTGGCTATATTCTCTATACCGTACAGCACTTTTATCGCTGTCTCATGTTTGCAAAATTGTATATCATACAATATAAAGAATACAATTTGTACCGTTATTAATAGTGCATGTACGTCTTAAGAAAGCATTTCATTATGTCTACCACTGAGGCTTGCTATTTTTAGTCTTTTTCATCTATTATTTGTATATAGTTGTGTGGTACAGTAGGACGTGCCGTAGTCACAGCCAAAAGGGTTCAATTTCCAAGGCAGACAGAGGTGTTTGGTTAAAGTTCCCTTTTATCTGATGCCTGTGTTTGCCTAGCAGTAAATAGGTGCCCAGGAGCTAGACAACTGTTGTGGGTAGCATCTGAGGAAGGTGAGAAGTTGGCCTAGGGTGACTTTGATAATACTAAGAGGCTTCCTGACTCTGTGGGAAGCCATAAGGTGAACCATACTGTTGCATTTTTCTCGGTGGTAGACTTTGTATTAAATACTCTTGTGTTCTAAACAAATAATGGTCACATTATTTTATTTCAAAAGAAAATGTTACAAAGTCATAATTACTGCTTTCTTTCTTTCAGAAGTTAGAACATTCTCTTGGGTGGTTGAGCAAATTGCCTGCTCCCTGTTTATCATTTTATAAACAAACTCATTCTCTGTATTCTTAACTTCCTAATAGTCTTGTGCTTACTAACCCACATCTTCAAGGTATGCCATTTGGATATGTAAGTTTTACTGTTTTTTAAAGACACCATAGATATAAAATAAAACAAAAACAAATTATTACAAAATTAATTTCTCGCTTAATTTTGATTTTACGAAACTTTTTGATTTAGAAAACAAAATTTTCAAGTGGGAAGTTGTAAAGATAGTGGAGGATTGTGAGGACTACACAGCCCAACCGTAAGCTGTGTGAGTCGGGGAGAGAAGAAACACTACACAATACCACCATAACGTTATTCTACATCACACTCGTATAATCTTTACCGTAGACAACTCTACATTCTTGCAAAACACCAATTAACATTGCCATAAATAAAAATACAAATAAAACTGACAAAATAAAATATAAAAACACTGAAACAAATACAAATAAAAATTAGACACTGTATTACAAGCTTGAATGCAAACTTCTTAACTTGTTGCATCTTCTATTTGATGTTGCTTATGCAGTTTTTGTCAGTGATGGATTTTCTAGACTTATTTCTTATTATAGTTAGTTCTTGTCAGATATCTATAATGGAGTTGTTCATTATAAATCTGCTTTATTTTGAATTTCTTATTTTAATGCTTTATTTTTCCATAGCACAGAATATTTATATTCTTCTCGGATTACTTCATAAATATTTTCACCTTTACATTATTAAGTTTGGTTGTATAGGAAATACAGTGGTACCTCAGCTTATGAATTTAATCCGTTCGCAGAGATGGTTCGTAAGCCGAAAATTCGTAAACTGAAGTGAATTTCCCCATAAGAAATAATGTAAATTTGAATTAATCCATTCCACACTCTCAAAAACATTAACTTCAAAGTAAATTTTATACCTAATTCACCCAAATCTTCAGTACTAAAGTATGTGCAAGTTATTATTTACTTTTACCGATGACTCCTATTGACAATAAGAAGGGGGGAGAAGGAGAGGTTAATGTTTGGAAGGGGAATCCCCTTCCATTATAACATCAGGCAGTGATGACCTCTCAGGGGTGCACTCTCTGGCATGTTTTGTCTACATACCACTAGGACCTGCTTGTGGCTCACTGCTTGCTTGTCTTACTAAGAATCTGTCTAAAGGAACTCGTTTTTCCTTACATTTTAACCCTTGTTTGTAGTAAGACATCACATTGTCATTTAAAAGGTTTTTGCAACAGCCTGCTACAGCTTTATCTGGGTGAGTTTTTTCAACAGAACTTTGCAGTTCTTCCCATACTTCACACATTTTCTTAATGAGGAAGGGACATCCTCTACTGCCTTTACTCACAACTATTTTCTTAGGTTGAATGACTGACTTTCCTGGTTGACTTGAGCTGACTTTCTTGGGACCCATGGCACGATGTATAATTACTTTTATGTTGAAATACCCAAAAATCCGAAAGCACTGAAATTCTTTACAAAGAATTTAGGTGCAATTGTCACTTGGTGGGAGCCACTGGTAAACTGAGGCACGATCCCCATGCCACTACGCGCTAGGTTGGCCCATACGCGTATCAACAAACTCATTTCCCAAGGCAAAGTTCTTAACCCGATTCAAATTTTTCGAAGAAATTGGGCTTGTATCCCGAAAGTTCATAAATAGGGGCGGGGCATTCATAAGCCGAGGTGTCACTGTATAGTAAAAGGGATGTGCTACATTTCAAACTTTGTTATAAAAGTTGTGTCAAAATCTTAAATGGGCTGCTGTTGAACTGAATTCCTGTAACCCACAGAATCAGACAGGTTATCACAAGCCCTTCATTACAGAAGAAAATTTTTACGTTGTCTATGATAGACCATTATAATGATGAACATAAGTCACCATTACAAAGAATGGCACAATGTGGGTGAAAATATTATCCAAGCCACACATGCTTTACTTTTCCTCTTGTCCCTCACCTCTTATTCTTCTTGTCATGCATGGGCGTTTGGTTGTTTATATGGTCTCCGGTGTGTGTTTGTGTGTCACGCTGTTTATATAGTCTTTGGTGTGTGTGTGTCACGCACTCTTGTTAACTTGCTCCTCTCTGTGCTCTGTCTCAAACCTTTGGGAACCTGTCATTACTCGATACAGCTTGATCTTCACCCTGTAACATCCTCTTTACCGAGCATACTCCAGTCTTTCCTCTTCTATATGTTTTATACATGTATTTTTCAATTTGAGTGTGTGCTTATGTGGCATGATCATTTGAAAATATGCTGTGAATACAGTATTTTCAATTGTGGCATTTATGGCTCAAGTTAGTTCTATTAGGGATGCTATGATAGCTCAAATGCAATGCTATACATTTTTGGTTCAAATAGGTGGTGCTACTAGCGAGTGTTAGTCACTTTATTAGTTAAAACTGGTAAAATATGATCAGACATAATAAAGTAATTGTATTGTATAGCCTATTATTTAATAGACTATAGTTTATAACAATGTAGCTAGGTTGCATGGTTATTTCTGAATTATAATGCTTTGTTGCTATTTTAAGTAGGATTACACTGAGTATAGGAGAGAGAATAATGCATGGTGACGTTTGAGGTATCGGTGCCACTGGGTCATACGTCTGTGTAAGTGAAGCACTCAGATATCATCCAGCCTAAATGAACAGTAGAAAGCTCAAATCTCACTAAAAGAAAATCGGTTACAAACCTTCCTTGACAACTTTGTTAATGCACAAGAAGAGCCTCGGGGAAACTAATGGCTGCCTTCTCTTCCTCCTCCTAACTCCACATGGCAGCACCTGATGAAATCCACCTCACCAAGCCTTCTCACTCATTCCAGTGTCAGAAAAACAGAGAACCAAAATAAAATAGTAGTAGTAGTAGGAGTAGGCATTCATCAGTCTCGGGAGACTGTAATGAAATTATTTCATTCATCAGGGATAATGTAAGGTGGTTTGGTTAGGTAGACCAGGTTCAAGCACTGCCATTTGGTGGCTGGAGGAGTGGGTGCATTGCTAAAGAGGGCTTGTAAAGCCTTTCTCAGTGTCTAATTTATGCTTTAATTAGCTCCCTTTAGCTGAATAACCTCCAGCGGTCCTTAGTACTAGTATAACTGCAAGGGTATTGAAATATTTTCTATGGGGCTGGTTCCTTCAATGTTGCCCTATCCAACTGCAAGATTTGTTCCTGCCGACACTAAAATATTGCTTTGGATTCCATTCATAATTTATTTTGGGTTTTTGAGGCATCACATTCGGCTGCTGTCTAAAGCATATTCTAATGTTACCTTGGACAGGAATATTGTCAGTTAGGGTACCATTTATGCCACAACTTTATACTGTGCAAGATCAATATGTAAGTGTTAGGAAGCACTGGAGAACGCATTCCAGCACAGAATGGCCAGAAAGTGGTTCATTCAGTTACATGTAAATTGTCTGTTTTGGGAAGTTCACCCTATCTTCAACCCTCATGGGAAAAGCTGCTTACAATGCTGTTGCAGAGTTGAATGACAGAGTGGTTCTGTAGGACTTTGATTTTGTGAAATGAAAAGCCACCTGTGCTGAATGGAACTCTAGCACTCTGTAGCACCCATGTGATCTTATGGGCAGTTTGAAAGCTCTCTGTGCTGTGCAGTATGTCACTTAGCCTCATTGCATGATCTGTTCAGGAAATCAGAGGGACTTAGAGGACCAGCAAATTGCTTTGCTCAATTTTATGTTTATAATCAAAACATTTGTCTTCTTTTTAACCACATTATTCTAGTTTTAATTTATGCAAGTACAGTAGTACTATAGTACTTATTTTATGGAGTAGGTCTAATTATTGCATACAATTATGTCTTGGTATCTATGAATTGTTTGAATAACTTCCTCTTTCCTTCAGCAGCACCAGGAGCTTTTTAGCTCCCCAGTTCTGGGGCAAATTGACTACAGCCGCGATACAGAGTCTCTTCTCCGTGACACTGAGCAACTTGTCACTTCTCTTCAGGCCCGAGTTGATATGAACAAAGGCATTCCATTGGGCCTCAGGGGCTCATCCTTTGAATCGCACGACTCTGGAGGAGATTCTGACCTGGACACTAGCACTTCATATCCCATCAACGACGACGACGACAGACTCTTGAAAACGGTTGGCTCCCAGCTGAAGACCAAACTGAAGCTCGCTGGTATTGATGGCCTGCCGAAGACACCTCCAGTGGCAACTAGTCCTCGAAAAGCTGATCCACTGGCACTGGAGACTAGACTCAAGCTAACAAGTCATTTCAAGAGGGAGAGATCTATAGTGTCGGACAGTGGGTACGATATTTATACAGCTGGCAAGGAAGACAACAGCCTACAGTCAGATAGCAGTAGTGAAGCCAGTGAACCCATTAAGGATAGTCGCAAGCCCACTGATAATAACCCTCCCCTCAAGTTCAATAGAGCCTTTAGGTATAGTAGCACAAACACTTAGTCAATTTTATTGTTCAGTAGTCTACAATTAGTTGAATATTACAGTAATGGGCTAATTAAAAAAAAATATCACGGTCCTTAGTTTTGGTGCAGTTGGTGCTACAATTGTTATATAAGTTACTAATTAAAGGAATCATCACGTGTCCCTAGTATTGCCACAGTAGCTGCTATGCATTTATATTTATTATCTCAATATCTTTAAGTCACACCTATCCAAATTCTAAACTTGATTACAAGCTCTGATCTAATTTCAGTTAGAAGATCGAGATATAGATATATATATAAAATAAACAATCGATATGTATGTTTAATCATCAGGCATGAGGTCTGTTGTAAGCAGTTTTGGCTTGGTGTTAGACTTAACGTGGTTGTCTAAGAATATAAATGCCATTAAATAATGGCCAGAAATGTACGAATAATTACTAAAATTGTCTCGAGCCGATTCTAAATTATTTTCAATCTAATCTGGAGCCTGTAACCTACTTTAGAATTTGGTTTAGAACTTTAAAATATAACTTTAAATTTAAAAAATTTTTAATATAATTTAATCTTACGCTTTTATTAAATTTTTTTTTACTTGTATATTGTGTGTTTGGTTTGTGTGTGTATGTGTGTGCATGTGTTGCGCTGAATATTGGTAACTACAACAATATAAGGTTAAATGCCAAATCAGCAACTGTTGTAAATGATGTGAGAAAAGGCTTCTTAAATCCAACAAAATAAAAAAAAAGTTGAAATATTTATCAAATTATTAAGGTAATGTTTCAAAAGTCAAATGTTTTCACAAGCTAAACACTTCAAATTCTCAATTGAAAGTTGGATATTATGAAACATTTGTGGGTGGGGGGGTTGTCTTGAGATGATTTCGGGGCTTTAGTGTCCCCACGGCCCAGTCCTCGACCAGACCTCCACCCCCAGGAAGCAGCCCGTGACAGCCGACTAACACTCGGGGTACCTATTTTACTGCTAGGTAACAGGGGCATAGGGTGAAAGAAACTCTGCCCATTGTTTCTCGCCGGCGCCTGGGATCGAACCCAGGACCACAGGATCACAAGTCCAGCGTGCTGTCCGCTGGCTTGCTGCTGGAGTGATTGTTTAGCCATTGTGTAATAATGAATGCAGTGACATTTAATTGTTTTTTTAATGTCATTAACCTTCTTGTCCTTTACTTACCTCTTCCCATCCTGATGCCTGCCCACTCTGTGAAAGGGGAAATAGGGTAGTGATAATGTGTTTGTATATTACTACTATATTACAGTAGCTTCATTAATTTTGCAGCTTGAGAAGAGCTCGTCTGGCAAGTGAGGAGCCAGCTCAGCAGCAGCACAAGGCCCCATCACCTGTTGATAAGAAAAAGATTGCAAGACCCTCTAGTGCTGGCAACTTGACAGCAAGTCGTAAGATTCCTCTCGCCCAGAGTAAGAGTCATCAGGGGGGACAGACGTCTCGAGGTGGTTCTCATTCGCAGGCAACGACGCCTAAAAGTAGTTCCAACGACTTCAGTAGAGGAGACGGTGGAAGGTTTAGTTTGCGGTTGCCCCATTCTGCGTCCACGACAGTAAGCGTTATCAATTTTGACTTGCCATTTTGTATGGAATACTGTAGAGAAGTTGGGCATTGTTCATCCAACCATATATAATGTATTTTTTTTACCATATATGGTAAATCATAGGATACCTTTTGATCCCTGAATTCAATGGGATTTATTTAGGGGAAAAGTTATATTTCCTAATTATAAGGATATTGGCAGTTCCTCAAGCTTCAAGAATAATCTCCCTATATTTATTCTTAGAACTTAGAACTATTAATTCTTAGAATTCTATATATAGTTTCTCACTCCTCACTAGCCCTCAGATACATTTATGATAAAATATTAAATCTTTGCATTATTTCAACCAATTACATTTTTTATCCTGTGTACCTCATAAGATAGGCCGCAATTACAGTCACAGTTCAGGACATAAAATAGGGTCTTTCTTGTCCAAGTTCAGGGGTTCTTAATTGGGGCTTCTCAGACCTGGTGTGAGAGACGGGTTTCTCAGGGGTATGAAGATGCTGTGATCAAATGTGGATCATCTTCAGGCAGTTGTATATAACCACAATGTGTACCTGTAATTAATTCCAATGACTGTTCTTTCATAAATTTGAAGGGATGATGCAAGAATGACATGGAGGTTTTGAAGAAGTGTGAGTGGGGGGGGGGGGGGAAGGGTTTTAGAATTGGTAAACTAGGAGGTAGCAAACCATTGGTACAGTGTACCAATGTTTTGCTACTTCCTTCTTTACATTCTTCTTGAATGTAAAGAAAAATTCATTCAAAATTCTACATAATATATTAATAGTATGATACACAGTACAGAGTACAGTATATGCAATAAATAAAGTTTCACAGCTTTGTGTTTGTATTTCAACAGGCTGTCTCCAAATCACCATCACGGACAAATGTGAGAAAAGAGCTTGCGTCAGGTACGAGGAGAGGTGCACCTCGCTCCAACTCTACACTGTCTGCTAAGGAAGTCGATTTTCAAAATTGGAAACGGCGTAAAAATTATGATCCAATGAAAGCTGCAGCAGAGGGACGAAAAAAAGTTGATAAGAAAAGTGATAAGCTGCCTCAAGGCAATACCATAAGTTCGTCGGATAGATCTCCAAGGTACGTTCACCACATTTACACGGGCATGTTGATAACTACTAGTACAAAGAAAATTTATAGTTCATATAATACCTTCAAATTTCCACATAATTTGTACTCTAAAGTACAAATTATGTGGAAAGGAATTACAGAACTCTAATAAAGAATGAGACCTAGGGGTGGTTTTTAATAGTAAGCTGTCGCCAGTGGAACCCACAAAGAACATTGTGAGAGGAGCATATACGTCGCTTTCCAACTTCAGATTTGCTTTTAATTACATGGATGGTGAAATACTAAAACTGTTCATGACTTTTGTGAGACCAAAATTGGAATATGCATCAGTTGTATGGTCCTATATCTCAAGAAGCACATCAATAAACTGGAAAAGGTGCAACGGCATGCTACAAAATGGCTTCCAGAACTGAAAAACAAGAGTTACGAGGAGTGACTAGAGGTGTTAACATGCCAAAATTAAAATAGAAGAAAAAGAAGTGATAGGATCACCACTTGAAAAATACTAACAGGAATAGACCAAATTGACAAAGAGGAATTCCAGAAACCAGCAACTTCACAAACAAGAGGACTCAGATTCCAGCTAAGGAAACAGAAGGGCCAAAAAAATATTAGAAAGTTTTCTTTTGCAAACAGAGTGGTACACGGTTGGAACAAGTTAGGCGAGGTGGTGGTGGAGGCCAAAACCATCAGTAGTTTCAAAAGGTTATATGACAGAGTACTGTGAAGACGGGACACCAGCGTAGCTCTTATCCTGTAACTACACTTAGGTAATTACTTGATCAGTAAGATAGCTTCAGGGAGCTTCTGGTGTTCACCCATAAACTGGCATTTCAATACATTCAATGCTGTTTTTTTATTTACATTATCTGTATATAACTACAAAATAGTTAAGAATTTGTAATTAAATTTTTTATTTGTGAATTAATGTAATAAATACAATTGTATTTTGTTTTACAGTCCTCCTGGGTCTCTGTTGCGTTCAGCATCTTTTCACGGTACGGAAGGAATGGGAGTTGGTGGTCGCTGGCCACGAAGACCAAACCATCTCTACACAAGTGAGGATGATGGCCCGTATTCTCTAGAGGAAGAGGTAAGCAATTTACAGCTGCATTTGGTTTGAGAAATGGTTCAAGCATCCTCGGAAGTTTAAAAATAGAATGCGACAGTAGTGGGCTATTTGGCCGTGGAAGACCTACTGGGGGGGGGGGGGTAGGATGTAAAGTGAATGCTCATTCCTTCTGACGGGTCTTTTCTCTGATTACTCTGAGCCCACTCAGTGCTGACCTCCACTTGCCCTCGTCATGAACACTTTTGTTTCATGTTTTGACTTTTTTTTTTTTTTTACCTTTTCTTGTACCTGTCTATTTTTTCTTCATTCTGTCTTGCCTGTAATCTTTGAGGCAATTCTTATCCTTCCCATGGATATTCTATTTTCTTCTCCGAGGCTATGGGTCCCTACACTTGCACCAGAGGTGGTAATAACTAAAGAGTAAGGTGGTAATAAATAGAGTACTCAGAGAAGACCTTGTGGATCCTCACTGAACACTGTTATATTTTCTTCTCTTACCTCCTATATTCTTTTAGTGTGTGTGTATATATATCTAACTTTATTTTAAAATTTCATTACACAAAAAGGGTTACAACATTGGTTACATGCAGGGTACAAGGCTACTTATCACAAGTTGTAAAGCTCTTCCGGCTTCTCAGATGGCGGGCAGGAACCATGGATGCTGTGAGCATTTCCTCTGGATTGCCAGAGAGGAATCGATATGTATAATAATGTATAATTAAAGCATGTAACTTGTGCATCTATCAAGAAATAATAATAATAATTAAGGATTTCCTCAGTATAGATTCATGGGAGGTTATAAGAAAAGTGCTTGTGCATGTTTGGTTATGTGTGAATTTTTCAAGGATGTTCATATTTTGTTTGAAAGGGGATACCCCATACTGCTCTCTAACCAAATTCATAGGTTGTTTTAATATAAGACATAATCATTATTATAACATTTCAGCAAGCTCATCCTGTACCTCACTGTTCTCCGCTGAGAAGATCTCCAACTTCTCCGCACCAGTTGTCATCTCCCCACACCACCTCTCCGGCACGACAGACGACATTGTCTTCAGCCCGGGCTCGAAGAGCATCATATGCACTCTCGGACGAAGGTGAAGGTCAATTGGGATCTCCAACTAGGAAGGTATGCATTAATTCTTTATGGAATTCTCGTGGTATTGAAATTGGTATGTCTTCCTCTACAAATTTTGAGACCCCATCTTTACCTGTTGGGCAAAATGAGGTCTGGACAAAATTCTTTTGTTAGACTTGGCTATCCAGCAGTGACTGAAAACCTGGTGTAGTAAATCAATTGGCATATTTTGTTTAAATACTATGGGTAAATTTGTCCAACCGTCATTGACTATTCCAAGACATAAGGTCACATTGATAGCAATGAGTACAGTATTTTGTAATGAATGAACAATTGCTGTTTCAATATATGTAACTTAATTTCATTATCTTGCTCACCTTATGTGTTGCAAGTTTTAAATATAGAACCTCGGTAGGCCCTTAATAAGTTGGGGGCTTTTCATGATATACTGCGCTGTATTAATTGAGATTTTATACTGTATTGTATACATACTGTACAATCTTTTGGAAAATATATAATTTTAACCATGTAAATATTGTATGTGTGCATTGTATTGTATTGTATGTGTGTATTGTATGTTTGACATTGAAATAAATGTATGAAGTAAACATATGCACTCCTCTTTTACATCAGTGTTCTTTACACACTTGCTTCGTTTTACTCCAGTGCCTGCCGTCTGTGATTCATGGAGTGCTCTTGTTGCTCACTGTGCATGATTCATTTTCTACATTCATTCATTGTTATTACCCTGTTTCCCATTTTCATGGAGTAAGGAGGCATAAACCCAGAGAAAAGGTGAATACTGTAGTGGAAGTTGATTGTAGATATTTAAAAATAGAAATAATTTGTCCATGCATTACTTAATTCACACTATGCAGCATGAGAATTAGACAAACACCACCACATTCCAGCAGTCATACATAGCAGGACCTTACGTCTTTATAAGGTCATATGTATGTATATAAGGGGCCTTTATAAGGGGCCCCCCTCATGATTTTTTTTACTGTACAGTAGTGTATAACCACATTCACGTCTTAAAAACTATTTCCACTCGGCCTTGTATATATCGTATTCCTACGTTGTATTCACATTTAATTTCAGCTGACTTACACTCCATGTTATCGTCGATCTTCATTATCATTGCCTGCCTCTCCTCTTACCCTCAAATTCACAAAATACTGTACTAACATTTCATAACGTCCACCATCATCCATTTAAGATGGCTAAACCATTTCAGTACTTCTCAGTTTTGCAGTCAAGACTTATGCACTACATCTGACATTTTCACTCCTTGATCCATCTATTTTTCTAGCACTGCACATGCTTCTCAAATTGTCCATTTCTATGGCTCTAACTCTTTACTTTTCATGTATGCAATGTCATCTTGCACCCATACATAGGGGTCGGTACTATTTGCTGTTCGTTCAGTCCTTGGGTAACGAGTATTTCTATTTTTTTTTGTATTCTTATTCTCATTTCAAATTCATGGGCCTGTCTCAAATTTAACCCTTCGGCTGCGGCTTTTTATGCATATTTTTTCCCATGTGGATACTTAAACACATTATTAGAAGTAATATGAAGAGAATGGGATAAAATAATACAAACAAAATTCTCCTTGCCATAGTGTTGGTCTGGTGCACTCACAAAGTCATCCACGGAGGCCGATTTTGCCGCCACAGCCCACATGCGGCTGAGGAGCGTGTTTGTATGTACGCTGTGATACTTTTTACATTCATAATTACTCAGGAATTGCTATAGAAGGGGGCTGGTATGCTTTGGACACTTTGTTTAATGTGTGTATTAAATTGGGTATTGCAGGTAGACCTGTTTGTATTGTGCCAGAGTACAGATAAATTTCTTGGGTTGTTTTGCTGTGACCTTTAAAACCGTTAGTAAACATACAAGGTATTAATATCTAGTTTAAGATGTATAAATTGTCTGGTGTTAAATGGATGGTACTGTAGTTCCCGACACGTGGATTGAACGTTTCAGACTTGAGAAGGAATGTTTGTATGTAGGTATAAGTAAGTTACATTACATATTAAACAATATTGATATGTGCAAAACATATTTATAATTTCAAAAATACATAAAATTTAAAAAAAAAAAGAGTACATGAAATATTAAAAGTTGGCCAATTTTGTATGCAAGACAAGTCAGGCAGATTCATGGCTTGAGACATTGCAGAAATAAGCTTTGAATTGCATAAAAAGACAAATTTAACACCACAAATGTGTGAAGCTAGATTGAAGGAAATAGTGCATTAAGACCATCAGAACAGCGTATACTGTGCTTCGATCTCTTTGTTGCTGGACAAATTCTCTTGACAGAAGGAACCCATTTAGAACATCCTGCTGTCTGAAGCATGCCGGCTCTCTCCTATATTGTAAACAAAGTCAATTTTTTAGCATAACATCGCTATATTTTTAATGCTATGTTTAAAAAAAATATAATGCTAGTTTATATTTTGAAGTTAGAAACCTTTGCTAAAAATTTTGCAAGTTACAGTATCCATTTGTACCAACAAAAAAATTAGATTTGTTCATTAGCGTGTATGAGCTAAAGAACCATCAGTTGATATCAGAGGCAGAACTCTAATATCACTACATGGCTAAACATCAATATGATAACTGCAGCAACATTGCCTACATGGCAAAACATGGATAAAATATATGTATATTTTGTGGCTGAAGGGTTACTGGCCATTTACATCATTTCATTTTGTTTTGCTTACAAATCATCATCAGATTCATAAAGCTGTCTAACTTTGTAATACTGTGCTGGTAAAAAAAAAAAAAAAATTTGCAGTAATTGCAGCATAGGTAGATCAAAGTTAAGGTAATGAATACTTCAGACCCATAGTGATTAGATAACTAGTACAGCTCACTAACAAATAAACAAAACCCAGTGATCAGATGCAAAACACTCATACATTTCTAAATTCATGTATATAATTTTATTTTATTTTTTATATACTGTATATGAATTTCAGAATTTTCACATTTACTTGCAGACATCTTTGGATGAATCTGGCAGTGAGGGAAAGCGATCCCCATTGGGCAGCACTCGAGGCATGGTGTCGGGTAGATCTAAAGCCAAGATGGAAGCTTTAGATAACTTGGTCATTTCCACAATTCATTCGCTCTCTGTCAAGGTTCGCACCACCTCTGAAACACTTCTGCAAAAACTAAAGTAAGTAAATCCCATTATGGAAAAGGGAAAACAGGTTGGTGGGATCACCAACTATGACCAACCTTGGTGGGACGGGGAATTTGACTGTAATGTTGACAGTGATGCCGCACATTCAAATACCACTAATTAGATTTTTTCCCTTGGCTAGTACCATGCGGTCACCTTCATTTGGACCTCCCAATTGATCACCGTTCATAATCTATGTTCTAATACCAGCTTATGTAGTGTACATTAGTTACTATGTATAGGCTTAAAGTTTTTGTGAGTAAGATATCAAATTAAGGAATTTGTTACATGTATTTTTCAATTTGGATTTCCAGTTTATATTGTGAAGCTCATTTACGAGGTTGTCTTTTGGTGTTTCACTGTGTAGTCTGAAGGTTAAGTTCTTGATATTCAATAGTGTTTTATTCATGTTTTCTATGAGGATGGTAGGATAGTGACCAGTTGTTCTGTGATTATGCCAGGGGTGAGAGGGGTGTATGTTAGTCCATATATGGTTCAAGGCAAGGCCATATAGTGTAGGTTTGATTGATTCAGGTAGGCATGGTTATTGTGGGGATTAGCATACAGGAGTTTATGATGTTAAGGGGGAAAATTGACTTTGGGCTGTTTTGTTGACAATTTTGTTGCAATTGAAGTCATTTAATGATTTCATTCATTTGAAGTAGGGTCAGTCATTCAGGAAAGAGGTTGGTACCCACAAGGGGCAACAGCTTCAAACTGAACAAGCCACAATGTAGGACAGAACACAGGAGATACTTTTTCACCACATAGAAATAAGCTTATGGAATCACTTGCATCCCTAAGCTGTGTCTTCCCATTCGTATGTCATATATATAAACATTTTACCATTTATTACCAATTTAATAATGGAATAACTAAAGTAAATGAGGTAAGATTGCAGCAAAATTGTATACTGTATACAAATGTATACACATTATTTTTATTTTCAAAGTTTAATTTTTTACTAAATTTGAGAGATAACCCTGATAAAACTAAGGAAAGTGTACTATGATTGGATAAGGTTAGTGAAGAAAGTATAAGGGAATAAGAGAGGAGAATGAGCAGTGGATTGCTGATACAGATGAGCAAATATGGTGAGCAGATGGGCATGTCACTAACACACCAGAAGTGGCAATGAACTGGACTGAATGGAAACAGTTTGATATTAGTGTGTTGTTACTACCAAATTTAAATGGTAGAAACGCTCGTGACCAGTAGTGCAATTGGCTCTCGACTGAATGGTCTCGGGTTCAATTCTCGGGTAGGACAAGTCTTGCATTTCCCTACACCTAATACTTCTGTTTACCAGCAGGAAATAGGTACCCCTAGAGTTGGGCAACTATTGTGGGTTCCATTCTGAGAAAGGTCAGTCTTTATGTAAGGGGATAGTGGGACACTAAAACATGTCAAAATGGGGGAGAGGAGGTATTCATAGTAGTAGAAAACAGGGTAACGATGATAACTGTAATGGTAATGTTCATCAGAACATGCGGGAGATTACACTTGTATTTTAATGCACTGTCATTGTTCTTCAGATCCCAGTATGATGAGGAAGGAGATCGTGCAGCTTTGCTTGAGGCAGTGCTTGCACATCTTAGCGAGAGTGACCAGACGCTAACCACCGGTCAAAGCCGATCCACTTCCCGGGAGTTGGCTGGCATCCTTCGCAACCTCAAGAAAATTGAGCATGCTTTAGAAGGTATGAAAAAAAGTCATTTCTAGGAAAACTTGTTAGACTTGATAATGTACAACTCCTCTCTTTAACACATTGTACACTATTATTTAACATTTTTTGTTATTCTTCAAATCTCTGGCAGTAGACTACTATTGTATGCAGTATTAAATAACTTACAAGTAGGTTTTGCATGGAATAACAGCTTACTGGAAATTACAAATGGTGTAGATGTGTACATAAGACTGCATTATATAGAAATTGGGAAGCGAATGATGTCTAATGTGATGGTAATGTATTGCTTGCCTATGTTAATGTATATGTAACCCTCACTGGCACAGAACAAGGATGTATGGCATTTAAATGATTGTCTCAAGGCTTGATAAAATAAACAGGAATGTAGTAGCTCGCTGACATAAAAGTTATGCAAGTGAACCCTGATTTAACACATCTGATACACAAACGCAAAAAAGTGTCACAAAATAGTCCAAGCGCAGTTAAAAGTTCTGTACCATAGGGCACGGTCCGTGCATTACTGCTCTTCCTTATTCTTAGATATAGATAAAAATACAAGTCAGAACTTCATATCATTTGTAGATGACACACAAAAATCAGCATGAAAATTTCTTCTGTTGAAGACATTGAGAAACTATAAGCAGATATTGTAATAATAAAATTTTTGACTGGGCAGCAGAAAATAACATGCTTGACAGTGATAAATTCTTAGGTACTCAGGTATGGTAAAAATGAGGATCTTAAACAAAATACAGGATACAAAACACATTCAAATCTGCCCATAGTAGGAAAGCAGAATGTAAAGGATTTGAGAATAATGATGTCTGACACCCTAATATTTAGAGAGCGTTACTTAACAAATACAGCATCAGCCAGAAAAATTATAGAATGGATTACGAGGATCTTCAAATCCCGGGATCCCATCACAATGGTTGTACTATTCAAATCACTTGTGCTGTCCTATCTTGAGTACTGTTCAATATTCACTTTCCCCTTCAGAGCAGTGGAGATTGCTGAAATAGAGGGAATACAGAGAACACACACAGCATACATACTCGCCAAGTTGTACTCGCCTAGTAGTGCTTGTAAGGGTTGAGCTTTGTCTCTTTGGTCCTGCCTCTCAACTGTCAATCAACTGGTGTACAGATTCTTGAGACATAATAAAGTGCCTAACCTATTGGGATCGTCTCAAAGCTCTCCAAATACACAGTACAACCTCAATTCGGCGTACCCCGATTCAGCAAATCTCTGGCTAGGTCACACACTTTTCAGGCCAGATTTACTCACCTGTTTCGGCAAACTCTGGTTCGCCGAAGTAGGGGGATGTGTGGATTTGCTTGCGATGTTGGGACAGAGTTTACAGACTGGTGGAAAACTTTCCCATTACCTGTATATCACAAGTTGTTAATAATTCCTTCATACGACAAATTGGCTCACACAAGTGGACAAGTGAACCACACAAGAAGTTAACCATATTAACCAAACACCAGCCAGACTGGTCCACACAATAAATAAACCATATTAACCGAACACCAGCCAGAGTGGTCCACACAAGAAGTGAACGACCGAGTTTAAATGATTTTTGTTCGCTGATTTTTGGCACACCTATCTTTGTAAATTAATTTAAAGGCTGAAGCGTGAATAGCTAGCTACATGTGGTGAAATCCCCTTAAAGACATTTTCTGTGATGAAACAACTGGAGTGCGTGTGGACAGGTCTATCCCCTGTACACACAGCACCATGTGCTTTTCATTCAAATTCGTTGCTACAGTTCAGTGACCTACGGCCTCGAAATAATAAAATTAATAAATCTTTCTAAAATAAGTATATTTATAGCTCTTATTATCCTAATAATGTTGCTAAACTAAATATATAACCCAAAAATATGTACCAGTAATATGATATAAATCCAATATTTGAGAGATTTCTTACTGGAATCTGGCTTACTTTAGCCTACTGTAGGGTGTATAAACCTAGTTCCTTGGTGTTAGCCGTCCATCTGCCTGCCCAGAAGCCCACCCAAATAGCCGCCCACCCACACTGTCTGCCCAAATAGCCGCCCATCCGCCTGATGCCTGCCCGCCAGTCAGCCACCAATCCATCCATGATGATGCGATTGATGTTTAAAGATGAACATTCTAGATTTTCAAGCTAGTGAAGAATGATTGGAAAGATTTAAGAATAGGCATAATATTCAAAACAGGAAAATTGGCAGAGACTCATTAAGTACCTGAAACCAACACAAAAGGTGATGTAAACATTTAGAACAACCTGTGTAGTGTGTAAGTTAGAACAAGTGTTAAATTTAAGTACATAGTGTTAGTGTTTAAAATTACTGCAACTTTCATTTTGTGTACAATAGTTTTCATAAACTATATTGTAGTACACAACAAACAACAGAACTACATAATCAATACAGTGCTAATTGCATAATACAGTACTGTACATATTTACTATACTGTATACACAACTCCATGAAAATTCAAAATGGACATATGTACTCCAACAGTAAGATAAATAAAACTATAACAGTATTTTTAGTAGAGTAGTAATATACTGTATAGGTACAGTATATAATATGATAATGCATTTTTATTGCGTACAAGAAAAGACAGACACAAATGCCTCCTGAAGGTCACCTGTTGCAACGAATTCACCCCCACAACGAACTGGGGGCTGGTCCCATATAGTGCACTGAATAAAGATTGTACTGTACTCCCTAGAAAGGAAATGGGAGAGATATAAAATAATATTCACATGGGAAATAAAGGAGGCCCAGGTCCCAAATCTACACAGTAAAATATCAACATACTGGAGTGAATGATGTGGAAGGAAATGTAGAATAGATCCAGTGAAGAGCAGAGGTCCCATAGGCACAATCAGAGAACATTGTATAAACATCAAAGGACCACAGTTGTTCAACATCTTCCCAACGAGCATAAGAACTATTGTTGGAACAAACGTGGACATCTTCAAGAGTAAACTGGGTAGTTTTCTTCAGGAAGTGCCGAATCAACTGGGCTGTGGTGTGTATGTGGGCCTGCAGGCCGCTCCAAGCAACATCCTGGTGGACAAAGCTCTCACAAGTCATGCCTGGCCTCGGGACAGGTTTGGGGAGAAGAAGAACTCCCGGAATCTTAACTAGGTGATAAAATGCGAATATTAATATACAATAATGCAGTGTATTTTCATATCCCAAGGTTTTCAGATAACATATCAAACTTGTGCATTGAATTTTGTGATTATGCAGTTTTTCATGAGATATTGCTGCCTTCACACATTTACAAATTAATTATTGCATGATAATTGAAAAATTATATTACAGTACTAAAGTTCTTTCACACAACACAAGTACTAAATGCCCTTTTATGTTCAATAATTTTTGTTTGAAAATATTACTAGTTTGCAAGTGCTCAAGCACTTGTCTCGTCCATTCTAGTTATCAAGCATTAAATTCTCTTTCCATACATCCTGGGAATCACTTAATGAATATGCCTCACTTTGATTAATAGATTATACCTCTACTAATAATGAAGCAATTAATGAAATGTTCTGTGGGCACTGTTAAGTGTCATAATCTACCTGACTGGTCGTAGGTTCACAAATACACTTGAAGACATCAGTCAGAAATAAATAATTCACATACATATATTATTTGACCCAAAGGAAATCTTATCCAGCAAACATGCAAGCTCTTGTTTTAGGCATTTGCTAATCATTGGCTACTCAGACCTTGCTATAAATATAAACTTGATTGTTAGAAAATATAACTTGAGAATTGAGTTGCAGGAATACCCCCTAGCTGGATATTCATTATTCTGGAATTACTGCCGTCATTATTTGGGATACAGTCGGTTGTCTCGATTTGGGTGAGGCACATACTGTACCAATATAAAGGCATGTAATTACATTGCCTTATTTTGCACTGAAGTGATTGGATCTAACACGAGGTTTGGAGATCCATCTTGCTTCAGTGTTGAGGGGGTTCCTTCAGTGTACATTCATGTAATATAGAATGAGTTGCCAGAAGATTTTTCTTAGTTGCGTATGAACTGCATACAATGGACATTGGATGCAGACTGCAGTCTCATTGCAGTGACTTTTTTACTTCTTTGCGAACCACAATCGTGGCTCCTTTCTATTATTGCAGTGGAGGTTTCTTCTCGGTTGGTGTCGGTGATAATCCTTGCCTCTTTCCTCTAATCAAGAAGCCTCTTGTGTACTCATGGAAATTGAAGACAGTTGTTTGCGGAGTGCTTCTTGTAGTGGCCAGAAAGGGGCTACAACTTTCATGACTCCCTTTGCTCTCGACTGGTTATCTTAACCCAGTTCCATTCCTATTTCTTAATGAAAATCTTTGATTGGTCCTATTCCAGCCAGTGGAAGCTCCCTACCAGTCTCTTACCTTTATTACAGACTTTCCAATGTTTTGCTCATAATGAACCTACTTCCTAACTGGGGATTTAAGCGTGATAAAGAACATTGTGAGGGTGTTTTCTTCAACCCCTCAGTTTTCTTAGGCACTGCTTAGTATCACTGGTATATTTTTGGTTCAGTATTCTTAAATTCTATAGGAGAATAAAATACAAGTGTTTGGAAATTAGACTGAGAGAATATGGAAAGCACCCATCTGAACTGAATCATTGTTGCTCTGGACCCTACATCTCTAAGCCTACCTGCTTGTGCTCTGATAGGTTTAAAGTCAGAGATCATGTTTGGAAGTTTGTCTTGATAACTGTAGGTGAGTATTACACTGCCACCTGGTGGTGTGGACATAAGTGCCACACTAAGGACTGAGGAATGGGCAAGAACCCTCTGTTGGCAGTCACTTGGTATGCTTAAAAGGCTTTTGTGTTTATGCTGTGCACTTGTTGAGCATCAAGAGATGGATAGTGGTCTCCAGTGACCCTTCCAGCATCTTATTAGGGGGGCAACTGAATGATTCTCCTTATTGCTGTTCATATTAACTCAAAGGATGATTTAATTTTATCATCTACACAGCTGAGCAGAATATGCAAAGATAATAGGCTCAATGAATGATGTAGTTGACACTTTCTGTAATTGTAACTCAAAAGAAGTTGATCTATACGAAACATTTACTGTACTTGATCCTAAAATATAGAGTATGAAAATCTGAGAATTATTAGAGCAAATTATTGAGACAAATTATTCTAGTGTATTAAGTAAATAATTCAACCTGTCCTCTCGAATAGTACATCGCATTTTTTCATAAATCCTGAGGCCAAAAAGTGATGTACATATTAAAAATCGTAGAGGGATGCAAAATTGATGTGATGTCCTGTTTTCTTTTCGTGAATCCTTGGGTTTTGTTAGGTTTGGGCAATTTAGTAAATCAGTTTAGTGACTTAGGAATACTCAAAGAAGATGGGTTGAATAATTCACTAACAATTATGTCTGTATTGGGTTGCATATATTAATAGGTACAGAATACAAGTCGAAAGAAAAAACCTTATGCAACCATCCTGTGGGTGGTAAAGTGGAGGGGTATACCGAGGCACATAATTAGCTGAGGAACCGGTTTTCATCAGCCAGCTATACATTCAAAGTAGTCTTTGATATACCATGCGCATTACAGTGACGACTTCTCCTTTATGTGATCCAGTGTATCTGTCACTCCACGATAAGTAATTACCTCTGTTTGGGTTTTGTACCGAGGCTTTCTAAGTGGTTCATCTACCTTATCATTACCAATTTCAAAAAGTTTGTATTATTTATACTTTCAGGATGTGATTAGCATAATTATTAATGATTTTTGTAGGTTACTGCTTGTAATTAGAAATAGCGAGGGGAATATTTGTCTATCACATACCGCCTTACAAGTTCAAGTGCCAAAAATAGTTAACATTTGAGCCATTTCTTGTATGCAACTCAATTAGAAAGGTTCTTTCTCATTCTTAGAAAATATACTTTAAAGTGTAATAAATTGCAACCCTGTTTATCTGGACCAAATTTGATGAACTGAACTAAAACCCATGATTTATAAATTAGTTTGTGATATTTTGGGTTGCTAATACAAAAATGCCTGTACTGTATATATATAGTATGAGCTAACATCCCCATCAGAACATTTTTATTTTCCCATCTAGTTTGTGTAAGAAGTGGCTCATTAATGTTACATTAACCATTTGTTTAGGCCTGGGCATATGATAGGTCTGGCCATATGATTAAGTGGCATTGTAAATGATTTAAGAATGGAAAATCCTCATTTTAATATAAGATTTTCATTTGATTTGTGTGATAGCTGTATGTAGCAATGTAGACCATGTAGGGTTATCTCCCAAGATTACTGGTTAATTAATGCATGTGTCACAAAACTGGGTAGTACAGTACATGTACATATATAAGATAGACATATATTTATACATAGCTTTGTGTACTTGTAATAATTTATTTAGGAGATGGTAAAGTACAAACTTCAATAGATGCTTAATTCACACAGCTGTGGCATGTTCTTGAAGAAGCCTTTGCTTGAACAGACATGGTAATGGTGCGTGTACAGCGTGATGATGCACATACAGTGCTCATTTGGACTAACCTCAATTTTTTCTTACCCATACACATTATCATTCAGCCCTGACTGACAATGCCCTAGTTGAGGATATCAATGGGTGAGGAGAGCTTCTAGCTTGTCTATTATCTGCTACAGTTCTTGCTCACATACTCTTGCAAGATTTTGGCTGTGTGTGTGTGTAAGGATCTCGGACCATACTTTCCAACTGAATGCCAGTAGTGTCTCATTACGTATCTCAAATTATATTATGGGAATGAAGATTTTGTTTTAAAGTGCACTTTATTTCTAAATACACTGGTTCATAGATTTGAGATAAATGTAATACAAAACCAGCATATGTGGATCATAGAATGCTGCATGCTAATGTTGGGAATGTAATTTAGAATCATAATGTTTATAGGAATAACGTGCATATTTACTTAATGCCAAAGAATTACTTCCTTATCTAACACCATATACAGAATTATGAATAACTTGTAACACATTAAAGATACTCATTCTTTGGTCAGATATTATTTATCTACGCTGACAATGAATCTAATTCTGCTTAATATACAGTTCGAAACTATGGCCCTTAAAGTGCAATACATATACCTGCTAATTGCTGGCTAGATCTCAGTTTATTGTAGTCAAGGAAGTAGACAAGACTTGAAGTGTTATTGACAGGCTGTTACAGTTGCAAGGACAAAAACTGAATATGTTGCATGTAGTAGTGGTTGTTTATTTGATGCATCAATGTTGTGTGTGTTTTAGATATCCTTAACTTTTGTGTTCTTGGCATTTTGGACTTTTAAGTTGTCTGGTCCCTTTCTCAATACCATCTTATAAGATGCTACCATGCCCAGAGATGGTCATCATTTTTTATGTTGGTGTAGCTTCACAGGAGGAAATAAAGGTTTTGATTAATGATGAAATGAGATGGAATAATTTACGGGAGTTTGTAGATTTTGAATGTGACTTCAAATGTAACCAGTCTGATGCCTAGGATCCCAGAGATAGAATACTGGAAATGTTATTGGATAACCAATTTTTTAAATAGGAAGTAATAGGGATCAGAGGCCAATTAAAGAAGATCTTTTAGGACAATGCACAGATGTATCTTTATAGATCACATACAGCTGGAAATTAGGGTTGACACAGGCAGCCAGATCCTAGAGGTAAGAAATTAAGGATTTATCTTGCAAAGCAGATATGTATAGTTTATCAAGGAAGCTATTGAAGTGATAGCCCATGAAGTGAGTAGGGTCACGGCAATATTAAATATTTGTAGCAAAATCAGGGATGTAATTTGGTTAATAAGTGGTTAATAATAAAAATATTTACCCATGTAAAAAAAGGTCTGGTATTTCCAGCTATGATTATTTTTCTAATAGGGACAAAATATGTTTTGTGTATTCATTTTCTGACTTGGGAATATGTTGTAATTAACTCAGTCAATATAAGCAAGAAAGGAATTTATAAAATATACTATGGAACAGATGAAAGAGAGATCACATATACATGGAAGATAATTGAAGGTCAAGTTCATACTGTGCACAACAAAATTAAAACTTATTGGCACAGTAGATTCTGGTAGGAAATGTAGAATAGACCCAGTGAAGGGTAGCATTGCCATAGGTGCAGCCAGAACATTGGAGACCAAGCATTTTTTAACTTTCCTTTAGCAAAAGTGTAAATTGGATTTGTGTTGGAAGATTAATAATAATGGATATGTAGTGTTGTGGACTACTATCAGCAACTACTTTACTGAGCAACACAAGTGAAGTGAACATGGAAGTTTCTCTCTCTGAATATAGCTATTTGCTTAAACTTTGTTTTAGGGTTCTGTACCTTGTTCAGGGCCTGCAGATTGGGGCCATATTTGCTGCTACTGTTTGGCATAATCTTCAGTGTGCTTCAGTTGTCGACTTGTACCTCTACTCTGGTAGTATGAGTACAGTAACTCTGGCTCTCAGGATTTTTTTTCCTTGCTTCTTGGAGGAAAAAGAAGGCTCCCCAAGATAATGTCCAAGGTAACGCTGGCTCTTTGGGGAGCCGGCAGCTGAGCAGACAGAACACTGGACGCGTGATCCTGTGGTCCCGGGTTCGATCCCGGGTGCCAGCGAGAAACGATGGGCAGAGTTTTTCACCCTGATGCCCCTGTTACCTAGCAGTAAATAGGTACCTGGGAGTTAGTCAGCTGTCAAAGGCTGCTTCCTGGGGATGGAGGGCTGGTCGAGGACCGGGCCGCGGGGACACTAAAGCCCCGAAATTATCTCCAGATAACCTCTAGGGAAGTGTCCTGAGGTCCTGGTGGGTATTCTTGTTTTTCCTGGATTTGGCCCCATGTTCCTGGTTGCCTTTCCTAGGTTTAAGTCGTCTTTGGGTGCATTCTTTGGTTCTTGGATGTGTGCCCTGGATGTTTCTTTCCTACTCCTGGGCTCCACTTGGGACATTCCGGTGCCCTAGGTATGGTGTTCTGGAGTTTGGCCTCTGATTCCCAAATGTGTTTCTCAATTTTTCTGATTTTCAGAATCCCTGGTGGGACCCTACTCTGTAAGTATTCTATTTTTACGGCCTACCTTAGACCTCTAGGAGTGGTCATGTTGGCTGTGTTCCTGTGTTTGTGCCTTGCCACTTATACTGGTATGTTCCTATGTTCCTGCAAAGTGTCTTCCTGTGTTCTTCATGCCTTCAGCCACATTTCTGGGTGGATGGTAGCTCCAAGTTCAGTATGTTGTATCCTTGGTCATGAGTGCTGTGAGAGATTGTGTTCCATCCTTCCTTCCCTTTTCCAGCTGGCACTTCTCCAGGGTCTCCGGGCTTACATTTCCAGTGGCCACCTTAGCCAGAAGTCACTGACCACTCTGGTTATTTCCCTCCATGTTTGTTTTTGCTCTGGAAACAAAAACTTGCTTCAAGAGTACTTGCTGGGGGGAAGGGGGTACTTGCTGGAGTATCTCCTTTCCACACTTTGGTGCAGCCTTTTTACCTGTGAGTTGTTGCCTCAATTCCAGTCTTTGTGCACTTTAGCTCTTCCATTGTTTCATAGATCTGTTGCCCAAATCTGTTTTTTGCCTTGTTTGGGTTCAAATTTCTGACCTTGCTTGCATTGCTTTGTCCTGTGTGTGGCTGGCAAGTGCCTTCTTCATGGAGGGGCAGTTTTTTCCTGCTTTATATGGCCATTGGGTGAAATCAGTTCAGCAGGCAGCTGGTTCCTTCCCATCAGAGTCCTGCTGGAGTGTTTGCCATAATGTGTTTTTAATATCATAATGATCGTTTTTCTTGGATGCTTCATGTGTTGGTCAAGTTTGTCTGACTGCAGATTCTTTCTGCACAATGATTTTACTTTTAACAACACCTGGCTAACCTTCATATTGACTGCTTTTCAGGCATTGTGTGTTGAGCATGTTTTCCTGGTCTGCCATTGGTGTGGGACAGTAGGCTGCAGTTTCTTCATTTTTTCTTTGAGCATCTTCTGGCAAGTTATTTCATAGGGAGTTGGTGAGGGAAAACATCAAAGGGGACCTATCTCAGAAATCAGGCAAAAGTCAAATGGAAAAACTCTTTCCAATCTGATTCTTTTATTGCTTATGTCCTCTTTTGGTCCTGGGTGGATTTCTTTGACTTAGGCTTTAAGTGAAGACTTCTGGCTTCTCTGACCCTGGTGAGGTGATCTACCTACCGCTTGTCAGTGGTCTGATAGTGTTTAGTTACTAACCAGGAGCTTTTATAGTGGAATAATTTACTTTTCTCATGAGTCCAATGATCACTTGCATGGGGTGATTGATGGATTACTCTACTCTTCATTATTTTAAGTGATCAGAAGTATTCAAATTTGGTTCATATATTGACTTACTGTGTATTTGACTCTGAAGTAGCGGATACCTTTTCTAGAAGTGTATTCTAGCAAGGGATGACTGGATATAATTTTAACAATAAGCTACCTCTCCAGGTATTCAAATATTAATGTTCAAAAGCTGTTAATTTACATGCAAAAAAAACAAAAAAAAATCAAACTTGAGTAAATTGAGGATTTATTGTACAGTAATGTACATTTTGTGGGGCTCGATCTAGTTCCAAGCACAAGTTATCAATGAGGCTAATTCAGTTAATTTGGACTTCTGGCCTCCAGAACCCCTAATTTTGCGTAACTCTTCGAATACAAACAATTATTGTGGGCACCAGCAGACCATACCATGTTTTGCTCTTCATCTTTTCAGTTTTATCTTGCTTTTTTGCAGTGATTTAATAAAGTACAGCTTCCTACCACATTGATCCCACTCAACTTGCACTGAGGGCAGTTTTCATGTGTGTTGACTGCCTTCATATCCAAGTACTGTGTTTATATTTTTCATAGTTCATAATCTTCATATCTAGTAGATTGTTTTCAATGTTAATTGCCTTAATATCGAAGTATTTATATTTTTCATAGGTGTTAATAACCTTCATACCTAGATAATTGTTTTTGTAAATTTTGACATTTTTATGAAATAAATCCAGCAGCCCTTATCACCCACCTTTGGATCGTGTTCTTTCTGCATAACTTTTTTTTTTTATCCCAAGAAATTTTTTTTGTTAAACATGGCATTTGTATCTATTAAATACTGTACTGAACTGAACTGTTATATAAATCTTTAGCATTTAATCTCAAATTATTATTTGAAATATTATTGTACAATGTGCATGTTGACGATTGTTTTGTTTGTTGCAGTCCATTATTGCACAGTGCACTTTGTGTACATCTCTATACTCTTGCAACGTGACATATGCAGTTGTTAAGGAACTGCTAATATAACGATACTTTAAAGTATCACAAGAAATTAATCAATTTGTTATAAATTTTACACACAATTCTTGGGTTAGCAAAATATAAAATATTGTTGATGGCCCTTGTGAGATTTGTATTAATGGTGGTTAGTAAGTAATGTGAACTGTATTTATCATTTTATGGCAGTCAGGTTTTGTGCAACTTTATCAACGTTTCCAAGAACTTTTTTTTTTTCCCTGTTCCTTTTGTTATTGTATATTAAAACTTTTAATTACATTGCTGTAGATTCTGTAATTTTGTCACTCTTAGATGAATGCTCAGTGGATTTAATTTTTTTGTAACGATATTTTATTTTAACAGTAATTGACCGTGTGATGGTGTGTGTGGATGAAGACGACGATGACGACGACCTCGATGGAACTGCTGGTCATGAATGGGGGGAGAATGACTACTGATGCATGTGGGCAAGAAAGTGTTTTGTAAATATATAATTAGGTACAGTACCTTCAAGTGTTGATAAATATTTATGGTGGATGAGGAGTATTACTAAAAATGTAACCAAAGTGTTGTATGTATCAGGCCTTTGTGAGCTGTGTCGTGATGACACAGACATGATGTAGGTCAACTAATCATTCTGCAGTTACATAATACACACAAGGCCGAATCTTAAGTAATTGTGGTGATAACTGATGACATTTGCTTGCCAGTACTTAACTGCTTTGTAAAACCTTGTTTGTAAGAGTACATGAGCCCAGTTTTTGTTCAAAGTATACAACATTTCTGTATTTGTGGTGGGAATGGCTGTGAAGAAAGAGTATTTTACTGTATAGCTAAAGTGGATCGAGGCAATTTAAGTACAGTATTGTGATTTGTAAAATATAATATAGTATGCAGAATGTAATATGTATTTCAATAGACTGGCAATTTTAGCTGTCAATATCTAGGTAAAGACATACTGTACGTTCTGAAGTATTTTGAACGGTGCCGCATGGAAAACTATTTGGAAATGGCTACCTATAAAAACATTTGCTACAGTATTATAGTAAGTTCAGAAAATGTGAACAGTGTGATAAAGTTATGAAATGAAAACTAATGGAAGATGCTAGTTCAGTGATTGAAGGACAAAATGTAGAGATTAAACATTCCAGTAATTTATGCAGGACTATTGGAACCACTGTGGTGCCATTGCTCTTAATCTTACTTCATATTTTGTGATGTCATAACAAAAATCCTCTGCAGCAACATTCAATGCTAATGGTGGTATTCCAAGTATTGCTTTAAAATTCTTTTTGAAGGGTCATCTGCTATGAGTAATGTCATGTGAATTAGTATATGTATGCAAGAGCCATCTTTTTATTATTATTATTATTATTATTATTTAATGTTTCATTTGGAAGACAACCTCATGACTATTAAGGAGATTAAAAAAAATAAACCCATCTCTTGCAAATTCTAGACTCCGAGTGATCCTTTTTCACACCCTAAATATTTTGCTCATACCCATACAGTTTTGTAGTATGTGGGTGTTATCCAAGCTGCTATATTGTCATTTAATGTGATTACCCTTGAGAATGTTGTTGGTGGAATTCAGCTCAATGCATGCATTCATATTTCATACATACAGACAGACAGCAATTTAAATTGCAATTTCTTAATATTGCTGAATATTTTGGTAAAAATGTTATTTTTTCTGTGACGAGTTGAAACATAATTGGCAGTGTTATGGCAAGATGGAACTTGCCAATTATTAGGGAGTAATACAAATTATAGTGGGAGTGCATATTGTTGTTACTTTCCTTTAAACATGCAGTGAAGATGTGGTTAAACATAAACGTTGTCAAGTTATATTACCGTGTTAATGATGACTTTATTATTTACAGGGATGGATTTTGTCACCGTGTTTCTGTATGTTTTGTTTGGTTCACCAATTTTAATGGTTCAAGTGATACTGATGTATTGAAAATTAGGTAAAGAGCTTCATTCTCTAGCATTGGAATGTAGTACGTGTTGAGGCGTTAAAAGTAACCCAAGTTGACTTGTGAAACACAGCCTCCACCTACTAGCTCTCACTTATGTTGTCTGCAGACTGCACTCTAATACCTGTAAATACAATTTAGAAATATTTTATTTACATGCCTTTTGTTGAGTTATGTAAAGAATGTGAATTTGCACACTTGGACAACTATAGTTGGTGGCATGTTCTGTGGTCTTCCATGGAGACTTGTTTGACCTTGGAACTGTATTATTGAAGATTTACAAGTTTGCATTTCATTAAATGATGGTTTCTTATTGTGAAACAAAAAATATGACAAATAAGTACGACTGTGCTTTGTGAAAAAAATTGTCCTATAAAATCTTGAATCTCTTACTCTGTTAAATCATTACATGATTAGAATTAAAATTGTTCTACTGCATGCATTTTTTAAGAAAAGACTCATTCATATTCACCCTTTACCACGGGTGTGGTAGAATTGTCTGCATGTTTGTTTTATTTTTGAAATTGGAAGACTAATTCATTTCCCTTCCTCTTACTTTCATGAAGTAATAAATTAAAATGTACCTTTTTTTCTCCATTATGTAAATTCTGTAGAAGCTAATTTCATTTTTATCTCATTGTACCATGCAAACTGAAATGTGGTAGGACAACATTCTCTTCAAAGTGATATTGTAAATAACACAATTAAATGTACTTTATACATTATTAGAATGTTAGCAATATGAATTAAAATCTTAACTAAAACATGTTTATCACTACCTTGCATTTTCTGTAGTACTAGCAGCACCCTGAAAATCAGACCTTGATACAACAAATTTTGTAAAAAATCTGGACCAAATCCATCTATATTTATTAGTTCTGTCCATATTTTCTAAATTCAGCTTTTTTATTTATAAATCTCCTCCTCCAAAGTGTCACCTTGTCATTGTGAAGAGGCTCACGTACATAGAGGGAATACAGAGAACATATACGGCACGCATAGATGCAATAAAGCACCTAAATTATTGGGATCGTCTCAAAGCCCTCCAAATGTACTCACTAGAAAGAAGACGAGAGAGATATCAAATAATATACACCTGGAAGATACTGGAGGGCCAAGTACCAAATCTACACAGTAAAATAACAACGTACTGGAGTGAACGACATGGAAGAAAATGTAGAATAGAACCAGTGAAGAGCAGAGGTGCCATAGGCACAATCAGAGAACACTGTATAAACATCAGAGGTCCGCGGTTGTTCAACGTCCTCCCAGCAAGCATAAGAAATATTGCCGGAACAACCGTGGACATTTTCAAGAGGAAACTAGATTTATTCCTCCAAGGAGTGCCGGACCAACCGGGCTGTGGTGGGTATGTGGGCCTGCGGGCCGCTCCAAGCAACAGCCTGGTGGACCAAACTCTCACAAGTCGAGCCTGGCCTCGGGCCGGGCTTGGGGAGTAGAAGAACTCCCAGAACCGTATCAACCAGGTACGACTCCCTGGGGGCCAGTGAGGGTTTGCCTTGGTCCCCCTCTCCTGCCCCACCCAGGGTGTTGTACATGCTAAGGAACACGCAAGTAGGGGTCTTGTGAGTCAGTGGACCTCCCGCTGGAGGAGCTGCCCTTGGATGATTGGGTGTCCAGGCTGGAACTTAAGGAAGAATGAGGTCTTTGCACCAGTGTGGGAGAATGGACGAGGCAGTAGGATTCCCCTGTTGAAAAGGGGGAGCATCGCTGGGGACGACGCACCCTTCCTGCACTCCCCAGCGCTCGGCCTCCCTGGTAGGTGGTGTCCCTTGGCTCTAGGACCCAGACTTGGAATTAATGCTGTATGGAAACTGAACCGACTTCTCTTACCCAGGTTCATGGGGTGGGCGACCAGGCACCTGAGTCGGACTGTGAAGGAAAGGTGGGCTCTGTAGCTCCCTCTACATTGGGCCCAGACCAGGCTGTTGCTCTGACTCCTGACTCGCTCTCTCTGCTTCCCTCCCATCTAGTGGTGAGGTTGAGCCCCAAGCCCCCAGTGGTGACAACCACATCACCTGGAATGGCTCCATCTCTCCTAACAATAGCGTCTTTACCCCCCCCCCCTCCATCCTCTTACTGAGGGTGCTCGGCACCATTTCTGCATTCGCATGTTACCTTCCGGTTCTAATACATTCCAAGCTTTGTTTGGTCCTGCTACGTGGACTAAGTATTTTGATATCAGTCATGTTAATTCTACAAGTGTTGATAATGTATAAATCCATAAGCACCTAGTTTATTTGGTGGACACCTTTGTCATTATTAACCCCCACCCATACTGGTACATGTGTCGAGAAGGACATTTCTCCCTCTTCGCCGTCTTGATGCTCTTCACCATACTGGGTTGCGCTTCAGCTCTGATGCCTTTTGTTCGATTCCTACTCTATGCCTGTATGTTGAAACTGGCATCCTGTCCCTGCAGGTTCGCCGTGATCGTTTCTATCTTTGCTACTTTGAGCGGTCCCATCATCATCTTCACTCTTGCTTATGTTGTAATTTGACCTTTACCCATCCTGTGGTCCCGGTTCCCTTTCATCACCTACCTCTTTCTGTACGATTGTCTCCCTTGCAAGGTTCTCTTTTGGTTTGTGTTACCAGTGTTTTTCCCTCGTGTCGTTCCATCCTTGCCCCCATGGAGGGTCCTCCTTCCTAAGTTTTGTTAAACCTTGACCCACATGACTAAAGCTTTTACCCCTCGTACAGTTCTGAAACGCCTCTTGCTTAGGCGTCTCTAGGATATTTATGTTTGGTTATAAGCTTGATATTTTCCTGATTATAAACAGAATAGTACCAAATTCTACTAATTGTCGATTACGTCAATATATGTACAATGGCCCCACATGGTTAACTAAAGTACTATTTACACAGGAGGATGTTGTTCCTTACTATGAACACACTTTTACTTACGCAGGTGTCAGCCATGGGTGGTGTGTGTAGGGAGACCTGGAATAATTTGAGTGCAGCCCTCTGGTTTGCCCTGATTTAAGTTGCTATATATGGCATCACCTCAACGGGATACTTACAGGATTATATATGTCATTAGGCTGTTGTCACGGGAAGCTTGGATGTCAGAGGTTCTGGGTTACTTTAGAAAGTAGTAGTTTTTTTTTTTCTCCGTTACTTAGCCTTCATAGGGACTTGGAATTGAAGGTAGAGGTCTGCATGCGTCTCTTGTTCCATTGTACTACCGTTATGGTGTGTGGCTTCCACATACAGTACTCGAGCCCTCCCTGCCTCGGTTAAGATGCAAACCTCTAATATTTCCATCATCCATGGTCTATATAACATTGGTGGGCACCATGGTTATTAACATTAAGTACTACAGTCATTTTGACTTACCATGTTGAGCTCTATTATCATGGTCTATTCTCCTCCTGTGTCTGCCTTATTTGTCCTGTAACCATATCATGATGGTAAAGACCGGAAAGAGAATAATGAAATTTTTAAGTTATTGTAAGTTTTATTGTGATCCCTGTTTAAAACAGGTTGTGATTTTTTGTAAAATATTTTCATTTATATAAATAAATATATAAGATTATGTTGTATATAAAATCTGAGTAAAGTCGTAGCCATTGCTGTGCATGAACTTTGTAGATGGCAGTTTTTCATTGTTGTTTAATTTTGCGTTTATTGGAACGATAATGAAAGATTTGTAATACCTTCAGTGATCTCTGAATTTTTATACTATAATGGCAAGCCAGTGATCAACCAGTCTGTGAGCCAAGTCATGTTGAAGAGAGGAAACTTGGTGACCATCCTTCCTCTCAGCCTCCTAGCCCCCTCCTCTGTAACTGGCTGCAGTTACAAAGGAGGGGTAGGACGGGGAATGGGCATCATGCTTGTGCTAGAGGTGATAACCCTTGGCCTCGCGCATGATTCCGTTGGCCATAAACCCACCTTTGGCTGCATTTGTGACGAGTCACAAATGCAACACCCTTGGCTACGAGTGTGACGTGTGATGTCCTCGGTGAGATCAACATCCTAGACCGTGAGTGTGACGGCCAGCGAGCTCAGGGTAAGGCCATTGTGCCTGCTGCTCCACCCTTCCACCAGACACATCTGCACCACGCGACAACACTGTCGGTGTCCCCTAGCCAGTAGCATGGGGTCGAGTAACACCAGGGAATAAGTTAACGGTGTTAAAACTGTGGGATCCCAGCATGTGATATAGACTGGGGTGCAGGGGTGAGTGGTGTGTGTGTAGGGATGGGTCGTGTGCTTAAAGCAGCAGACAGCGGCATGTCCCTCAGGACGCGAGTGCTAACGCTGGTGTCCCCAGGTGTTATGAGGTAATGGCACCGGAGTCCTCATTGTCTTCACGACTCTCCCGTCTGTCCTGCCTGTGATACTGTACTCCAATACACGATCATCTACTCCAGTAGCATTTTATTTTCCTTAATCATCTGATGACCTGATACATTGCAAGTAGAAAACAAGATATTAAGAAAATAACTAGAAAATATAATAATTCTCAGTCTGAAGTTTCAATAAAGACCACCTTGTATAGCGGACCCCATCAGGCACATTGGTCTAGTATTAGCACATACGTGACCATACAAATTACTATTATTATTGCCTGCTGCTCTACTACACCACCAGAATTCTTGGTGATATTTAGCGCCCTCTGATAATTCCGTCATTTGATGGTGCTACATAGCCTTCCCGGTTTGGTGCCGCATTTTGATAATTACTTACACCACCAACTCCAGGCACCAACCCTTCCTCGCGTCCAGTAGTATCCGTTCCATCGCCGTGGACAGCAGAATACGTTGATTGCTCAAATTTGAACGATAATTGCATTTTTCCATTCCCACTTCTGGTGTACTCGCCTAGTTGTGCTTATGTGGGTTGAGCTTTGGCTCTTTGGTCCCGTCTCTCATCTGTCAAACAACTGGTTTACGGATTCCTGATCCTACTGGGCTCTATCATATCTACACTTGAAACTGTGTATGGAGTCAGCCTCCACCACATCACTGCCTAATGCATTCCATCTGTTAACTACTGACAGTGAATAAATTCTTTCTAACGTCCCCGAGGCTCATTTGGGCGGTTTTCACCTGTGTTCCCTTGTTTGTGTCTCGCCCGTGCTAAACAGTTTATCTACCCTGTCAATTCGTCAGAGAATTTTATAGATAGTGATCATGTCTCTCCTAAATTTTCTGTCTTCAAGTGTCGTGAGGTTCAGTTCTAGTAATCTTTCCTCGTAGCTCATAACTCTCAGCTCGGGGACTAGCCTGGTGGCATACTCTGAACCTTTTCTAGCTTCGTTTTGTGTTTGACTAGATGTGGACTCCGGGCTAGAACCGCATATTCCAGTATTGATCTGACATATGAGGTATACAAGGTTCTGAATGATTACTGACACAAGTTTCTAAAGGAGAAATATGCGTAGGGGGTCCACTACCATTCACAAGATGGGTAAGGGGGGGTCCTCTACCACCGGTAGGATGGGTATGGGGCCTACAAATCCTCCCATTGGTTAAGTATGGGGTCCCCTCTACCATCCAAAAGATTGGTATGGGGTCCCCTACCGCACACAGGTGGGCGGTAATGGATCCCATACCCATTCTGTCGGCGATAATGGACCCCATACTCATCCAACAGTGGACCCCATTAACATCTTATAGGTGGTAGTGGACCCCATACCTATCCTACGGATGCTAGTGGACCCCATATACTTCGAGTGACTAGTTGTTGACCCTATATCCATCCTGAGGATACACTGGCAGTGTTGAAGGTAGCAATGTTTAGTGTACAGGTTCCCAAGTAGGAAGACTAGAGAGGTATCAACATCAGAGGCTCTAGTGTCACGTGACAGACTTGTCGTGGTGAGAGGCAATGTCGTGTTATGTTATCCTGTCGTTGTTGATGTTCTTTAGTACCCCGAGACGGTCTTTGTTGCCTTTCTTACTGTCTGGCTGTGGTCGTCTGAGGTGGTGAGGTGGAGGTTACGATAACACAGTTATAAGCTTATAAATCTCTTGGTAAACATACAGCTCTAATAGGCAGAACGGAAGAGGTTGGAGCTGTAGAGGCCGTGTAGGAAGGAGCTGTGAACCGCCCAACATCCTATAAGACTCGTCTTGAGACTTGTACTCCAGGCGCATAAGGAGTACCTTAGGGAGACGGAGACAGGAAGAGCGAGGAAGGTGACGATAAGTTTTGTTCTGAGGACGAGAGGAGCGCCGAAGACCCATCCGACGTCACGAAATGATCGTTTAGGACGTAATTTGTGCAGAATAATATTCTGAACAATGTCATCCTGGACGTTAATAGATATTATAATACATAAATGTTCACACTTCAGTAAGTTAAAATCACCCAATTTGGCATTAACGAGCAATATTTAAAGTCAATTGAAAGCAAATATTTAACATCATTCAGTGTTGTGTCAGGAACTTTGGGTTGTTGGGTTTCTTAGTCTGTTATTGCATATATTGTATATTGTAGTTGTTGAGCGGCCGTTAACAGTCCTTGACTGACGGACGATTACTACTTCACTGCCGTTTCTATTGCAAATCTTGCTCTGTTGTACCTTTCTGTTGCAACATTTACAATAGAATGTTGTATTTGGTTTGTGAATTAGATTTTGAAATTAACAACTTCAAACATACAAGCTGGGGATCATTATTGGTTCATTAGAGACTCGTTCGTATTTGGGGAAGTGAAGGAGTGGCTGTTGGCCATTGTTAATTGACACTTCAGACTCGCAAAATGTTAACCAACGGGGGGTGAGTTTTAGGGTGAACGTCAACCAATCAGCGGCCGGGTTTGGTTGGCTGCCGGGTATAAAAGGGACGATGAGACAAATGGCCACTAATCCCAGTACGATCAGGCCTTGGTGGTTGGACTAGGCCAAAACAATGGAAACTCTTGGGTTGTAAGAGCAGGAAAAGTCCTAAACAGACTACATTTAAAAAACATGATTCTTGATAGAGAGGGTGATCATCCACACCCAAATTACACTCCTTCCGCCCCGTGGGAAGAGCCTACTTTCAAAATAGTAATAGAAAGTCTCCCAATGAAAAAGGCTGCCTATGATCCGACAATCCTAAGGCGCATAATAGAAGAGCAAATGTATAGCATAGCAGTAGCAGGAGCCACCCACATCTTCACAGACGGATCGGTGGACACAGAAAATGAGAGTGCTGGCGCTGCTCTTTGCACGACCAGCGTTCAGGCATATTGGAGACTGGGAGGACTAGTATCATCAACCCAAACTGAGCTGTTTGCCATACAACAGGCATTCGCATATGTGATTGCACAAAACACTCAAAAGCTGCACTTCAAATACTAGGACAAAAACAGTGGAAAGATAATGTGGAAATAATTACCACCATTTTGTATCGAGGAGCAGTCGCTAAAGGCAAAGGCCTCAACATAACTTTAAACTGGATCCCATCCCATATTGGAATCCCATTAAATGAAAAGGCTGATGAAATTGCTAAATTGGCAACTCGTCATCCAGTGATACATAAAACAATTCAACCCAGTCTAGAGAACATAAAAAACATCATCACCAAAAAACTCTCACATCTCAACAAAGCCTACCTGCACCAGAGAATAGCTGAAGGTTCGCCATCTGCAACATGGTATCTTCAGGCAACCAAATTAGAAAGGTTAAATATCCCAAAAGGAATCCACAGGGAAATAGCAGTTAGGCTATATAGACTACGTCTAGGTTACAGATGCAACTGGAAGATTGGTGAACCCCGACAGAGAGAGTGCATCTTCTGCCAAACTGTCACAGAAAAGCCATTACTTCACAATCTTCTGGAATGTGAAGCAACCAATGACCTTAGAAGAGCTTATGAGTTCCTGAATCATGCAGTGGCCACCCTGAAGCCATCAACACAGCCACTCTCCTGGTCAACAAAGGTGTCCAGCAGCTGGACACCCTCATAAAGACACTGAAGCAGTATCCTCCCCCACGATAACAGCTTGATGGTTAAAATGCAACCTCAGAATACTGAGAAAAAAAAATTGTATCACTTACGGGCTATTCATGCCCGTGCCACCTCTTGGGTAGCTTAATCTTAATCAATCAATCAAATGGCCACTGCTTCGCAAGCGGGGATGTTTCTGATGGGGGAGAAAGAAACATTTGCACAGCGCTTCCCGGGGCGTTGCGCGGGCAGTCTGGGGCCGTATAAATACGGGGGCACAGAGGGGCTCTGCCCTCACTCCGCCTGCCCTCGCCACTGCCCTCGCAACCACTCCCCGGCCGCCCGACTTCGCACGAGATGGACATCACGCCAGCTGCCTCGGTACCTGACCTCTCTCACGGACATCATGGGGCCCTCGACACCCCAGACCGATCCGGCAGAGGCCTCCTGCCCTACACTTTTAACCCCAAGGTGAGGTTTTTCTGTTCAATTCTAGTCAGGACCTCCCCAGTGCGGCGTGTGCCAAGCGCCATCCCCTCGCGGTACGTGTGTGCCGCCTTAGTTAGTCCTTTGGGCTCTCTGCTGTTAGTTCCCGGGAGAGCTGGGGCGCCCTTCTTGGCCCCGTGTCGGGCGCCCCCGTGCCGTGCCGTGCAGGTCGCGTGGCTGGCTTAGGGTCGGCGTGCGCCGGGCCGCGTCCCTAGTGGCCTGCGTTCGGTCTCCTCTCAGGTGGGGCACCGTCCAGCCGTGCCCGTACGTGTCCAGGGGGCCCCGCAGCGTGGCGTGCCCAGGCGCGCGCCCTGCCCGGGGCCCCGTCGGCGGCCAGGCGTGCCCTTGCCGGCGTCGCCATGTGGCCAGGCGTGGTGGGCCCTACGCCCTTCGTGCTCTGCCGTGGGGCCCATGCCTCGCCGCCATCGACCACGTGTCTGGGCGTGCTTCGGCGTCCTTCCCGCCTTTCCTTCGGGGCTCCCTGTTGCCGGCCCGCCGGGTTCCCTGGGCTGTCCCAGGGGGCCAGGTTTCTCCTTGTCCGAGGACATGTGTCGGCGACGGCTTGTGGCCAGGTTCGGTCCTACGCCCGGGGCACATGTTCTTGGCGGCGGCGACACGTGGCCAGGCGTGGGCGGCCCTATGGCGGCCCCGCCTTGGGGCCCATGCCTTGCCGGGTCGTCACGTGCCTGGCCGGCAGGGCGTGCTTCTGCGACTTTCCTGTTTTTCCCTCGGGTGTTCCCTGTTGCCGGTCTGCCGGGTTCCCTGGGCTGTCCCCAGGGGTCAGGTCTCCCCCCAGGGGTCAGGTCTCCCTGTGCGGACATGCGTCGCCGCTGGCGACGACTCGTGGCCAGGTTCCGGCCCTTCGCCCGGGCCTGCTACGGGGCACACGCCTGGTCGTGCTGCCACGTGGCACGGCGCTCCGTGGAGCGCACGGCTGGGCTGTGTTCTGCCCTTCCTGTTCCCTTATTTGGGTGCTAATCCACGTGGCTTTGCGCCACGGCTTCCCCACGTCGGGGCTCGGGCTGCCTTGCGCCCGTACGGGCGCGCCTGTGTGCGGCCCCCCCCCCTCCCTTTCGTCTAGGCCCTGAGCATGCCGTGTGGCAGCGCTTGGTTGGTAGGCCGCGGGGTCCTTGGCGTGTGTGGTGTGTTCTCAGCTAGGCACATCGCCCTCGGACGTCTCGCCCGGCCGTGTTGCCCGGGGAGTTAGTCCCAGGCCCTTTGGAGTCCCGGAGTCCCCAGGTACGTCTTCCCCGGAGTTGTCGCCGAACAAGTTGTCCCCAGACGTCCGTCTGCCCGGTGTAAGACCGGCATGTTGTACCCAGACGTTCGTCTGGCCGGTGTAGCCCGGTGTGTTATTTCAAGCTTTCCGTCGTCCAGGCCCTCAGGCACGTGTCCTGCTTGCCTGGGGGGTAGCCAAGATCGTTACTCCATGTCCTCCGTCTGGCCGGTGTTGCCCGGCAGGTTGGTTCCCAGGCGTTCCCGCCTGGCCGGTGTAGCCTGGTGTGTTTGTCTTAAGCGCCCTGCCCGTCCGTTGTAGCAGGGATTCCTCCTACGTTGCAGTTCAGTCGTTCGTCCGCCTGCCCGTCCGCCTTGTGTCGTCTGTCGTTCTTCAACGTCGGAGGGAGACGCTGGCGTTGGAGCACGGACCCGAGATCAGCTCGACGACGTCTGCAGGTTTCCGTCTAACGGTACGCACCACAGGCCCTGGGTTCGGCGTTGCCGCCGGCAATCCAGGATGTCTCGTCTCCTTCGGTGTTCGTTAAGTCCTCGGCGTCCAGTCCAGGGGCGTGCCCTGGACAGGGGGGTGGCCCCCATGTTGCCCTGGGCACGTTCTCCTCCAGCAGATGGCGGCGTCGAAGCGCCGTCAGGAAGAGGCTGCGGGCGACTCATATTCCTCCCTATTAATTATTCATTTACGCTCGTCTCCTTCCTCCGCCATTTAGATTGGCGGCCAGGAGGTGCCCTTACGCTTATTCTCCCTCGAGTTTATTCCTTGGTTTTCCACACGCCCATGTTATTTTGGTAGTGTTTATTGTTTATTGTTTTCTCTACACGCTGATTGTATCCACTTATTTTGTACTTGCAGACATCACGTGCCATGCCTTGCCCTTATTCATAATTATGCTCTACATTTCAGCACTGACATGCCTCTGCTTTCAGATCACCACGGATTCCTTTTGCCAACAGCCTAACTTAATTTACTCCTTCATTCGATGCCTTGCGCATGTCGCATGTTTTTTTTTTTTTGCGTTCGCTGTGTTACAGTATGTTTGTTCACTTTTCCTTGTCTTACGTCATTAAGTAAAGTCAGCCAGGATGTCCTATTTGCAGAGTTATAAGTAATTTATTAAGTAAAGTCAGCCAGGAGGCGCTATTTGCAGTATTCGCGGGTCCTTATTTTGCTTTACGTTCACTGGCCCTGCATTTTGCCTAGTTTCCTCAGTAGTTACAGTATTTTACGCTTGGCTCTTGCAGTTTATTCACGTTGCTTATTTGGTTATATTTATGTTATGCATCACCTTCGTTCTCTTAATGTAAAAATGGCTATATATACACGCCGATTGTATACCCTTATTTTGTACTTGCAGATACCACGTGCCATGCCTTGCCCTATTCATAACTGTTCTACATTTCAGCACTAACATGCCTCCTGCTTTCAGATTACCACGGACTCTCTTTTCCCAAACAGCCTCCTTAATTTACTCCGACAGTTGATGCTTTGCTCATGTCGCATGTTTAATTTCGCGTTGCTGTGTTCAGTATGCTTGCCCACTTTTACCTTGCCTTACGTCATTAAGTAAAGTCAGCCAGGATGTGCTATTTGCAGTATTCGCGGGCCCTTATTTTAGCTTCGTCTCCTGGCCCTGCACTTTTGCCTAGTTTCCTCGGTAGTTACAGTAGTTTATGCTTAGCTCTTGCAGTTTATTCACGTTACTTATATGGTTATATTTGTTATGCTTCTCCTCCGTTTTCTTAATGTAAAAATGGTTTTATTTATTCTAGGGCGAAATGTTCCATTTAGCCTACCACAATTTTGTACATCTTATTTGGTAACATTCGTGCTGTGCATCATTTTATGTTTGTCATTAAATTTGTTATCTATTTATTATAGGGCGAAATGCTCCATTCGCCTACCTCTTTAATTCCTGTTACTTAATTAGTTACATTCGTGTCGTGCATCATTTCTGTTATAAACATTTTTTACTTAGGGCGAAAGGTTACATTTAGCTTACGTTATCTTTGTCTCTGCCATCTTTTGTTTTTCCTTGACAGTGTCTACAGTTAGTAGTCCCCTTTCCTTCGCCGTTGTTTTCAAGGCAGCCAGGATGCGCGAGGTGCAGTTGTGGGCCCTCGCCTCTTGCTTTATGCTTCTGGCCCTGCAGTTGTTGGGTTCCTTTCATTTTCTCCTCGTTTACGCCTAGCTCTCGCTGTTATGTTCTTCCCCCGGTTCCTCTGTCGTTCAACTACGCTTGTTGCTACTACGTCTGTAAGGTTGCTAGCTCGCCTTGCTATCGGTGTTGCGGGCCTCTTGCTTCTTGCTTGTTTATTCAGGCTACTTTTTCCCTCCCTTCTCTGGGGTTTTTACATTGGGTTGGTTAACTTTTTCTGTTGCTTCGATATTTTCTTGGTTTCCTCCGGGTGTTTACTAGAGCTTTGACTTTAGGATTTGGGTAAATTCAGACGCGTCGGGCTCGTTGCTGTGTCCCGGGCCTCTTGCCCTTGCTTTAAGTTATTCGGGCCTGTTCGTCACCCTTCCCCAGCTCATTCGCCTCCTGCAGGCTATGCTTTGGCAGCTGCTTGTCTCTTTTGCTGGGTTACTTTTATGCTTGTCCCCTTCCTGTCTAGGTATGTTTGGGTATGGCCAGCGGTGCGCGAGCCGCGGCTTATCGGTTGGCCCCCCCCCCCTGGTTCCCTGTTTACTCGGTCTCGCCCTCTTACTTCCGCATTCTTCCTTCCCATTCTACGTTATCGCCTCTCGCTTTTGGGCCTATGTCCTTTCTCAGCCCGGGTTGTGTGCCGTCCAGCGCGCCTCGGCGACGTTATCTTCTCTTCGGCCCTCTGACATTTCCGCCCCCCCCCCCCCCCCCCAGCCGTGCGGGCTCGCCTGTGGGAAACGTCCCCTTGGTTCCTCCTACGTACGTCTGCTTATCTGTTAAATTTGTTATTGTTGGACTCGCAATTATGATTTGTATTTATTACGGCAAATTTTTCCCGCAATTTACACTTTGCTTAAGTTTCACGTTCAATTTGTTATATTAAGGGACTTTCAATTAGGATTTGTATTAATCTATTGCTTTGCCTCTGTGCCATTAAGTTAATTTCAGCTAGGGTACGCTAGTTGCAGTGCATTCGGGTGGGGTCCCCCCCCCCATATTTTTCCTCCGGTTATTTCGTCCTATTACACTCGTTTCCCTCATTATATATTCAAAATATTGTGCATTATATTTGACCACCCATTCTTCATCGTATAGACAGTACATTAAGATACATTTGGAATGCTACCGAGAAGTTTAGCATGGTCTCGCGCACGGTGTCATGCAAAAACTGGCCATTAATTCGGCCTTCCTTTCGGTAAGCTCAAGCCAGTCAGTTAGCATGATGTCGGCCAGCATGTTGTTGGCCAGCAGCAGCCAGCATGCTGTTGGCCATACGGTCGCTAACGTTCTTTGGCCATCCGGCCTTCTGGGCTATTTTACTCTTCTTGTTCCTTCGCCATTGTTGTTTCCTACTACGTAATAGTATTCTATTTAATTTAACCTCGTCTATCATTAGGTTAGGGGCCCTTACCTCCAACTGCTATTCCTTCCCCTGCGCTCTGCCCGCTTGGCGCACAACGTCGGCTTCTTCTGTTCCCATTTTTCGCAGCCACGACAAGCCGGAACCCCCCCCCCCCCCTCCTCACCCTACTGCGGCGAGGAAGAGAACGCGAACCGGATATTCCTCTTATCACCATTACAACGCACGCAGCGGTGCCGGGATGCAGCCGCCCAGGGCCTACGTTAATACTATTATCTTCCCTTATTTGCTGGGCTATATGGTAGTATTAATATTATTCCGTATCGTTACTGTCATTCCAGTATTTTATTAAAAATATAAATTGTTATTATGGTTTGGCGTTGCTTTCTTAATTTCTTCCATTCTGCAGCACTTGCCGTCATCGGTTATTTAAGATATTACATTGTATTCTTACATTGTAAGATTATTTACGACATTGTATTCTTATTATTATCCTTATTAGTTACTGGATGACAGTTCCCTGCCGTCGATTTCACTTTGCTCCTGTTCTAAAAGATGTAGCCGAAGTTCACGGCGTACTAGCTGCGGCTTGCAGACGCTCATTAACACAAGACTACACTCGGCGGCCACTTAAGGCAGACTCCTTGGCTTCTATCCAGCCCTATCACCCGTCTGGAGGCAGAGATGGGATGGAGACCAAGGGTAATGTTCCCCGCTCACATTCTACATCCGCTTAGGACACAAGCATGTTATAGATTTGGCTTTAAGAATTGGTTCTTATTCCATTTTATTGTTTATGTATTTATTGCTTTGTTGTATATACCCGTTCTTGGTATATGTATTGTTTATATTCAAGATTTATAGTGTTTCGTATTACCCCTGTTTATAGTTGCTTTGTGCTTCCTTGCTGTTCTCCTATTGGCTTTCTCCCACCTTTGCTCTTAGCAAAGGTACTTCCCCCTTCCGTTTGCTGGAAGATTCTTAGAATCGTTAGCCCCCTTCATTGCTATAGTATAATTATTCGGAAAACTCTTTATTCATCCAGGATTGTTAATTAAGGAATCTCTTAATGCCTGCTGCCGGGCTCCCTCCCCCCGTTTTTCGTCTCCGTATTGATTCAGCTAGGGTTTCCCTCTCGTCTGTGCTCTTGCCTGTCACGATAACACTGCATGCCGCTTCTGCCCACCCTTACTGCCTTATATCTTTCAGCCCGGGGGAGGTGATCTACGCGACAAAAAATCGACGCACGCTCCGACTGGACCAGGTATCGCTTACATGGTCAGGAATCGACACTCTTCGGATCCTACAAGCACAGATCCTACAAGCGCTCCTGTCACCAGGCGAGATTTCTCCAGGATCCTACGCGCTGCCCTCTCGGCGCTAGGCTTGCCTCCAGATGACTACGCGCCGCATTCCTTCCGTATCGGCAGGGCCACCCATGCTGTCTCGGGACGGGCTCGCCACATCAGAAATAATGGCAGTCGGCAGGTGGAAGAGTAGTGCTTTCACATCCTACGTCAGACGGGACGTTGTTGCTCTGCCACTTTGAGTGCCTCATGCGGCCAGCTGGCACTCGCCCTTCCGGGGGGGGGGGGGGGGGGGGGGGTGTCCGGCCGCTGGCCTGCGGTGGGGGTGCAGCGCCGGTCCCCAAGTGTCCCGCTGTCCGCAGCTAATACTTTGCCCAGTCTAGGTGCTAGTAAGCCCTACTTGTAGTCACCCCCCCCCTTCTCCTTATTCTTTAGGTCTTTACGGCCTCTTGGTCGGGTACATTATGTGTTATGTGGTCTCTCACTTAATTATTAGTTTGTGTCCTGCCTGTTATATCCTAGTGTTATATAATTACTCCACATTTGCACTCGACCTTAATTCTAGTACCAGTTAAGCTTTAGGTTTCTGCAGAATTAGTTTCCATGTCACTATAGGCTAAGGTCTCATACTTACTACGGGTGTACCTTTTAAGTTAAATCTAGTCCTCAGACTTGGAATTGTTACTGTTAATTCTTACTTTATATATTTACATGTTCTGCAGAATTTAATCTTCAATAAACTTTAAAGCCCCATACTGCCAGTATCTTTCTCCCACTGATCAGAAAAAAACTTCAGTGTGTTTTATTTCACTTTTGGTATACAGTTCCAGCTTCGTCTCTTGAACTTGAGCTGTCATGTGGAGGATCCCCCCTGCTCCAGGCCCTTGTTGCGTCCCCCTTCCCTCTCTCCCTTCCCTTCCCTATGTGGCGTCCCTTTCCCTTCCCTTGTTCCGTTCCCTTCCCTTTCTTGTTCTGTCCCATAGTTCCATGTACTGGAACTAGTGAAGTGTATGGCGGTAAACTATTACTTCAGAATTGTCTTGGCGAATCAAAGGCTTATAATACAGCGTGTGGCACTACAGCAGACCCAAACTGGCTTGTGTCGCTCCTCTAACCCACTTGAATCATGCGGGAGGCTAGCCCTTAACGTCTGGCTTTAACATACTCGGTTATATATTAAAAAGTTGTTAGTGTTGAATGGGGTTAATATAGTTTTAAATGTTAACTATAAATTCAAAACTAAATTTAGTCATTTTATAAACATGACTTAAATTCATCAGGCTACATATGTAATTTTAGTAATGGGTAACTAGTAAAATTTTCTATGAACCAGCACATTGTTAAACTTTAAGATGTCCCTCCATGGTGACCAAGGGAGCCGGTCGGCCGAGCGGACAGCACACTGGACTTGTGATCCTGTGGTCCTGGGTTCGATCCCAGGCGCCGGCGAGAAACAATGGGCAGTTTCTTACACCCTATATGCCCCTGTTACCTAGCAGTAAAATAAGTACCTGGATGTTAGTCAGCTGTCACGGGCTGCATGTCGACCGGGCCGCGGGGACACTAAAAAGCCCCGAAATCATCTCAAGATAACCTCAAGATGGTGTTTTTTTTTTATTGTATATACAAGTTGTTACATTCTTGTACAGCCACTAGTACGCGTAGCGTTTCGGGCAGGTCCCTGGAATACGATCCCCACGAAAAATCGTTGTTACAACCAAGTACCCATTTTACTGTTGAGTTACACAGAGGCTACAGTTAAGGATTTGCGCCCAGTAAATCCTCCCCGGCCAGGATACGAACCCATGCCAAAGCGCTCGCGGAACGCCAGGCCAGTCTTGCCACTACACCACCGATTTTAACCATCAACGATAATTATATAACCTATCGTATATATAAATCCTGAAATTGCTTTAAAATAGCATTTCGGTAGATTTGTATCATTCATGACTTCAGTATAGTGTCAATAGTTCTAATATAACAAGTTAACGGAATAATTCGTCCTGACCATTTCACCTGAACGATAATAAAAGTTAACTACCGGTTCGTAGCAGTGCAGTTTAGACCCCCCTCCCCCCCTGGGGCGGGGAAGGGGGGTCTAAACAAGCCTGACAAACACGGCTTGAATAAAATTAAAAATGCTAGTCTAGGGACACTTCCTCAGTGGATTGGTCTAGCACTTCAAAATATTGTAGATTGGTAATGTACAGTATACCTCTGTACGTAGACTGTGAGCATTGTCCCAAGTAACTTTTCGAACACTTGGTCTGTTAAAGGTAGACGGTTGATAAGCTTAGTGTAAGAAAGCTAAGACCTTGCGCCTTGTCCTGCCTTGGCAGGACAAGACGGCCAAGGACAATTTCTAGTAAGATTCCTAGTAGGATTTCTAGAATTTCTAGTAGGATTTCCAGGATTATTAGTAGGATTCGGAGGATTTCTAGTGGGATTCCCAGCATATCTAGTAGGATTCCAAGGATTTCTAGTAGGATTCCAAGGATTTCTAGTAGGATTCCCATAATTTCTAGAAGGATTTCTAGTAGGATTTCTAGTAAGATTCCTAGGATTTCTAATAGGATTCCTAGGATTTCTAATAGTATTCCTTGGATTTCTAGTAGAATTCCTAGGATTTCTAGTGGGATTCCTAGGATTTCTAGTGGGATTTCTAGTAGGATTCCTTGGATTTTTGTAGGATTCCTAGGATTTCTAGTAGGATTCCCAGGATTATTTCTAGTAGGATTCCAAGGATTTCTAGTAAGATTCCAAGGATTTCTAGTAGGACTCCTAGGTTTTCAGTAGGATTTCTAGTAAGATTCCTTGGATTTTTTGTAGGATTCCTAGGATTTCATGTAAGAATCCTAGGATTTCTAGTAGGATTCCTAGGATTTCATGTAAGAATCCTAGGATTTCTAGTAGGATTTCTAAGATTTTAGTAGGATTCCTATTATTTCTAGCAGATTCCTAGGATTTCTAGTAGGATTCCCATTATTTCTAGTAGGATTCCTAGGATTTCTAGTAGGATTCATAGGACTTCTAGTAGGATTCCTAGGATTTCTAGTGGGATTCCAAGGATTTCTAGGATTTCTAGTAGGATTCATAGGCTTTATAGCAGGATTTCTAGTGGGATTCCTAGGATTTCTAGTAGGGTTCTTTAGATTTTTTGTAGGATTCCAAGTATTTCAAGTAGGATTCATAGGATTCCTTGAATTTTTAGTAGGGTTCCTTGGAATTCTAGTAAGATTCCTTGAATTTCTAGTAGGATTCCTTGGAATTCTAGTAAGATGCCTAGGATTTCTAGTAGGATTCTTAAGGTTTCTAGTAGGATTTTTAATAAAATTTCTAGTAGGATTCCTAGGACTTCTCTAGGATTCCTAGGATTCCTAGGATTTCTAGTGGGATTCCTAGGATTTATAATAGGATTCCTTGGATTTTTTGTACGATTTCTAGGGTTTCTAGTAGGATTCCTAGGATTTCTAGTGGTATTCCTAGGATTTCTAGTGTGATTCATAGGACTTCTAGTAGGATTACTAGGATTTATAGCAGGATTCCTTGAATTTCAAGGAGGATTCCTAGGATTTGCAGTAGGATTCCTTGGAATTCTAGTAGGATTCCTAGGATTTCTAGTAGGATTCTTAAGGTTTCTAGTAGGATTTCTAGGATTTTCAGTAAGATTTCTTGGATTTCTAGTAGGATTACTAGGAATTCTAGTGGGACTCCTAGGATTCCTAGCGGCGAAATTCGCACGATTTTTGGCCGCTAGCGGCGAAATTTTTTTTTTTCGCCGCTAGCGGCCAAAAATAGGGCTATTTTTACCGCTAGCGGCGAAAATTGCGCGGTTTTTGGCCGGTAGCGGCGAAAAAAAAAATGACGGCCAAAAATCGGGCTATTTTTGCCGCTAGCGGCGAAATTTGCGCGGTTTTTGGCCGGTAGCGGCCGAAAATCGCGCGATTTTGGCCGCTAGTGGCGAAAATCGCGCGATTTTGGCCGGTAGCGGCAAAATTCGCACGATTTTTGGCCGCTAGCGGCGAAAATCGTCGATTTTTGGCCGCTAGCGGCAAAAATAGCCTGATTTTTGGCCGCTAGCGGCAAAAATAGCCTGATTTTTGGCCGCTAGCGGCGAAAATCGCGCGATTTTTGGCCGGTAGCGGCGAAAATCGCGCGATTTTGGCCGCTAGCGGCCAAAAATAGGGCTATTTTTACCGCTAGCGGCCAAAATAACGCGGTTTTTGGCCGGTAGCGGCGAAAATCGCGCGATTTTTGCCCGCCAGCTGCGAAAATCGCACGGTTTTTGGCCGGTAGCGGCGAAAATCGCGCGATTTTTGCCGCTAGCGGCCAAAAATCGGGCTATTTATGCCGCTAGCGGCGAAAATTGCGCGGTTTTTGGCCGGTAGCGGCGAAATTCGCACGATTTTTGGCCGCTAGCGGCAAAAATAGCCCGATTTTTGGCCGCTAGCGGCGAAAATTGCGCGGTTTTTGGCCGCTAGTGGCGAAAATCGCGCGGTTTTTGGCCGGTAGCGGCGAAAATCGCGCGATTTTTGCACGCCAGCTGCGAAAATCGCACGGTTTTTTGCCAGGAGCGGCGAAAATCGCGCGATTTTGGCCGCTGACAGCCAAAAATCGGGCTATTTTTGCCGCTAGCGGCGAAATTTGCGCGGTTTTTGGCCGGTAGCGTCCAAAATCGCGCGATTTTGGCCGATAGCGGCTTATTTCGCACGATTTTTGGCTGCTAGCGGCGAAATTCGCACGATTTTTGGCCGCTAGCGGCGAAATTCGCACGATTTTTGGCTGCTAGCGGCGAAATTCGCACGGTTTTCGGCCGCTAGCGTCGAAAATCGCGCTATTTTTGGCCGGAAGCGGCGAAAATCGCGATTTTTGCCCGCCAGCTGCGAAAATCGCATGGTTTTTCGCCGCTAGCGGCGAAAATCCCGCGGTTTTTGGCCGATAGCGGCAAAAATCGTGCTATTTTTGCCCGCCAGCTGCGAAAATCGCATGGTTTTTGCGCAAAATAGCGCGGTTTTTGGCCGGTAGCGGCGAAATTCGCACGATTTTTGGCCGCTAGCGGCAAAAATAGCCCGATTTTTGGCCGCTAGCGGCCAAAAATCGCGCAATTTTCGCCGCTAGCGGCCAAAAATAGGGCTATTTTTACCGCTAGCGGCGAAAATTGCGCGGTTTTTGGCCGGTAGCGGCGAAAATCGCGCGATTTTGGCCGCTGACGGCCAAAAATCGGGCTATTTTTGCCGCTAGCGGCGAAATTTGCGCGGTTTTTGGCCGGTAGCGGCCAAAATCGCGCGATTTTGGCCGCTAGTGGCGAAAATCGCGCGATTTTGGCCGGTAGCGGCAAAATTCGCACGATTTTTGGCCGCTAGCGGCGAAAATCGTCGATTTTTGGCCGCTAGCGGTAAAAATAGCCTGATTTTTGGCCGCTAGCGGCAAAAATAGCCTGATTTTTGGCCGCTAGCGGCGAAAATCGCGCGATTTTTGGCCGGTAGCGGCGAAAATCGCGCGATTTTGGCCGCTAGCGGCCAAAAATAGGGCTATTTTTACCGCTAGCGGCGAAAATAACGCGGTTTTTGGCCGGTAGCGGCGAAAATCGCGCGATTTTTGCCCGCCAGCTGCGAAAATCGCACGGTTTTTGGCCGGTAGCGGCGAAAATCGCGCGATTTTTGCCGCTAGCGGCCAAAAATCGGGCTGTTTATGCCGCTAGCGGCGAAAATTGCGCGGTTTTTGGCCGGTAGCGGCGAAATTCGCACGATTTTTGGCCGCTAGCGGCGAAAATTGCGCGGTTTTTGGCCGCTAGTGGCGAAAATCGCGCGGTTTTTGGCCGGTAGCGGCGAAAATCGCGCGATTTTTGCACGCCAGCTGCGAAAATCGCACGGTTTTTTGCCAGGAGCGGCGAAAATCGCGCGATTTTGGCCGCTGACAGCCAAAAATCGGGCTATTTTTGCCGCTAGCGGCGAAATTTGCGCGGTTTTTGGCCGGTAGCGTCCAAAATCGCGCGATTTTGGCCGATAGCGGCTTATTTCGCACGATTTTTGGCTGCTAGCGGCGAAATTCGCACGATTTTTGGCCGCTAGCGGCGAAATTCGCACGATTTTTGGCCGCTAGCGGCGAAATTCGCACGGTTTTCGGCCGCTAGCGTCGAAAATCGCGCTATTTTTGGCCGGAAGCGGCGAAAATCGCGATTTTTGCCCGCCAGCTGCGAAAATCGCATGGTTTTTCGCCGCTAGCGGCGAAAATCCCGCGGTTTTTGGCCGATAGCGGCAAAAATCGTGCTATTTTTGCCCGCCAGCTGCGAAAATCGCATGGTTTTTGCGCAAAATAGCGCGGTTTTCGGCCGTTAGCGGCAAAAATCGCGCTATTTTTGGCTGGTAGCGGCGAAAATCGCGATTTTTCCCCGCCAGCTGCGAAAATCGCATAGTTTTTGGCCGCTAGCGGAGAAAATCGCACGATTTTTGGCCGCTAGCGGCAAAAATAGCCCGCTAGCGGCGAAAATTGCGCGGTTTTTGGCCGGTAGCGGCGAAAATCGCGCGATTTTTGGCCGCTAGTGGCGAAAATCGCGCGATTTTGGCCGGTAGCGGCAAAATTCGCACGATTTTTGGCCGCTAGCGGCGAAAATCGTCGATTTTTGGCCGCTAGCGGCAAAAATAGCCTGATTTTTGGCCGCTAGCGGCAAAAATAGCCTGATTTTTGGCCGCTAGCGGCAAAAATAGCCTGATTTTTGGCCGCTAGCGGCGAAAATCGCGCGATTTTTGGCCGGTAGCGGCGAAAATCGCGCGATTTTGGCCGCTAGCGGCCAAAAATAGGGCTATTTTTACCGCTAGCGGCTAAAATAACGCGGTTTTTGGCCGGTAGCGGCGAAAACCGCGCGATTTTGGCCGGTAGCGGCGAAATTCGCGCGGTTTTTGGCCGCTAGCGGCGAAAATCGCGCGATTTTTGCCCGCCAGCTGCGAAAATCGCGCGATTTTTGGCCGCTAGCGGCGAAAATCGCGCGATTTTTGCCGCTAGCGGCCAAAAATCGGGCTATTTATGCCGCTAGCGGCGAAAATTGCGCGGTTTTTGGCCGGTAGCGGCGAAATTCGCACGATTTTTGGCCGCTAGCGGCAAAAATAGCCCGATTTTTGGCCGCTAGCGGCGAAAATTGCGCGGTTTTTGGCCGCTAGTGGCGAAAATCGCGCGGTTTTTGGCCGGTAGCGGCGAAAATCGCGCGATTTTTGCACGCCAGCTGCGAAAATCGCACGGTTTTTTGCCAGGAGCAGCGAAAATCGCGCGATTTTGGCCGCTGACAGCCAAAAATCGGGCTATTTTTGCCGCTAGCGGCGAAATTTGCGCGGTTTTTGGCCGGTAGCGTCCAAAATCGCGCGATTTTGGCCGATAGCGGCTTATTTCGCACGATTTTTGGCTGCTAGCGGCGAAATTCGCACGATTTTTGGCCGCTAGCGGCGAAATTCGCACGATTTTTGGCCGCTAGCGGCGAAATTCGCACGGTTTTCGGCCGCTAGCGTCGAAAATCGCGCTATTTTTGGCCGGAAGCGGCGAAAATCGCGATTTTTGCCCGCCAGCTGCGAAAATCGCATGGTTTTTCGCCGCTAGCGCGAAAATCCCGCGGTTTTTGGCCGATAGCGGCAAAAATCGTGCTATTTTTGCCCGCCAGCTGCGAAAATCGCATGGTTTTTGCGCAAAATAGCGCGGTTTTTGGCCGGTAGCGGCGAAATTCGCACGATTTTTGGCCGCTAGCGGCAAAAATAGCCCGATTTTTGGCCGCTAGCGGCCAAAAATCGCGCAATTTTCGCCGCTAGCGGCCAAAAATAGGGCTATTTTTACCGCTAGCGGCGAAAATTGCGCGGTTTTTGGCCGGTAGCGGCGAAAATCGCGCGATTTTGGCCGCTGACGGCCAAAAATCGGGCTATTTTTGCCGCTAGCGGCGAAATTTGCGCGGTTTTTGGCCGGTAGCGGCCAAAATCGCGCGATTTTGGCCGCTAGTGGCGAAAATCGCGCGATTTTGGCCGGTAGCGGCAAAATTCGCACGATTTTTGGCCGCTAGCGGCGAAAATCGTCGATTTTTGGCCGCTAGCGGTAAAAATAGCCTGATTTTTGGCCGCTAGCGGCAAAAATAGCCTGATTTTTGGCCGCTAGCGGCGAAAATCGCGCGATTTTTGGCCGGTAGCGGCGAAAATCGCGCGATTTTGGCCGCTAGCGGCCAAAAATAGGGCTATTTTTACCGCTAGCGGCGAAAATAACGCGGTTTTTGGCCGATAGCGGCGAAAATCGCGCGATTTTTGCCCGCCAGCTGCGAAAATCGCACGGTTTTTTGCCGCTAGCGGCCAAAAATCGGGCTGTTTATGCCGCTAGCGGCGAAAATTGCGCGGTTTTTGGCCGGTAGCGGCGAAATTCGCACGATTTTTGGCCGCTAGCGGCGAAAATTGCGCGGTTTTTGGCCGCTAGTGGCGAAAATCGCGCGGTTTTTGGCCGGTAGCGGCGAAAATCGCGCGATTTTTGCACGCCAGCTGCGAAAATCGCACGGTTTTTTGCCAGGAGCGGCGAAAATCGCGCGATTTTGGCCGCTGACAGCCAAAAATCGGGCTATTTTTGCCGCTAGCGGCGAAATTTGCGCGGTTTTTGGCCGGTAGCGTCCAAAATCGCGCGATTTTGGCCGATAGCGGCTTATTTCGCACGATTTTTGGCTGCTAGCGGCGAAATTCGCACGATTTTTGGCCGCTAGCGGCGAAATTCGCACGATTTTTGGCCGCTAGCGGCGAAATTCGCACGGTTTTCGGCCGCTAGCGTCGAAAATCGCGCTATTTTTGGCCGGAAGCGGCGAAAATTGCGATTTTTGCCCGCCAGCTGCGAAAATCGCATGGTTTTTCGCCGCTAGCGGCGAAAATCCCGCGGTTTTTGGCCGATAGCGGCAAAAATCGTGCTATTTTTGCCCGCCAGCTGCGAAAATCGCATGGTTTTTGCGCAAAATAGCGCGGTTTTCGGCCGTTAGCGGCAAAAATCGCGCTATTTTTGGCTGGTAGCGGCGAAAATCGCGATTTTTCCCCGCCAGCTGCGAAAATCGCATAGTTTTTGGCCGCTAGCGGAGAAAATCGCACGATTTTTGGCCGCTAGCGGCAAAAATAGCCCGCTAGCGGCGAAAATTGCGCGGTTTTTGGCCGGTAGCGGCGAAAATCGCGCGATTTTTGGCCGCTAGTGGCGAAAATCGCGCGATTTTGGCCGGTAGCGGCAAAATTCGCACGATTTTTGGCCGCTAGCGGCGAAAATCGTCGATTTTTGGCCGCTAGCGGCAAAAATAGGTTGATTTTTGGCCGCTAGCGGCAAAAATAGCCTGATTTTTGGCCGCTAGCGGCAAAAATAGCCTGATTTTTGGCCGCTAGCGGCGAAAATCGCGCGATTTTTGGCCGGTAGCGGCGAAAATCGCGCGATTTTGGCCGCTAGCGGCCAAAAATAGGGCTATTTTTACCGCTAGCGGCTAAAATAACGCGGTTTTTGGCCGGTAGCGGCGAAAATCGCGCGATTTTGGCCGGTAGCGGCGAAATTCGCGCGGTTTTTGGCCGGTAGCGGCGAAATTCGCACGATTTTTGGCCGCTAGCGGCAAAAATAGCCCGATTTTTGGCCGCTAGCGGCGAAAATTGCGCGGTTTTTGGCCGCTAGTGGCGAAAATCGCGCGGTTTTTGGCCGGTAGCGGCGAAAATCGCGCGATTTTTGCACGCCAGCTGCGAAAATCGCACGGTTTTTTGCCAGGAGCAGCGAAAATCGCGCGATTTTGGCCGCTGACAGCCAAAAATCGGGCTATTTTTGCCGCTAGCGGCGAAATTTGCGCGGTTTTTGGCCGGTAGCGTCCAAAATCGCGCGATTTTGGCCGATAGCGGCTTATTTCGCACGATTTTTGGCTGCTAGCGGCGAAATTCGCACGATTTTTGGCCGCTAGCGGCGAAATTCGCACGATTTTTGGCCGCTAGCGGCGAAATTCGCACGGTTTTCGGCCGCTAGCGTCGAAAATCGCGCTATTTTTGGCCGGAAGCGGCGAAAATCGCGATTTTTGCCCGCCAGCTGCGAAAATCGCATGGTTTTTCGCCGCTAGCGGCGAAAATCCCGCGGTTTTTGGCCGATAGCGGCAAAAATCGTGCTATTTTTGCCCGCCAGCTGCGAAAATCGCATGGTTTTTGCGCAAAATAGCGCGGTTTTTGGCCGGTAGCGGCGAAATTCGCACGATTTTTGGCCGCTAGCGGCAAAAATAGCCCGATTTTTGGCCGCTAGCGGCCAAAAATCGCGCAATTTTCGCCGCTAGCGGCCAAAAATAGGGCTATTTTTACCGCTAGCGGCGAAAATTGCGCGGTTTTTGGCCGGTAGCGGCGAAAATCGCGCGATTTTGGCCGCTGACGGCCAAAAATCGGGCTATTTTTGCCGCTAGCGGCGAAATTTGCGCGGTTTTTGGCCGGTAGCGGCCAAAATCGCGCGATTTTGGCCGCTAGTGGCGAAAATCGCGCGATTTTGGCCGGTAGCGGCAAAATTCGCACGATTTTTGGCCGCTAGCGGCGAAAATCGTCGATTTTTGGCCGCTAGCGGTAAAAATAGCCTGATTTTTGGCCGCTAGCGGCAAAAATAGCCTGATTTTTGGCCGCTAGCGGCGAAAATCGCGCGATTTTTGGCCGGTAGCGGCGAAAATCGCGCGATTTTGGCCGCTAGCGGCCAAAAATAGGGCTATTTTTACCGCTAGCGGCGAAAATAACGCGGTTTTTGGCCGGTAGCGGCGAAAATCGCGCGATTTTTGCCCGCCAGCTGCGAAAATCGCACGGTTTTTGGCCGGTAGCGGCGAAAATCGCGCGATTTTTGCCGCTAGCGGCCAAAAATCGGGCTGTTTATGCCGCTAGCGGCGAAAATTGCGCGGTTTTTGGCCGGTAGCGGCGAAATTCGCACGATTTTTGGCCGCTAGCGGCGAAAATTGCGCGGTTTTTGGCCGCTAGTGGCGAAAATCGCGCGGTTTTTGGCCGGTAGCGGCGAAAATCGCGCGATTTTTGCACGCCAGCTGCGAAAATCGCACGGTTTTTTGCCAGGAGCGGCGAAAATCGCGCGATTTTGGCCGCTGACAGCCAAAAATCGGGCTATTTTTGCCGCTAGCGGCGAAATTTGCGCGGTTTTTGGCCGGTAGCGTCCAAAATCGCGCGATTTTGGCCGATAGCGGCTTATTTCGCACGATTTTTGGCTGCTAGCGGCGAAATTCGCACGATTTTTGGCCGCTAGCGGCGAAATTCGCACGATTTTTGGCCGCTAGCGGCGAAATTCGCACGGTTTTCGGCCGCTAGCGTCGAAAATCGCGCTATTTTTGGCCGGAAGCGGCGAAAATCGCGATTTTTGCCCGCCAGCTGCGAAAATTGCATGGTTTTTCGCCGCTAGCGGCGAAAATCCCGCGGTTTTTGGCCGATAGCGGCAAAAATCGTGCTAGTTTTGCCCGCCAGCTGCGAAAATCGCATGGTTTTTGCGCAAAATAGCGCGGTTTTCAGCCGTTAGCGGCAAAAATCGCGCTATTTTTGGCTGGTAGCGGCGAAAATCGCGATTTTTCCCCGCCAGCTGCGAAAATCGCATAGTTTTTGGCCGCTAGCGGAGAAAATCGCACGATTTTTGGCCGCTAGCGGCAAAAATAGCCCGCTAGCGGCGAAAATTGCGCGGTTTTTGGCCGGTAGCGGCGAAAATCGCGCGATTTTTGGCCGCTAGTGGCGAAAATCGCGCGATTTTGGCCGGTAGCGGCAAAATTCGCACGATTTTTGGCCGCTAGCGGCGAAAATCAGGCTATTTTTGGCCGCTAGCGGCGAAAATCGTCGATTTTTGGCCGCTAGCGGCAAAAATAGCCTGATTTTTGGCCGCTAGCGGCAAAAATAGCCTGATTTTTGGCCGCTAGCGGCGAAAATCGCGCGATTTTTGCCGCTAGCGGCGAAATTTGCGCGGTTTTTGGCCGGTAGCGGCCAAAATCGCGCGATTTTGGCCGCTAGTGGCGAAAATCGCGCGATTTTGGCCGGTAGCGGCAAAATTCGCACGATTTTTGGCCGCTAGCGGCGAAAATCGTCGATTTTTGGCCGCTAGCGGCAAAAATAGCCTGATTTTTGGCCGCTAGCGGCAAAAATAGCCTGATTTTTGGCCGCTAGCGGCGAAAATCGCGCGATTTTTGGCCGGTAGCGGCGAAAATCGCGCGATTTTGGCCGCTAGCGGCCAAAAATAGGGCTATTTTTACCGCTAGCGGCCAAAATAACGCGGTTTTTGGCCGGTAGCGGCGAAAATCGCGCGATTTTTGCCCGCCAGCTGCGAAAATCGCACGGTTTTTGGCCGGTAGCGGCGAAAATCGCGCGATTTTTGCCGCTAGCGGCCAAAAATCGGGCTATTTATGCCGCTAGCGGCGAAAATTGCGCGGTTTTTGGCCGGTAGCGGCGAAATTCGCACGATTTTTGGCCGCTAGCGGCAAAAATAGCCCGATTTTTGGCCGCTAGCGGCGAAAATTGCGCGGTTTTTGGCCGCTAGTGGCGAAAATCGCGCGGTTTTTGGCCGGTAGCGGCGAAAATCGCGCGATTTTTGCACGCCAGCTGCGAAAATCGCACGGTTTTTTTGCCAGGAGCGGCGAAAATCGCGCGATTTTGGCCGCTGACAGCCAAAAATCGGGCTATTTTTGCCGCTAGCGGCGAAATTTGCGCGGTTTTTGGCCGGTAGCGTCCAAAATCGCGCGATTTTGGCCGATAGCGGCTTATTTCGCACGATTTTTGGCTGCTAGCGGCGAAATTCGCACGATTTTTGGCCGCTAGCGGCGAAATTCGCACGATTTTTGGCCTGCTAGCGGCGAAATTCGCACGGTTTTCGGCCGCTAGCGTCGAAAATCGCGCTATTTTTGGCCGGAAGCGGCGAAAATCGCGATTTTTGCCCGCCAGCTGCGAAAATCGCATGGTTTTTCGCCGCTAGCGGCGAAAATCCCGCGGTTTTTGGCCGATAGCGGCAAAAATCGTGCTATTTTTGCCCGCCAGCTGCGAAAATCGCATGGTTTTTGCGCAAAATAGCGCGGTTTTCGGCCGTTAGCGGCAAAAATCGCGCTATTTTTGGCTGGTAGCGGCGAAAATCGCGATTTTTCCCCGCCAGCTGCGAAAATCGCATAGTTTTTGGCCGCTAGCGGAGAAAATCGCACGATTTTTGGCCGCTAGCGGCAAAAATAGCCCGCTAGCGGCGAAAATTGCGCGGTTTTTGGCCGGTAGCGGCGAAAATCGCGCGATTTTTGGCCGCTAGTGGCGAAAATCGCGCGATTTTGGCCGGTAGCGGCAAAATTCGCACGATTTTTGGCCGCTAGCGGCGAAAATCGTCGATTTTTGGCCGCTAGCGGCAAAAATAGCCTGATTTTTGGCCGCTAGCGGCAAAAATAGCCTGATTTTTGGCCGCTAGCGGCAAAAATAGCCTGATTTTTGGCCGCTAGCGGCGAAAATCGCGCGATTTTTGGCCGGTAGCGGCGAAAATCGCGCGATTTTGGCCGCTAGCGGCCAAAAATAGGGCTATTTTTACCGCTAGCGGCTAAAATAACGCGGTTTTTGGCCGGTAGCGGCGAAAACCGCGCGATTTTGGCCGGTAGCGGCGAAATTCGCGCGGTGTTTGGCCGCTAGCGGCGAAAATCGCGCGATTTTTGCCCGCCAGCTGCGAAAATCGCGCGATTTTTGGCCGCTAGCGGCGAAAATCGCGCGATTTTTGCCCGCCAGCTGCGAAAATCGCACGGTTTTTGGCCGGTAGCGGCGAAAATCGCGCGATTTTTGCCGCTAGCGGCCAAAAATCGGGCTATTTATGCCGCTAGCGGCGAAAATTGCGCGGTTTTTGGCCGGTAGCGGCGAAATTCGCACGATTTTTGGCCGCTAGCGGCAAAAATAGCCCGATTTTTGGCCGCTAGCGGCGAAAATTGCGCGGTTTTTGGCCGCTAGTGGCGAAAATCGCGCGGTTTTTGGCCGGTAGCGGCGAAAATCGCGCGATTTTTGCACGCCAGCTGCGAAAATCGCACGGTTTTTTGCCAGGAGCAGCGAAAATCGCGCGATTTTGGCCGCTGACAGCCAAAAATCGGGCTATTTTTGCCGCTAGCGGCGAAATTTGCGCGGTTTTTGGCCGGTAGCGTCCAAAATCGCGCGATTTTGGCCGATAGCGGCTTATTTCGCACGATTTTTGGCTGCTAGCGGCGAAATTCGCACGATTTTTGGCCGCTAGCGGCGAAATTCGCACGATTTTTGGCCGCTAGCGGCGAAATTCGCACGGTTTTCGGCCGCTAGCGTCGAAAATCGCGCTATTTTTGGCCGGAAGCGGCGAAAATCGCGATTTTTGCCCGCCAGCTGCGAAAATCGCATGGTTTTTCGCCGCTAGCGCGAAAATCCCGCGGTTTTTGGCCGATAGCGGCAAAAATCGTGCTATTTTTGCCCGCCAGCTGCGAAAATCGCATGGTTTTTGCGCAAAATAGCGCGGTTTTTGGCCGGTAGCGGCGAAATTCGCACGATTTTTGGCCGCTAGCGGCAAAAATAGCCCGATTTTTGGCCGCTAGCGGCCAAAAATCGCGCAATTTTCGCCGCTAGCGGCCAAAAATAGGGCTATTTTTACCGCTAGCGGCGAAAATTGCGCGGTTTTTGGCCGGTAGCGGCGAAAATCGCGCGATTTTGGCCGCTGACGGCCAAAAATCGGGCTATTTTTGCCGCTAGCGGCGAAATTTGCGCGGTTTTTGGCCGGTAGCGGCCAAAATCGCGCGATTTTGGCCGCTAGTGGCGAAAATCGCGCGATTTTGGCCGGTAGCGGCAAAATTCGCACGATTTTTGGCCGCTAGCGGCGAAAATCGTCGATTTTTGGCCGCTAGCGGTAAAAATAGCCTGATTTTTGGCCGCTAGCGGCAAAAATAGCCTGATTTTTGGCCGCTAGCGGCGAAAATCGCGCGATTTTTGGCCGGTAGCGGCGAAAATCGCGCGATTTTGGCCGCTAGCGGCCAAAAATAGGGCTATTTTTACCGCTAGCGGCGAAAATAACGCGGTTTTTGGCCGGTAGCGGCGAAAATCGCGCGATTTTTGCCCGCCAGCTGCGAAAATCGCACGGTTTTTTGCCGCTAGCGGCCAAAAATCGGGCTGTTTATGCCGCTAGCGGCGAAAATTGCGCGGTTTTTGGCCGGTAGCGGCGAAATTCGCACGATTTTTGGCCGCTAGCGGCGAAAATTGCGCGGTTTTTGGCCGCTAGTGGCGAAAATCGCGCGGTTTTTGGCCGGTAGCGGCGAAAATCGCGCGATTTTTGCACGCCAGCTGCGAAAATCGCACGGTTTTTTGCCAGGAGCGGCGAAAATCGCGCGATTTTGGCCGCTGACAGCCAAAAATCGGGCTATTTTTGCCGCTAGCGGCGAAATTTGCGCGGTTTTTGGCCGGTAGCGTCCAAAATCGCGCGATTTTGGCCGATAGCGGCTTATTTCGCACGATTTTTGGCTGCTAGCGGCGAAATTCGCACGATTTTTGGCCGCTAGCGGCGAAATTCGCACGATTTTTGGCCGCTAGCGGCGAAATTCGCACGGTTTTCGGCCGCTAGCGTCGAAAATCGCGCTATTTTTGGCCGGAAGCGGCGAAAATTGCGATTTTTGCCCGCCAGCTGCGAAAATCGCATGGTTTTTCGCCGCTAGCGGCGAAAATCCCGCGGTTTTTGGCCGATAGCGGCAAAAATCGTGCTATTTTTGCCCGCCAGCTGCGAAAATCGCATGGTTTTTGCGCAAAATAGCGCGGTTTTCGGCCGTTAGCGGCAAAAATCGCGCTATTTTTGGCTGGTAGCGGCGAAAATCGCGATTTTTCCCCGCCAGCTGCGAAAATCGCATAGTTTTTGGCCGCTAGCGGAGAAAATCGCACGATTTTTGGCCGCTAGCGGCAAAAATAGCCCGCTAGCGGCGAAAATTGCGCGGTTTTTGGCCGGTAGCGGCGAAAATCGCGCGATTTTTGGCCGCTAGTGGCGAAAATCGCGCGATTTTGGCCGGTAGCGGCAAAATTCGCACGATTTTTGGCCGCTAGCGGCGAAAATCGTCGATTTTTGGCCGCTAGCGGCAAAAATAGGTTGATTTTTGGCCGCTAGCGGCAAAAATAGCCTGATTTTTGGCCGCTAGCGGCAAAAATAGCCTGATTTTTGGCCGCTAGCGGCGAAAATCGCGCGATTTTTGGCCGGTAGCGGCGAAAATCGCGCGATTTTGGCCGCTAGCGGCCAAAAATAGGGCTATTTTTACCGCTAGCGGCTAAAATAACGCGGTTTTTGGCCGGTAGCGGCGAAAATCGCGCGATTTTGGCCGGTAGCGGCGAAATTCGCGCGGTTTTTGGCCGGTAGCGGCGAAATTCGCACGATTTTTGGCCGCTAGCGGCAAAAATAGCCCGATTTTTGGCCGCTAGCGGCGAAAATTGCGCGGTTTTTGGCCGCTAGTGGCGAAAATCGCGCGGTTTTTGGCCGGTAGCGGCGAAAATCGCGCGATTTTTGCACGCCAGCTGCGAAAATCGCACGGTTTTTTGCCAGGAGCAGCGAAAATCGCGCGATTTTGGCCGCTGACAGCCAAAAATCGGGCTATTTTTGCCGCTAGCGGCGAAATTTGCGCGGTTTTTGGCCGGTAGCGTCCAAAATCGCGCGATTTTGGCCGATAGCGGCTTATTTCGCACGATTTTTGGCTGCTAGCGGCGAAATTCGCACGATTTTTGGCCGCTAGCGGCGAAATTCGCACGATTTTTGGCCGCTAGCGGCGAAATTCGCACGGTTTTCGGCCGCTAGCGTCGAAAATCGCGCTATTTTTGGCCGGAAGCGGCGAAAATCGCGATTTTTGCCCGCCAGCTGCGAAAATCGCATGGTTTTTCGCCGCTAGCGGCGAAAATCCCGCGGTTTTTGGCCGATAGCGGCAAAAATCGTGCTATTTTTGCCCGCCAGCTGCGAAAATCGCATGGTTTTTGCGCAAAATAGCGCGGTTTTTGGCCGGTAGCGGCGAAATTCGCACGATTTTTGGCCGCTAGCGGCAAAAATAGCCCGATTTTTGGCCGCTAGCGGCCAAAAATCGCGCAATTTTCGCCGCTAGCGGCCAAAAATAGGGCTATTTTTACCGCTAGCGGCGAAAATTGCGCGGTTTTTGGCCGGTAGCGGCGAAAATCGCGCGATTTTGGCCGCTGACGGCCAAAAATCGGGCTATTTTTGCCGCTAGCGGCGAAATTTGCGCGGTTTTTGGCCGGTAGCGGCCAAAATCGCGCGATTTTGGCCGCTAGTGGCGAAAATCGCGCGATTTTGGCCGGTAGCGGCAAAATTCGCACGATTTTTGGCCGCTAGCGGCGAAAATCGTCGATTTTTGGCCGCTAGCGGTAAAAATAGCCTGATTTTTGGCCGCTAGCGGCAAAAATAGCCTGATTTTTGGCCGCTAGCGGCGAAAATCGCGCGATTTTTGGCCGGTAGCGGCGAAAATCGCGCGATTTTGGCCGCTAGCGGCCAAAAATAGGGCTATTTTTACCGCTAGCGGCGAAAATAACGCGGTTTTTGGCCGGTAGCGGCGAAAATCGCGCGATTTTTGCCCGCCAGCTGCGAAAATCGCACGGTTTTTGGCCGGTAGCGGCGAAAATCGCGCGATTTTTGCCGCTAGCGGCCAAAAATCGGGCTGTTTATGCCGCTAGCGGCGAAAATTGCGCGGTTTTTGGCCGGTAGCGGCGAAATTCGCACGATTTTTGGCCGCTAGCGGCGAAAATTGCGCGGTTTTTGGCCGCTAGTGGCGAAAATCGCGCGGTTTTTGGCCGGTAGCGGCGAAAATCGCGCGATTTTTGCACGCCAGCTGCGAAAATCGCACGGTTTTTTGCCAGGAGCGGCGAAAATCGCGCGATTTTGGCCGCTGACAGCCAAAAATCGGGCTATTTTTGCCGCTAGCGGCGAAATTTGCGCGGTTTTTGGCCGGTAGCGTCCAAAATCGCGCGATTTTGGCCGATAGCGGCTTATTTCGCACGATTTTTGGCTGCTAGCGGCGAAATTCGCACGATTTTTGGCCGCTAGCGGCGAAATTCGCACGATTTTTGGCCGCTAGCGGCGAAATTCGCACGGTTTTCGGCCGCTAGCGTCGAAAATCGCGCTATTTTTGGCCGGAAGCGGCGAAAATCGCGATTTTTGCCCGCCAGCTGCGAAAATTGCATGGTTTTTCGCCGCTAGCGGCGAAAATCCCGCGGTTTTTGGCCGATAGCGGCAAAAATCGTGCTAGTTTTGCCCGCCAGCTGCGAAAATCGCATGGTTTTTGCGCAAAATAGCGCGGTTTTCAGCCGTTAGCGGCAAAAATCGCGCTATTTTTGGCTGGTAGCGGCGAAAATCGCGATTTTTCCCCGCCAGCTGCGAAAATCGCATAGTTTTTGGCCGCTAGCGGAGAAAATCGCACGATTTTTGGCCGCTAGCGGCAAAAATAGCCCGCTAGCGGCGAAAATTGCGCGGTTTTTGGCCGGTAGCGGCGAAAATCGCGCGATTTTTGGCCGCTAGTGGCGAAAATCGCGCGATTTTGGCCGGTAGCGGCAAAATTCGCACGATTTTTGGCCGCTAGCGGCGAAAATCAGGCTATTTTTGGCCGCTAGCGGCGAAAATCGTCGATTTTTGGCCGCTAGCGGCAAAAATAGCCTGATTTTTGGCCGCTAGCGGCAAAAATAGCCTGATTTTTGGCCGCTAGCGGCGAAAATCGCGCGATTTTTGCCGCTAGCGGCGAAATTTGCGCGGTTTTTGGCCGGTAGCGGCCAAAATCGCGCGATTTTGGCCGCTAGTGGCGAAAATCGCGCGATTTTGGCCGGTAGCGGCAAAATTCGCACGATTTTTGGCCGCTAGCGGCGAAAATCGTCGATTTTTGGCCGCTAGCGGTAAAAATAGCCTGATTTTTGGCCGCTAGCGGCAAAAATAGCCTGATTTTTGGCCGCTAGCGGCGAAAATCGCGCGATTTTTGGCCGGTAGCGGCGAAAATCGCGCGATTTTGGCCGCTAGCGGCCAAAAATAGGGCTATTTTTACCGCTAGCGGCGAAAATAACGCGGTTTTTGGCCGGTAGCGGCGAAAATCGCGCGATTTTTGCCCGCCAGCTGCGAAAATCGCACGGTTTTTGGCCGGTAGCGGCGAAAATCGCGCGATTTTTGCCGCTAGCGGCCAAAAATCGGGCTGTTTATGCCGCTAGCGGCGAAAATTGCGCGGTTTTTGGCCGGTAGCGGCGAAATTCGCACGATTTTTGGCCGCTAGCGGCGAAAATTGCGCGGTTTTTGGCCGTTAGTGGCGAAAATCGCGCGGTTTTTGGCCGGTAGCGGCGAAAATCGCGCGATTTTTGCACGCCAGCTGCGAAAATCGCACGGTTTTTTGCCAGGAGCGGCGAAAATCGCGCGATTTTGGCCGCTGACAGCCAAAAATCGGGCTATTTTTGCCGCTAGCGGCGAAATTTGCGCGGTTTTTGGCCGGTAGCGTCCAAAATCGCGCGATTTTGGCCGATAGCGGCTTATTTCGCACGATTTTTGGCTGCTAGCGGCGAAATTCGCACGATTTTTGGCCGCTAGCGGCGAAATTCGCACGATTTTTGGCCGCTAGCGGCGAAATTCGCACGGTTTTCGGCCGCTAGCGTCGAAAATCGCGCTATTTTTGGCCGGAAGCGGCGAAAATCGCGATTTTTGCCCGCCAGCTGCGAAAATCGCATGGTTTTTCGCCGCTAGCGGCGAAAATCCCGCGGTTTTTGGCCGATAGCGGCAAAAATCGTGCTATTTTTGCCCGCCAGCTGCGAAAATCGCATGGTTTTTGCGCAAAATAGCGCGGTTTTCGGCCGTTAGCGGCAAAAATCGCGCTATTTTTGGCTGGTAGCGGCGAAAATCGCGATTTTTCCCCGCCAGCTGCGAAAATCGCATAGTTTTTGGCCGCTAGCGGAGAAAATCGCACGATTTTTGGCCGCTAGCGGCAAAAATAGCCCGCTAGCGGCGAAAATTGCGCGGTTTTTGGCCGGTAGCGGCGAAAATCGCGCGATTTTTGGCCGCTAGTGGCGAAAATCAAGCGATTTTGGCCGGTAGCGGCAAAATTCGCACGATTTTTGGCCGCTAGCGGCGAAAATCGTCGATTTTTGGCCGCTAGCGGCAAAAATAGCCTGATTTTTGGCCGCTAGCGGCAAAAATAGCCTGATTTTTGGCCGCTAGCGGCAAAAATAGCCTGATTTTTGGCCGCTAGCGGCGAAAATCGCGCGATTTTTGGCCGGTAGCGGCGAAAATCGCGCGATTTTGGCCGCTAGTGGCGAAAATCGCGCGATTTTGGCCGGTAGCGGCAAAATTCGCACGATTTTTGGCCGCTAGCGGCGAAAATCGTCGATTTTTGGCCGCTAGCGGTAAAAATAGCCTGATTTTTGGCCGCTAGCGGCAAAAATAGCCTGATTTTTGGCCGCTAGCGGCGAAAATCGCGCGATTTTTGGCCGGTAGCGGCGAAAATCGCGCGATTTTGGCCGCTAGCGGCCAAAAATAGGGCTATTTTTACCGCTAGCGGCGAAAATAACGCGGTTTTTGGCCGGTAGCGGCGAAAATCGCGCGATTTTTGCCCGCCAGCTGCGAAAATCGCACGGTTTTTGGCCGGTAGCGGCGAAAATCGCGCGATTTTTGCCGCTAGCGGCCAAAAATCGGGCTGTTTATGCCGCTAGCGGCGAAAATTGCGCGGTTTTTGGCCGGTAGCGGCGAAATTCGCACGATTTTTGGCCGCTAGCGGCGAAAATTGCGCGGTTTTTGGCCGCTAGTGGCGAAAATCGCGCGGTTTTTGGCCGGTAGCGGCGAAAATCGCGCGATTTTTGCACGCCAGCTGCGAAAATCGCACGGTTTTTTGCCAGGAGCGGCGAAAATCGCGCGATTTTGGCCGCTGACAGCCAAAAATCGGGCTATTTTTGCCGCTAGCGGCGAAATTTGCGCGGTTTTTGGCCGGTAGCGTCCAAAATCGCGCGATTTTGGCCGATAGCGGCTTATTTCGCACGATTTTTGGCTGCTAGCGGCGAAATTCGCACGATTTTTGGCCGCTAGCGGCGAAATTCGCACGATTTTTGGCCGCTAGCGGCGAAATTCGCACGGTTTTCGGCCGCTAGCGTCGAAAATCGCGCTATTTTTGGCCGGAAGCGGCGAAAATCGCGATTTTTGCCCGCCAGCTGCGAAAATCGCATGGTTTTTCGCCGCTAGCGGCGAAAATCCCGCGGTTTTTGGCCGATAGCGGCAAAAATCGTGCTATTTTTGCCCGCCAGCTGCGAAAATCGCATGGTTTTTGCGCAAAATAGCGCGGTTTTTGGCCGGTAGCGGCGAAATTCGCACGATTTTTGGCCGCTAGCGGCAAAAATAGCCCGATTTTTGGCCGCTAGCGGCCAAAAACCGCGCAATTTTCGCCGCTAGCGGCCAAAAATAGGGCTATTTTTACCGCTAGCGGCGAAAATTGCGCGGTTTTTGGCCGGTAGCGGCGAAAATCGCGCGATTTTGGCCGCTGACGGCCAAAATTCGGGCTATTTTTGCCGCTAGCGGCGAAATTTGCGCGGTTTTTGGCCGGTAGCGGCCAAAATCGCGCGATTTTGGCCGCTAGTGGCGAAAATCGCGCGATTTTGGCCGGTAGCGGCAAAATTCGCACGATTTTTGGCCGCTAGCGGCGAAAATCGTCGATTTTTGGCCGCTAGCGGTAAAAATAGCCTGATTTTTGGCCGCTAGCGGCAAAAATAGCCTGATTTTTGGCCGCTAGCGGCGAAAATCGCGCGATTTTTGGCCGGTAGCGGCGAAAATCGCGCGATTTTGGCCGCTAGCGGCCAAAAATAGGGCTATTTTTACCGCTAGCGGCGAAAATAACGCGGTTTTTGGCCGGTAGCGGCGAAAATCGCGCGATTTTTGCCCGCCAGCTGCGGAAATCGCACGGTTTTTGGCCGGTAGCGGCGAAAATCGCGCGATTTTTGCCGCTAGCGGCCAAAAATCGTGCTGTTTATGCCGCTAGCGGCGAAAATTGCGCGGTTTTTGGCCGGTAGCGGCGAAATTCGCACGATTTTTGGCCGCTAGCGGCGAAAATTGCGCGGTTTTTGGCCGCTAGTGGCGAAAATCGCGCGGTTTTTGGCCGGTAGCGGCGAAAATCGCGCGATTTTTGCACGCCAGCTGCGAAAATCGCACGGTTTTTTGCCAGGAGCGGCGAAAATCGCGCGATTTTGGCCGCTGACAGCCAAAAATCGGGCTATTTTTGCCGCTAGCGGCGAAATTTGCGCGGTTTTTGGCCGGTAGCGTCCAAAATCGCGCGATTTTGGCCGATAGCGGCTTATTTCGCACGATTTTTGGCTGCTAGCGGCGAAATTCGCACGATTTTTGGCCGCTAGCGGCGAAATTCGCACGATTTTTGGCCGCTAGCGGCGAAATTCGCACGGTTTTCGGCCGCTAGCGTCGAAAATCGCGCTATTTTTGGCCGGAAGCGGCGAAAATTGCGATTTTTGCCCGCCAGCTGCGAAAATTGCATGGTTTTTGCGCAAAATAGCGCGGTTTTCAGCCGTTAGCGGCAAAAATCGCGCTATTTTTGGCTGGTAGCGGCGAAAATCGCGATTTTTCCCCGCCAGCTGCGAAAATCGCATAGTTTTTGGCCGCTAGCGGAGAAAATCGCACGATTTTTGGCCGCTAGCGGCAAAAATAGCCCGCTAGCGGCGAAAATTGCCCGCTAGCGGCGAAAATTGCGCGGTTTTTGGCCGGTAGCGGCGAAAATCGCGCGATTTTTGGCCGCTAGTGGCGAAAATCGCGCGATTTTGGCCGGTAGCGGCAAAATTCGCACGATTTTTGGCCGCTAGCGGCGAAAATCGTCGATTTTTGGCCGCTAGCGGCAAAAATAGCCTGATTTTTGGCCGCTAGCGGCAAAAATAGCCTGATTTTTGGCCGCTAGCGGCGAGAATCGCGCGATTTTTGCCGCTAGCGGCGAAATTTGCGCGGTTTTTGGCCGGTAGCGGCCAAAATCGCGCGATTTTGGCCGCTAGTGGCGAAAATCGCGCGATTTTGGCCGGTAGCGGCAAAATTCGCACGATTTTTGGCCGCTAGCGGCGAAAATCGTCGATTTTTGGCCGCTAGCGGTAAAAATAGCCTGATTTTTGGCCGCTAGCGGCAAAAATAGCCTGATTTTTGGCCGCTAGCGGCGAAAATCGCGCGATTTTTGGCCGGTAGCGGCGAAAATCGCGCGATTTTGGCCGCTAGCGGCCAAAAATAGGGCTATTTTTACCGCTAGCGGCGAAAATAACGCGGTTTTTGGCCGGTAGCGGCGAAAATCGCGCGATTTTTGCCCGCCAGCTGCGAAAATCGCATGGTTTTTCGCCGCTAGCGGCGAAAATCCCGCGGTTTTTGGCCGATAGCGGCAAAAATCGTGCTATTTTTGCCCGCCAGCTGCGAAAATCGCATGGTTTTTGCGCAAAATAGCGCGGTTTTTGGCCGGTAGCGGCGAAATTCGCACGATTTTTGGCCGCTAGCGGCAAAAATAGCCCGATTTTTGGCCGCTAGCGGCCAAAAACCGCGCAATTTTCGCCGCTAGCGGCCAAAAATAGGGCTATTTTTACCGCTAGCGGCGAAAATTGCGCGGTTTTTGGCCGGTAGCGGCGAAAATCGCGCGATTTTGGCCGCTGACGGCCAAAATTCGGGCTATTTTTGCCGCTAGCGGCGAAATTTGCGCGGTTTTTGGCCGGTAGCGGCCAAAATCGCGCGATTTTGGCCGCTAGTGGCGAAAATCGCGCGATTTTGGCCGGTAGCGGCAAAATTCGCACGATTTTTGGCCGCTAGCGGCGAAAATCGTCGATTTTTGGCCGCTAGCGGTAAAAATAGCCTGATTTTTGGCCGCTAGCGGCAAAAATAGCCTGATTTTTGGCCGCTAGCGGCGAAAATCGCGCGATTTTTGGCCGGTAGCGGCGAAAATCGCGCGATTTTGGCCGCTAGCGGCCAAAAATAGGGCTATTTTTACCGCTAGCGGCGAAAATAACGCGGTTTTTGGCCGGTAGCGGCGAAAATCGCGCGATTTTTGCCCGCCAGCTGCGGAAATCGCACGGTTTTTGGCCGGTAGCGGCGAAAATCGCGCGATTTTTGCCGCTAGCGGCCAAAAATCGTGCTGTTTATGCCGCTAGCGGCGAAAATTGCGCGGTTTTTGGCCGGTAGCGGCGAAATTCGCACGATTTTTGGCCGCTAGCGGCGAAAATTGCGCGGTTTTTGGCCGCTAGTGGCGAAAATCGCGCGGTTTTTGGCCGGTAGCGGCGAAAATCGCGCGATTTTTGCACGCCAGCTGCGAAAATCGCACGGTTTTTTGCCAGGAGCGGCGAAAATCGCGCGATTTTGGCCGCTGACAGCCAAAAATCGGGCTATTTTTGCCGCTAGCGGCGAAATTTGCGCGGTTTTTGGCCGGTAGCGTCCAAAATCGCGCGATTTTGGCCGATAGCGGCTTATTTCGCACGATTTTTGGCTGCTAGCGGCGAAATTCGCACGATTTTTGGCCGCTAGCGGCGAAATTCGCACGATTTTTGGCCGCTAGCGGCGAAATTCGCACGGTTTTCGACCGCTAGCGTCGAAAATCGCGCTATTTTTGGCCGGAAGCGGCGAAAATTGCGATTTTTGCCCGCCAGCTGCGAAAATTGCATGGTTTTTGCGCAAAATAGCGCGGTTTTCAGCCGTTAGCGGCAAAAATCGCGCTATTTTTGGCTGGTAGCGGCGAAAATCGCGATTTTTCCCCGCCAGCTGCGAAAATCGCATAGTTTTTGGGCGCTAGCGGAGAAAATCGCACGATTTTTGGCCGCTAGCGGCAAAAATAGCCCGCTAGCGGCGAAAATTGCCCGCTAGCGGCGAAAATTGCGCGGTTTTTGGCCGGTAGCGGCGAAAATCGCGCGATTTTTGGCCGCTAGTGGCGAAAATCGCGCGATTTTGGCCGGTAGCGGCAAAATTCGCACGATTTTTGGCCGCTAGCGGCGAAAATCGTCGATTTTTGGCCGCTAGCGGCAAAAATAGCCTGATTTTTGGCCGCTAGCGGCAAAAATAGCCTGATTTTTGGCCGCTAGCGGCGAGAATCGCGCGATTTTTGCCGCTAGCGGCGAAATTTGCGCGGTTTTTGGCCGGTAGCGGCCAAAATCGCGCGATTTTGGCCGCTAGTGGCGAAAATCGCGCGATTTTGGCCGGTAGCGGCAAAATTCGCACGATTTTTGGCCGCTAGCGGCGAAAATCGTCGATTTTTGGCCGCTAGCGGTAAAAATAGCCTGATTTTTGGCCGCTAGCGGCAAAAATAGCCTGATTTTTGGCCGCTAGCGGCGAAAATCGCGCGATTTTTGGCCGGTAGCGGCGAAAATCGCGCGATTTTGGCCGCTAGCGGCCAAAAATAGGGCTATTTTTACCGCTAGCGGCGAAAATAACGCGGTTTTTGGCCGGTAGCGGCGAAAATCGCGCGATTTTTGCCCGCCAGCTGCGGAAATCGCACGGTTTTTGGCCGGTAGCGGCGAAAATCGCGCGATTTTTGCCGCTAGCGGCCAAAAATCGGGCTGTTTATGCCGCTAGCGGCGAAAATTGCGCGGTTTTTGGCCGGTAGCGGCGAAATTCGCACGATTTTTGGCCGCTAGCGGCGAAAATTGCGCGGTTTTTGGCCGCTAGTGGCGAAAATCGCGCGGTTTTTGGCCGGTAGCGGCGAAAATCGCGCGATTTTTGCACGCCAGCTGCGAAAATCGCACGGTTTTTTGCCAGGAGCGGCGAAAATCGCGCGATTTTGGCCGCTGACAGCCAAAAATCGGGCTATTTTTGCCGCTAGCGGCGAAATTTGCGCGGTTTTTGGCCGGTAGCGTCCAAAATCGCGCGATTTTGGCCGATAGCGGCTTATTTCGCACGATTTTTGGCTGCTAGCGGCGAAATTCGCACGATTTTTGGCCGCTAGCGGCGAAATTCGCACGATTTTTGGCCGCTAGCGGCGAAATTCGCACGGTTTTCGGCCGCTAGCGTCGAAAATCGCGCTATTTTTGGCCGGAAGCGGCGAAAATTGCGATTTTTGCCCGCCAGCTGCGAAAATTGCATGGTTTTTCGCCGCTAGCGGCGAAAATCCCGCGGTTTTTGGCCGATAGCGGCAAAAATCGTGCTATTTTTGCCCGCCAGCTGCGAAAATCGCATGGTTTTTGCGCAAAATAGCGCGGTTTTCAGCCGTTAGCGGCAAAAATCGCGCTATTTTTGGCTGGTAGCGGCGAAAATCGCGATTTTTCCCCGCCAGCTGCGAAAATCGCATAGTTTTTGGCCGCTAGCGGAGAAAATCGCACGATTTTTGGCCGCTAGCGGCAAAAATAGCCCGCTAGCGGCGAAAATTGCCCGCTAGCGGCGAAAATTGCGCGGTTTTTGGCCGGTAGCGGCGAAAATCGCGCGATTTTTGGCCGCTAGTGGCGAAAATCGCGCGATTTTGGCCGATAGCGGCAAAATTCGCACGATTTTTGGCCGCTAGCGGCGAAAATCGTCGATTTTTGGCCGCTAGCGGCAAAAATAGCCTGATTTTTGGCCGCTAGCGGCAAAAATAGCCTGATTTTTGGCCGCTAGCGGCGAGAATCGCGCGATTTTTGCCGCTAGCGGCGAAATTTGCGCGGTTTTTGGCCGGTAGCGGCCAAAATCGCGCGATTTTGGCCGCTAGTGGCGAAAATCGCGCGATTTTGGCCGGTAGCGGCAAAATTCGCACGATTTTTGGCCGCTAGCGGCGAAAATCGTCGATTTTTGGCCGCTAGCGGTAAAAATAGCCTGATTTTTGGCCGCTAGCGGCAAAAATAGCCTGATTTTTGGCCGCTAGCGGCGAAAATCGCGCGATTTTTGGCCGGTAGCGGCGAAAATCGCGCGATTTTGGCCGCTAGCGGCCAAAAATAGGGCTATTTTTACCGCTAGCGGCGAAAATAACGCGGTTTTTGGCCGGTAGCGGCGAAAATCGCGCGATTTTTGCCCGCCAGCTGCGAAAATCGCACGGTTTTTGGCCGGTAGCGGCGAAAATCGCGCGATTTTTGCCGCTAGCGGCCAAAAATCGGGCTGTTTATGCCGCTAGCGGCGAAAATTGCGCGGTTTTTGGCCGGTAGCGGCGAAATTCGCACGATTTTTGGCCGCTAGCGGCGAAAATTGCGCGGTTTTTGGCCGCTAGTGGCGAAAATCGCGCGGTTTTTGGCCGGTAGCGGCGAAAATCGCGCGATTTTTGCACGCCAGCTGCGAAAATCGCACGGTTTTTTGCCAGGAGCGGCGAAAATCGCGCAATTTTGGCCGCTGACAGCCAAAAATCGGGCTATTTTTGCCGCTAGCGGCGAAATTTGCGCGGTTTTTGGCCGGTAGCGTCCAAAATCGCGCGATTTTGGCCGATAGCGGCTTATTTCGCACGATTTTTGGCTGCTAGCGGCGAAATTCGCACGATTTTTGGCCGCTAGCGGCGAAATTCGCACGATTTTTGGCCGCTAGCGGCGAAATTCGCACGGTTTTCGGCCGCTAGCGTCGAAAATCGCGCTATTTTTGGCCGGAAGCGGCGAAAATCGCGATTTTTGCCCGCCAGCTGCGAAAATTGCATGGTTTTTCGCCGCTAGCGGCGAAAATCCCGCGGTTTTTGGCCGATAGCGGCAAAAATCGTGCTATTTTTGCCCGCCAGCTGCGAAAATCGCATGGTTTTTGCGCAAAATAGCGCGGTTTTCAGCCGTTAGCGGCAAAAATCGCGCTATTTTTGGCTGGTAGCGGCGAAAATCGCGATTTTTCCCCGCCAGCTGCGAAAATCGCATAGTTTTTGGCCGCTAGCGGAGAAAATCGCACGATTTTTGGCCGCTAGCGGCAAAAATAGCCCGCTAGCGGCGAAAATTGCGCGGTTTTTGGCCGGTAGCGGCGAAAATCGCGCGATTTTTGGCCGCTAGTGGCGAAAATCGCGCGATTTTGGCCGGTAGCGGCAAAATTCGCACGATTTTTGGCCGCTAGCGGCGAAAATCGTCGATTTTTGGCCGCTAGCGGCAAAAATAGCCTGATTTTTGGCCGCTAGCGGCAAAAATAGCCTGATTTTTGGCCGCTAGCGGCGAAAATCGCGCGATTTTTGCCGCTAGCGGCGAAATTTGCGCGGTTTTTGGCCGGTAGCGGCAAAATTCGCACGATTTTTGGCCGCTAGCGGCGAAAATCGTCGATTTTTGGCCGCTAGCGGTAAAAATAGCCTGATTTTTGGCCGCTAGCGGCAAAAATAGCCTGATTTTTGGCCGCTAGCGGCGAAAATCGCGCGATTTTTGGCCGCTAGTGGCGAAAATCGCGCGATTTTGGCCGGTAGCGGCAAAATTCGCACGATTTTTGGCCGCTAGCGGCGAAAATCGTCGATTTTTGGCCGCTAGCGGTAAAAATAGCCTGATTTTTGGCCGCTAGCGGCAAAAATAGCCTGATTTTTGGCCGCTAGCGGCGAAAATCGCGCGATTTTTGGCCGGTAGCGGCGAAAATCGCGCGATTTTGGCCGCTAGCGGCCAAAAATAGGGCTATTTTTACCGCTAGCGGCGAAAATAACGCGGTTTTTGGCCGGTAGCGGCGAAAATCGCGCGATTTTTGCCCGCCAGCTGCGAAAATCGCACGGTTTTTGGCCGGTAGCGGCGAAAATCGCGCGATTTTTGCCGCTAGCGGCCAAAAATCGGGCTGTTTATGCCGCTAGCGGCGAAAATTGCGCGGTTTTTGGCCGGTAGCAGGCGAAATTCGCACGATTTTTGGCCGCTAGCGGCGAAAATTGCGCGGTTTTTGGCCGCTAGTGGCGAAAATCGCGCGGTTTTTGGCCGGTAGCGGCGAAAATCGCGCGATTTTTGCACGCCAGCTGCGAAAATCGCACGGTTTTTTGCCAGGAGCGGCGAAAATCGCGCGATTTTGGCCGCTGACAGCCAAAAATCGGGCTATTTTTGCCGCTAGCGGCGAAATTTGCGCGGTTTTTGGCCGGTAGCGTCCAAAATCGCGCGATTTTGGCCGATAGCGGCTTATTTCGCACGATTTTTGGCTGCTAGGCGGCGAAATTCGCACGATTTTTGGCCGCTAGCGGCGAAATTCGCACGATTTTTGGCCGCTAGCGGCGAAATTCGCACGGTTTTCGGCCGCTAGCGTCGAAAATCGCGCTATTTTTGGCCGGAAGCGGCGAAAATCGCGATTTTTGCCCGCCAGCTGCGAAAATTGCATGGTTTTTCGCCGCTAGCGGCGAAAATCCCGCGGTTTTTGGCCGATAGCGGCAAAAATCGTGCTATTTTTGCCCGCCAGCTGCGAAAATCGCATGGTTTTTGCGCAAAATAGCGCGGTTTTCAGCCGTTAGCGGCAAAAATCGCGCTATTTTTGGCTGGTAGCGGCGAAAATCGCGATTTTTCCCCGCCAGCTGCGAAAATCGCATAGTTTTTGGCCGCTAGCGGAGAAAATCGCACGATTTTTGGCCGCTAGCGGCAAAAATAGCCCGCTAGCGGCGAAAATTGCCCGCTAGCGGCGAAAATTGCGCGGTTTTTGGCCGGTAGCGGCGAAAATCGCGCGATTTTTGGCCGCTAGTGGCGAAAATCGCGCGATTTTGGCCGGTAGCGGCAAAATTCGCACGATTTTTGGCCGCTAGCGGCGAAAATCGTCGATTTTTGGCCGCTAGCGGCAAAAATAGCCTGATTTTTGGCCGCTAGCGGCGAGAATCGCGCGATTTTTGCCGCTAGCGGCGAAATTTGCGCGGTTTTTGGCCGGTAGCGGCCAAAATCGCGCGATTTTGGCCGCTAGTGGCGAAAATCGCGCGATTTTGGCCGGTAGCGGCAAAATTCGCACGATTTTTGGCCGCTAGCGGCGAAAATCGTCGATTTTTGGCCGCTAGCGGTAAAAATAGCCTGATTTTTGGCCGCTAGCGGCAAAAATAGCCTGATTTTTGGCCGCTAGCGGCGAAAATCGCGCGATTTTTGGCCGGTAGCGGCGAAAATCGCGCGATTTTGGCCGCTAGCGGCCAAAAATAGGGCTATTTTTACCGCTAGCGGCGAAAATAACGCGGTTTTTGGCCGGTAGCGGCGAAAATCGCGCGATTTTTGCCCGCCAGCTGCGAAAATCGCACGGTTTTTGGCCGGTAGCGGCGAAAATCGCGCGATTTTTGCCGCTAGCGGCCAAAAATCGGGCTGTTTATGCCGCTAGCGGCGAAAATTGCGCGGTTTTTGGCCGGTAGCGGCGAAATTCGCACGATTTTTGGCCGCTAGCGGCGAAAATTGCGCGGTTTTTGGCCGCTAGTGGCGAAAATCGCGCGGTTTTTGGCCGGTAGCGGCGAAAATCGCGCGATTTTTGCACGCCAGCTGCGAAAATCGCACGGTTTTTTGCCAGGAGCGGCGAAAATCGCGCGATTTTGGCCGCTGACAGCCAAAAATCGGGCTATTTTTGCCGCTAGCGGCGAAATTGCGCGGTTTTTGGCCGGTAGCGTCCAAAATCGCGCGATTTTGGCCGATAGCGGCTTATTTCGCACGATTTTTGGCTGCTAGCGGCGAAATTCGCACGATTTTTGGCCGCTAGCGGCGAAATTCGCACGATTTTTGGCCGCTAGCGGCGAAATTCGCACGGTTTTCGGCCGCTAGCGTCGAAAATCGCGCTATTTTTGGCCGGAAGCGGCGAAAATCGCGATTTTTGCCCGCCAGCTGCGAAAATTGCATGGTTTTTCGCCGCTAGCGGCGAAAATCCCTGCGGTTTTTGGCCGATAGCGGCAAAAATCGTGCTATTTTTGCCCGCCAGCTGCGAAAATCGCATGGTTTTTGCGCAAAATAGCGCGGTTTTCAGCCGTTAGCGGCAAAAATCGCGCTATTTTTGGCTGGTAGCGGCGAAAATCGCGATTTTTCCCCGCCAGCTGCGAAAATCGCATAGTTTTTGGCCGCTAGCGGAGAAAATCGCACGATTTTTGGCCGCTAGCGGCAAAAATAGCCCGCTAGCGGCGAAAATTGCGCGGTTTTTGGCCGGTAGCGGCGAAAATCGCGCGATTTTTGGCCGCTAGTGGCGAAAATCGCGCGATTTTGGCCGGTAGCGGCAAAATTCGCACGATTTTTGGCCGCTAGCGGCGAAAATCGTCGATTTTTGGCCGCTAGCGGCAAAAATAGCCTGATTTTTGGCCGCTAGCGGCAAAAACAGCCTGATTTTTGGCCGCTAGCGGCAAAAATAGCCTGATTTTTGGCCGCTAGCGGCGAAAATCGCGCGATTTTTGCCGCTAGCGGCGAAATTTGCGCGGTTTTTGGCCGGTAGCGGCAAAATTCGCACGATTTTTGGCCGCTAGCGGCGAAAATCGTCGATTTTTGGCCGCTAGCGGTAAAAATAGCCTGATTTTTGGCCGCTAGCGGCAAAAATAGCCTGATTTTTGGCCGCTAGCGGCGAAAATCGCGCGATTTTTGGCCGCTAGTGGCGAAAATCGCGCGATTTTGGCCGGTAGCGGCAAAATTCGCACGATTTTTGGCCGCTAGCGGCGAAAATCGTCGATTTTTGGCCGCTAGCGGTAAAAATAGCCTGATTTTTGGCCGCTAGCGGCAAAAATAGCCTGATTTTTGGCCGCTAGCGGCGAAAATCGCGCGATTTTTGGCCGGTAGCGGCGAAAATCGCGCGATTTTGGCCGCTAGCGGCCAAAAATAGGGCTATTTTTACCGCTAGCGGCGAAAATAACGCGGTTTTTGGCCGGTAGCGGCGAAAATCGCGCGATTTTTGCCCGCCAGCTGCGAAAATCGCACGGTTTTTGGCCGGTAGCGGCGAAAATCGCGCGATTTTTGCCGCTAGCGGCCAAAAATCGGGCTGTTTATGCCGCTAGCGGCGAAAATTGCGCGTTTTTTGGCCGGTAGCGGCGAAATTCGCACGATTTTTGGCCGCTAGCGGCGAAAATTGCGCGGTTTTTGGCCGCTAGTGGCGAAAATCGCGCGGTTTTTGGCCGGTAGCGGCGAAAATCGCGCGATTTTTGCACGCCAGCTGCGAAAATCGCACGGTTTTTTGCCAGGAGCGGCGAAAATCGCGCGATTTTGGCCGCTGACAGCCAAAAATCGGGCTATTTTTGCCGCTAGCGGCGAAATTTGCGCGGTTTTTGGCCGGTAGCGTCCAAAATCGCGCGATTTTGGCCGATAGCGGCTTATTTCGCACGATTTTTGGCTGCTAGCGGCGAAATTCGCACGATTTTTGGCCGCTAGCGGCGAAATTCGCACGATTTTTGGCCGCTAGCGGCGAAATTCGCACGGTTTTCGGCCGCTAGCGTCGAAAATCGCGCTATTTTTGGCCGGAAGCGGCGAAAATCGCGATTTTTGCCCGCCAGCTGCGAAAATTGCATGGTTTTTCGCCGCTAGCGGCGAAAATCCCGCGGTTTTTGGCCGATAGCGGCAAAAATCGTGCTATTTTTGCCCGCCAGCTGCGAAAATCGCATGGTTTTTGCGCAAAATAGCGCGGTTTTCAGCCGTTAGCGGCAAAAATCGCGCTATTTTTGGCTGGTAGCGGCGAAAATCGCGATTTTTCCCCGCCAGCTGCGAAAATCGCATAGTTTTTGGCCGCTAGCGGAGAAAATCGCACGATTTTTGGCCGCTAGCGGCAAAAATAGCCCGCTAGCGGCGAAAATTGCGCGGTTTTTGGCCGGTAGCGGCGAAAATCGCGCGATTTTTGGCCGCTAGCGGCAAAAATAGCCTGATTTTTGGCGGCTAGCGGCAAAAACAGCCTGATTTTTGGCCGCTAGCGGCAAAAATAGCCTGATTTTTGGCCGCTAGCGGCGAAAATCGCGCGATTTTTGCCGCTAGCGGCGAAATTTGCGCGGTTTTTGGCCGGTAGCGGCAAAATTCGCACGATTTTTGGCCGCTAGCGGCGAAAATCGTCGATTTTTGGCCGCTAGCGGTAAAAATAGCCTGATTTTTGGCCGCTAGCGGCAAAAATAGCCTGATTTTTGGCCGCTAGCGGCGAAAATCGCGCGATTTTTGGCCGCTAGTGGCGAAAATCGCGCGATTTTGGCCGGTAGCGGCAAAATTCGCACGATTTTTGGCCGCTAGCGGCGAAAATCGTCGATTTTTGGCCGCTAGCGGTAAAAATAGCCTGATTTTTGGCCGCTAGCGGCAAAAATAGCCTGATTTTTGGCCGCTAGCGGCGAAAATCGCGCGATTTTTGGCCGGTAGCGGCGAAAATCGCGCGATTTTGGCCGCTAGCGGCCAAAAATAGGGCTATTTTTACCGCTAGCGGCGAAAATAACGCGGTTTTTGGCCGGTAGCGGCGAAAATCGCGCGATTTTTGCCCGCCAGCTGCGAAAATCGCACGGTTTTTGGCCGGTAGCGGCGAAAATCGCGCGATTTTTGCCGCTAGCGGCCAAAAATCGGGCTGTTTATGCCGCTAGCGGCGAAAATTGCGCGGTTTTTGGCCGGTAGCAGCGAAATTCGCACGATTTTTGGCCGCTAGCGGCGAAAATTGCGCGGTTTTTGGCCGCTAGTGGCGAAAATCGCGCGGTTTTTGGCCGGTAGCGGCGAAAATCGCGCGATTTTTGCACGCCAGCTGCGAAAATCGCACGGTTTTTTGCCAGGAGCGGCGAAAATCGCGCGATTTTGGCCGCTGACAGCCAAAAATCGGGCTATTTTTGCCGCTAGCGGCGAAATTTGCGCGGTTTTTGGCCGGTAGCGTCCAAAATCGCGCGATTTTGGCCGATAGCGGCTTATTTCGCACGATTTTTGGCTGCAGGCGGCGAAATTCGCACGATTTTTGGCCGCTAGCGGCGAAATTCGCACGATTTTTGGCCGCTAGCGGCGAAATTCGCACGGTTTTCGGCCGCTAGCGTCGAAAATCGCGCTATTTTTGGCCGGAAGCGGCGAAAATCGCGATTTTTGCCCGCCAGCTGCGAAAATTGCATGGTTTTTCGCCGCTAGCGGCGAAAATCCCGCGGTTTTTGGCCGATAGCGGCAAAAATCGTGCTATTTTTGCCCGCCAGCTGCGAAAATCGCATGGTTTTTGCGCAAAATAGCGCGGTTTTCAGCCGTTAGCGGCAAAAATCGCGCTATTTTTGGCTGGTAGCGGCGAAAATCGCGATTTTTCCCCGCCAGCTGCGAAAATCGCATAGTTTTTGGCCGCTAGCGGAGAAAATCGCACGATTTTTGGCCGCTAGCGGCAAAAATAGCCCGCTAGCGGCGAAAATTGCGCGGTTTTTGGCCGGTAGCGGCGAAAATCGCGCGATTTTTGGCCGCTAGCGGCAAAAATAGCCTGATTTTTGGCGGCTAGCGGTAAAAACAGCCTGATTTTTGGCCGCTAGCGGCAAAAATAGCCTGATTTTTGGCCGCTAGCGGCGAAAATCGCGCGATTTTTGCCGCTAGCGGCGAAATTTGCGCGGTTTTTGGCCGGTAGCGGCAAAATTCGCACGATTTTTGGCCGCTAGCGGCGAAAATCGTCGATTTTTGGCCGCTAGCGGTAAAAATAGCCTGATTTTTGGCCGCTAGCGGCAAAAATAGCCTGATTTTTGGCCGCTAGCGGCGAAAATCGCGCGATTTTTGGCCGCTAGTGGCGAAAATCGCGCGATTTTGGCCGGTAGCGGCAAAATTCGCACGATTTTTGGCCGCTAGCGGCGAAAATCGTCGATTTTTGGCCGCTAGCGGTAAAAATAGCCTGATTTTTGGCCGCTAGCGGCAAAAATAGCCTGATTTTTGGCCGCTAGCGGCGAAAATCGCGCGATTTTTGGCCGGTAGCGGCGAAAATCGCGCGATTTTGGCCGCTAGCGGCCAAAAATAGGGCTATTTTTACCGCTAGCGGCGAAAATAACGCGGTTTTTGGCCGGTAGCGGCGAAAATCGCGCGATTTTTGCCCGCCAGCTGCGAAAATCGCACGGTTTTTGGCCGGTAGCGGCGAAAATCGCGCGATTTTTGCCGCTAGCGGCCAAAAATCGGGCTGTTTATGCCGCTAGCGGCGAAAATTGCGCGGTTTTTGGCCGGTAGCAGCGAAATTCGCACGATTTTTGGCCGCTAGCGGCGAAAATTGCGCGGTTTTTGGCCGCTAGTGGCGAAAATCGCGCGGTTTTTGGCCGGTAGCGGCGAAAATCGCGCGATTTTTGCACGCCAGCTGCGAAAATCGCACGGTTTTTTGCCAGGAGCGGCGAAAATCGCGCGATTTTGGCCGCTGACAGCCAAAAATCGGGCTATTTTTGCCGCTAGCGGCGAAATTTGCGCGGTTTTTGGCCGGTAGCGTCCAAAATCGCGCGATTTTGGCCGATAGCGGCTTATTTCGCACGATTTTTGGCTGCTAGCGGCGAAATTCGCACGATTTTTGGCCGCTAGCGGCGAAATTCGCACGATTTTTGGCCGCTAGCGGCGAAATTCGCACGGTTTTCGGCCGCTAGCGTCGAAAATCGCGCTATTTTTGGCCGGAAGCGGCGAAAATCGCGATTTTTGCCCGCCAGCTGCGAAAATTGCATGGTTTTTCGCCGCTAGCGGCGAAAATCCCGCGGTTTTTGGCCGATAGCGGCAAAAATCGTGCTATTTTTGCCCGCCAGCTGCGAAAATCGCATGGTTTTTGCGCAAAATAGCGCGGTTTTCAGCCGTTAGCGGCAAAAATCGCGCTATTTTTGGCTGGTAGCGGCGAAAATCGCGATTTTTCCCCGCCAGCTGCGAAAATCGCATAGTTTTTGGCCGCTAGCGGAGAAAATCGCACGATTTTTGGCCGCTAGCGGCAAAAATAGCCCGCTAGCGGCGAAAATTGCGCGGTTTTTGGCCGGTAGCGGCGAAAATCGCGCGATTTTTGGCCGCTAGTGGCGAAAATCGCGCGATTTTGGCCGGTAGCGGCAAAATTCGCACGATTTTTGGCCGCTAGCGGCGAAAATCGTCGATTTTTGGCCGCTAGCGGCAAAAATAGCCTGATTTTTGGCCGCTAGCGGCAAAAACAGCCTGATTTTTGGCCGCTAGCGGCAAAAATAGCCCGCTAGCGGCGAAAATTGCGCGGTTTTTGGCCGGTAGCGGCGAAAATCGCGCGATTTTTGGCCGCTAGTGGCGAAAATCGCGCGATTTTGGCCGGTAGCGGCAAAATTCGCACGATTTTTGGCCGCTAGCGGCGAAAATCGTCGATTTTTGGCCGCTAGCGGCAAAAATAGCCTGATTTTTGGCCGCTAGCGGCAAAAACAGCCTGATTTTTGGCCGCTAGCGGCAAAAATAGCCTGATTTTTGGCCGCTAGCGGCGAAAATCGCGCGATTTTTGCCGCTAGCGGCGAAATTTGCGCGGTTTTTGGCCGGTAGCGGCAAAATTCGCACGATTTTTGGCCGCTAGCGGCGAAAATCGTCGATTTTTGGCCGCTAGCGGTAAAAATAGCCTGATTTTTGGCCGCTAGCGGCAAAAATAGCCTGATTTTTGGCCGCTAGCGGCGAAAATCGCGCGATTTTTGGCCGCTAGTGGCGAAAATCGCGCGATTTTGGCCGGTAGCGGCAAAATTCGCACGATTTTTGGCCGCTAGCGGCGAAAATCGTCGATTTTTGGCCGCTAGCGGTAAAAATAGCCTGATTTTTGGCCGCTAGCGGCAAAAATAGCCTGATTTTTGGCCGCTAGCGGCGAAAATCGCGCGATTTTTGGCCGGTAGCGGCGAAAATCGCGCGATTTTGGCCGCTAGCGGCCAAAAATAGGGCTATTTTTACCGCTAGCGGCGAAAATAACGCGGTTTTTGGCCGGTAGCGGCGAAAATCGCGCGATTTTTGCCCGCCAGCTGCGAAAATCGCACGGTTTTTGGCCGGTAGCGGCGAAAATCGCGCGATTTTTGCCGCTAGCGGCCAAAAATCGGGCTGTTTATGCCGCTAGCGGCGAAAATTGCGCGGTTTTTGGCCGGTAGCGGCGAAATTCGCACGATTTTTGGCCGCTAGCGGCGAAAATTGCGCGGTTTTTGGCCGCTAGTTGCGAAAATCGCGCGGTTTTTGGCCGGTAGCGGCGAAAATCGCGCGATTTTTGCACGCCAGCTGCGAAAATCGCACGGTTTTTTGCCAGGAGCGGCGAAAATCGCGCGATTTTGGCCGCTGACAGCCAAAAATCGGGCTATTTTTGCCGCTAGCGGCGAAATTTGCGCGGTTTTTGGCCGGTAGCGTCCAAAATCGCGCGATTTTGGCCGATAGCGGCTTATTTCGCACGATTTTTGGCTGCTAGCGGCGAAATTCGCACGATTTTTGGCCGCTAGCGGCGAAATTCGCACGATTTTTGGCCGCTAGCGGCGAAATTCGCACGGTTTTCGGCCGCTAGCGTCGAAAATCGCGCTATTTTTGGCCGGAAGCGGCGAAAATCGCGATTTTTGCCCGCCAGCTGCGAAAATTGCATGGTTTTTCGCCGCTAGCGGCGAAAATCCCGCGGTTTTTGGCCGATAGCGGCAAAAATCGTGCTATTTTTGCCCGCCAGCTGCGAAAATCGCATGGTTTTTGCGCAAAATAGCGCGGTTTTCAGCCGTTAGCGGCAAAAATCGCGCTATTTTTGGCTGGTAGCGGCGAAAATCGCGATTTTTCCCCGCCAGCTGCGAAAATCGCATAGTTTTTGGCCGCTAGCGGAGAAAATCGCACGATTTTTGGTCGCTAGCGGCAAAAATAGCCCGCTAGCGGCGAAAATTGCGCGGTTTTTGGCCGGTAGCGGCGAAAATCGCGCGATTTTTGGCCGCTAGTGGCGAAAATCGCGCGATTTTGGCCGGTAGCGGCAAAATTCGCACGATTTTTGGCCGCTAGCGGCGAAAATCGTCGATTTTTGGCCGCTAGCGGCAAAAATAGCCTGATTTTTGGCCGCTAGCGGCAAAAATAGCCTGATTTTTGGCCGCTAGCGGCAAAAATAGCCTGATTTTTGGCCGCTAGCGGCGAAAATCGCGCGATTTTTGCCGCTAGCGGCGAAATTTGCGCGGTTTTTGGCCGGTAGCGGCAAAATTCGCACGATTTTTGGCCGCTAGCGGCGAAAATCGTCGATTTTTGGCCGCTAGCGGTAAAAATAGCCTGATTTTTGGCCGCTAGCGGCAAAAATAGCCTGATTTTTGGCCGCTAGCGGCGAAAATCGCGCGATTTTTGGCCGGTAGCGGCGAAAATCGCGCGATTTTGGCCGCTAGCGGCCAAAAATAGGGCTATTTTTACCGCTAGCGGCGAAAATAACGCGGTTTTTGGCCGGTAGCGGCGAAAATCGCGCGATTTTTGCCCGCCAGCTGCGAAAATCGCACGGTTTTTGGCCGGTAGCGGCGAAAATCGCGCGATTTTTGCCGCTAGCGGCCAAAAATCGGGCTGTTTATGCCGCTAGCGGCGAAAATTGCGCGGTTTTTGGCCGCTAGTGGCGAAAATCGCGCGGTTTTTGGCCGGTAGCGGCGAAAATCGCGCGATTTTGGCCGCTAGCGGCCAAAAATAGGGCTATTTTTACCGCTAGCGGCGAAAATAACGCGGTTTTTGGCCGGTAGCGGCGAAAATCGCGCGATTTTGGCCGCTAGCGGCCAAAAATAGGGCTATTTTTACCGCTAGCGGCGAAAATAACGCGGTTTTTGGCCGGTAGCGGCGAAAATCGCGCGATTTTGGCCGGTAGCGGCGAAATTCGCGCGGTTTTTGGCCGCTAGCGGCGAAAATCGCACGGTTTTTTGCCAGGAGCGGCGAAAATCGCGCGATTTTGGCCGCTAACAGCCAAAAATCGGGCTATTTTTGCCGCTAGCGGCGAAATTTGCGCGGTTTTTGGCCGGTAGCGTCCAAAATCGCGCGATTTTGGCCGATAGCGGCTTATTTCGCACGATTTTTGGCTGCTAGCGGCGAAATTCGCACGATTTTTGGCCGCTAACGGCCAAAAATAGGGCTATTTTTACCGCTAGCGGCGAAAATTGCGCGGTTTTTGGCCGGTAGCGGCGAAAATCGCGCGATTTTGGCCGCTGACGGCCAAAAATCGGGCTATTTTTGCCGCTAGCGGCGAAATTTGCGCGGTTTTTGGCCGGTAGCGGCCAAAATCGCGCGATTTTGACCGGTAGCGGCAAAATTCGCACGATTTTTGGCCGCTAGCGGCGAAAATCGTCGATTTTTGGCCGCTAGCGGCAAAAATAGCCTGATTTTTGGCCGCTAGCGGCAAAAATAGCCTGATTTTTGGCCGCTATCGGCGAAAATCGCGCGATTTTTGGCCGGTAGCGGCGAAAATCGCGCGATTTTTGCCGCTAGCGGCCAAAAATCGGGCTGTTTATGCCGCTAGCGGCGAAAATTGCGCGGTTTTTGGCCGGTAGCGGCGAAATTCGCACGATTTTTGGCCGCTAGCGGCGAAAATTGCGCGGTTTTTGGCCGCTAGTTGCGAAAATCGCGCGGTTTTTGGCCGGTAGCGGCGAAAATCGCGCGATTTTTGCACGCCAGCTGCGAAAATCGCACGGTTTTTTGCCAGGAGCGGCGAAAATCGCGCGATTTTGGCCGCTGACAGCCAAAAATCGGGCTATTTTTGCCGCTAGCGGCGAAATTTGCGCGGTTTTTGGCCGGTAGCGTCCAAAATCGCGCGATTTTGGCCGATAGCGGCTTATTTCGCACGATTTTTGGCTGCTAGCGGCGAAATTCGCACGATTTTTGGCCGCTAGCGGCGAAATTCGCACGATTTTTGGCCGCTAGCGGCGAAATTCGCACGGTTTTCGGCCGCTAGCGTCGAAAATCGCGCTATTTTTGGCCGGAAGCGGCGAAAATCGCGATTTTTGCCCGCCAGCTGCGAAAATTGCATGGTTTTTCGCCGCTAGCGGCGAAAATCCCGCGGTTTTTGGCCGATAGCGGCAAAAATCGTGCTATTTTTGCCCGCCAGCTGCGAAAATCGCATGGTTTTTGCGCAAAATAGCGCGGTTTTCAGCCGTTAGCGGCAAAAATCGAGCTATTTTTGGCTGGTAGCGGCGAAAATCGCGATTTTTCCCCGCCAGCTGCGAAAATCGCATAGTTTTTGGCCGCTAGCGGAGAAAATCGCACGATTTTTGGTCGCTAGCGGCAAAAATAGCCCGCTAGCGGCGAAAATTGCGCGATTTTTGGCCGCTAGTGGCGAAAATCGCGCGATTTTGGCCGGTAGCGGCAAAATTCGCACGATTTTTGGCCGCTAGCGGCGAAAATCGTCGATTTTTGGCCGCTAGCGGCAAAAATAGCCTGATTTTTGGCCGCTAGCGGCAAAAATAGCCTGATTTTTGGCCGCTAGCGGCAAAAATAGCCTGATTTTTGGCCGCTAGCGGCGAAAATCGCGCGATTTTTGCCGCTAGCGGCGAAATTTGCGCGGTTTTTGGCCGGTAGCGGCAAAATTCGCACGATTTTTGGCCGCTAGCGGCGAAAATCGTCGATTTTTGGCCGCTAGCGGTAAAAATAGCCTGATTTTTGGCCGCTAGCGGCAAAAATAGCCTGATTTTTGGCCGCTAGCGGCGAAAATCGCGCGATTTTTGGCCGGTAGCGGCGAAAATCGCGCGATTTTGGCCGCTAGCGGCCAAAAATAGGGCTATTTTTACCGCTAGCGGCGAAAATAACGCGGTTTTTGGCCGGTAGCGGCGAAAATCGCGCGATTTTTGCCCGCCAGCTGCGAAAATCGCACGGTTTTTGGCCGGTAGCGGCGAAAATCGCGCGATTTTTGCCGCTAGCGGCCAAAAATCGGGCTGTTTATGCCGCTAGCGGCGAAAATTGCGCGGTTTTTGGCCGCTAGTGGCGAAAATCGCGCGGTTTTTGGCCGGTAGCGGCGAAAATCGCGCGATTTTGGCCGCTAGCGGCCAAAAATAGGGCTATTTTTACCGCTAGCGGCGAAAATAACGCGGTTTTTGGCCGGTAGCGGCGAAAATCGCGCGATTTTGGCCGCTAGCGGCCAAAAATAGGGCTATTTTTACCGCTAGCGGCGAAAATAACGCGGTTTTTGGCCGGTAGCGGCGAAAATCGCGCGATTTTGGCCGGTAGCGGCGAAATTCGCGCGGTTTTTGGCCGCTAGCGGCGAAAATCGCACGGTTTTTTGCCAGGAGCGGCGAAAATCGCGCGATTTTGGCCGCTAACAGCCAAAAATCGGGCTATTTTTGCCGCTAGCGGCGAAATTTGCGCGGTTTTTGGCCGGTAGCGTCCAAAATCGCGCGATTTTGGCCGATAGCGGCTTATTTCGCACGATTTTTGGCTGCTAGCGGCGAAATTCGCACGATTTTTGGCCGCTAACGGCCAAAAATAGGGCTATTTTTACCGCTAGCGGCGAAAATTGCGCGGTTTTTGGCCGGTAGCGGCGAAAATCGCGCGATTTTGGCCGCTGACGGCCAAAAATCGGGCTATTTTTGCCGCTAGCGGCGAAATTTGCGCGGTTTTTGGCCGGTAGCGGCCAAAATCGCGCGATTTTGACCGGTAGCGGCAAAATTCGCACGATTTTTGGCCGCTAGCGGCGAAAATCGTCGATTTTTGGCCGCTAGCGGCAAAAATAGCCTGATTTTTGGCCGCTAGCGGCAAAAATAGCCTGATTTTTGGCCGCTATCGGCGAAAATCGCGCGATTTTTGGCCGGTAGCGGCGAAAATCGCGCGATTTTGGCCGCTAGCGGCCAAAAATAGGGCTATTTTTACCGCTAGCGGCGAAAATAACGCGGTTTTTGGCCGGTAGCGGCGAAAATCGCGCGATTTTTGCCCGCCAGCTGCGAAAATCGCACGGTTTTTGGCCGGTAGCGGCGAAAATCGCGCGATTTTTGCCGCTAGCGGCCAAAAATCGGGCTATTTATGCCGCTAGCGGCGAAAATTGCGCGGTTTTTGGCCGGTAGCGGCGAAATTCGCACGATTTTTGGCCGCTAGCGGCAAAAATAGCCCGATTTTTGGCCACTAGCGGCGAAAATTGCGCGGTTTTTGGCCGCTAGTGGCGAAAATCGCGCGGTTTTTGGCCGGTAGTGGCGAAAATCGCGCGGTTTTTGGCCGGTAGTGGCGAAAATCGCGCGATTTTTGCACGCCAGCTGCGAAAATCGCACGGTTTTTTGCCAGGAGCGGCGAAAATCGCGCGATTTTGGCCGCTGACAGCCAAAAATCGGGCTATTTTTGCCGCTAGCGGCGAAATTTGCGCGGTTTTTGGCCGGTAGCGTCCAAAATCGCGCGATTTTGGCCGATAGCGGCTTATTTCGCACGATTTTTGGCTGCTAGCGGCGAAATTCGCACGATTTTTGGCCGCTAGCGGCGAAATTCGCACGATTTTTGGCCGCTAGCGGCGAAATTCGCACGGTTTTCGGCCGCTAGCGTCGAAAATCGCGCTATTTTTGGCCGGAAGCGGCGAAAATCGCGATTTTTGCCCGCCAGCTGCGAAAATCGCATGGTTTTTGGCCGGTAGCGGCGAAAATCGTCGATTTTTGGCCGGTAGCGGCGAAAATCGCGCGATTTTTGGCCGGTAGCGGCGAAAATCGCGCGATTTTGGCCGTTAGCGGCCAAAAATAGGGCTATTTTTACCGCTAGCGGCGAAAATAACGCGGTTTTTGGCCGGTAGCGGCGAAAATCGCGCGATTTTGGCCGGTAGCGGCGAAATTCGTGCGGTTTTTGGCCGCTAGCGGCGAAAATCGCGCGATTTTTGCCCTCCAGCTGCGAAAATCGCACGGTTTTTGGCCGGTAGCGGCGAAAATCGCGCGATTTTTGCCGCTAGCGGCCAAAAATCGGGCTATTTATGCCGCTAGCGGCGAAAATTGCGCGGTTTTTGGCCGGTAGCGGCGAAATTCGCACGATTTTTGGCCGCTAGCGGCAAAAATAGCCCGATTTTTGGCCGCTAGAGGCGAAAATTGCGCGGTTTTTGGCCGCTAGTGGCGAAAATCGCGCGGTTTTTGGCCGGTAGTGGCGAAAATCGCGCGGTTTTTGGCCGGTAGTGGCGAAAATCGCGCGATTTTTGCCGCTAGCGGCCAAAAATCGGGCTATTTATGCCGCTAGCGGCGAAAATTGCGCGGTTTTTGGCCGGTAGCGGCGAAATTCGCACGATTTTTGGCCGCTAGCGGCAAAAATAGCCCGATTTTTGGCCACTAGCGGCGAAAATTGCGCGGTTTTTGGCCGCTAGTGGCGAAAATCGCGCGGTTTTTGGCCGGTAGTGGCGAAAATCGCGCGGTTTTTGGCCGGTAGTGGCGAAAATCGCGCGATTTTTGCACGCCAGCTGCGAAAATCGCACGGTTTTTTGCCAGGAGCGGCGAAAATCGCGCGATTTTGGCCGCTGACAGCCAAAAATCGGGCTATTTTTGCCGCTAGCGGCGAAATTTGCGCGGTTTTTGGCCGGTAGCGTCCAAAATCGCGCGATTTTGGCCGATAGCGGCTTATTTCGCACGATTTTTGGCTGCTAGCGGCGAAATTCGCACGATTTTTGGCCGCTAGCGGCGAAATTCGCACGATTTTTGGCCGCTAGCGGCGAAATTCGCACGGTTTTCGGCCGCTAGCGTCGAAAATCGCGCTATTTTTGGCCGGAAGCGGCGAAAATCGCGATTTTTGCCCGCCAGCTGCGAAAATCGCATGGTTTTTGGCCGGTAGCGGCGAAAATCGTCGATTTTTGGCCGGTAGCGGCGAAAATCGCGCGATTTTTGGCCGGTAGCGGCGAAAATCGCGCGATTTTGGCCGTTAGCGGCCAAAAATAGGGCTATTTTTACCGCTAGCGGCGAAAATAACGCGGTTTTTGGCCGGTAGCGGCGAAAATCGCGCGATTTTGGCCGGTAGCGGCGAAATTCGTGCGGTTTTTGGCCGCTAGCGGCGAAAATCGCGCGATTTTTGCCCTCCAGCTGCGAAAATCGCACGGTTTTTGGCCGGTAGCGGCGAAAATCGCGCGATTTTTGCCGCTAGCGGCCAAAAATCGGGCTATTTATGCCGCTAGCGGCGAAAATTGCGCGGTTTTTGGCCGGTAGCGGCGAAATTCGCACGATTTTTGGCCGCTAGCGGCAAAAATAGCCCGATTTTTGGCCGCTAGAGGCGAAAATTGCGCGGTTTTTGGCCGCTAGTGGCGAAAATCGCGCGGTTTTTGGCCGGTAGCGGCGAAAATCGCGCGATTTTTGCACGCCAGCTGCGAAAATCGCACGGTTTTTTGCCAGGAGCGGCGAAAATCGCGCGATTTTGGCCGCTGACAGCCAAAAATCAGGCTATTTTTGCCGCTAGCGGCGAAATTTGCGCGGTTTTTGGCCGGTAGCGTCCAAAATCGCGCGATTTTGGCCGATAGCGGCTTATTTCGCACGATTTTTGGCTGCTAGCGGCGAAATTCGCACGATTTTTGGCCGCTAGCGGCGAAATTCGCACGATTTTTGGCCGCTAGCGGCGAAATTCGCACGGTTTTCGGCCGCTAGCGTCGAAAATCGCGCTATTTTTGGCCGGAAGCGGCGAAAATCGCGATTTTTGCCCGCCAGCTGCGAAAATCGCATGGTTTTTCGCCGCTAGCGGCGAAAATCCCGCGGTTTTTGGCCGATAGCGGCAAAAATCGTGCTATTTTTGCCCGCCAGCTGCGAAAATCGCATGGTTTTTGCGCAAAATAGCGCGGTTTTCGGCCGTTAGCGGCAAAAATCGCGCAATTTTTGGCTGGTAGCGGCGAAAATCGCGATTTTTCCCCGCCAGCTGCGAAAATCGCATAGTTTTTGGCCGCTAGCGGAGAAAATCGCGCAGTTTTTGGCCGGTAGCGGCGAAAATAGCGCTATTTTTGCCCCGCCAGCTGCAAAAATCGCATGGTTTTTGGCCGCTAGCGGCGAAAATCGCGCAATTTTTGGCCGGTAGCGGCGAAAATCGCACGGTTTTTGGCCGCCAGCTGCGAAAATCGCATGGTTTTTGGCCGCTAGCGGCAAAAATCGCGCTATTTTTGGCCGGTAGCGGCGAAAATCGCACGGTTTTTGGCCGCCAGCTGCGAAAATCGCATGGTTTTTGGCCGGTAGCGGCGAAAATCGCGCTATTTTTGGCCGGTAGCGGCGAAAATCGCGATTTTTGCCCGCCAGCTGCGAAAATCGCATAGTTTTTGGCCGCTAGCGGCGAAAATCGCGCGGTTTTTGGCCGGTAGCGGCGAAAATAGCGCTATTTTTGCCCGCCAGCTGCAAAAATCGCATGGTTTTTGGCCGCTAGCGGCGAAAATCGCGCAATTTTTGGTCGGTAGCGGCGAAACTCGCACGGTTTTTGGCCGCTATTGGTGAAAATCGCGCTATTTTTGGCCGGTAGCGGCGAAAATCGCGATTTTGCCCGCCAGCTGTGAAAATAGCATAGTTTTTGGCCGCTAGCGGCGAAAATCGCACGGTTTTTGGCCGCTAACGGCGAAAAACAAGCTATTTTTGGCCGGAAGCGGCGAAAATCGCGATTTTTGCCCACCAGCTACGAAAATAGCAGTTTTTGCGCAAAATAGCGCGGTTTTCGGCCGTTAGCGGCAAAAATCGCCCGATTTTTGGCCACTAGCGGCGAAAATCGCACGGTTTTCGGCCGCTAGCGGTGAAAATCGCGCTATTTTTGGCCGGTAGCGGCGAAAATCGCGATTTCTGCCCGCCAGCTGCGAAAATCGCATGGTTTTTGGCCGCTAGCGGGGAAAATCGCGCAATTTTTGGCAGCTAGCGGCGAAAATCGCACGGTTTTTGGCCGCTATTGGCGAAAATCGCGCTATTTTTGGCCGGTAGCGGCGAAAATAGCAATTTTTGCCCGCCAGCTGCGAAAATCGCATATTTTTTGGCCGCTAGCGGCGAAAATCGCGCGGTTTTTGGCCGGTAGCGGCGAAAATCACGCTATTTTTGGCCGGTAGCGGCGAAAATCGCGATTTTTGCCCGCCAGCTGCGAAAATCGCGATTTTTGCCCGCCAGCTGCGAAAATCGCATGGTTTTAGCGCAAAATAGCGCGGTTTTCGGCCGTTAGCGGCAAAAATCTCCCGATTTTTGGCCACTAGCGGCGAAAATCGCACGGTTTTTGGCCGCTATTGGCGAAAATCGCGCTATTTTTGGCCGGTAGCGGCGAAAATAGCAATTTTTGCCCGCAGCTGCGAAAATCGTATATTTTTTGGCCGCTAGCGGCGAAAATCGCGCGGTTTTTGGCCGGTAGCGGCGAAAATCACGCTATTTTTGGCCGGTAGCGGCGAAAATCGCGATTTTTGCCCGCCAGCTGCGAAAATCGCATGGTTTTCTTTGTAGCCCAATTTTGGGCTACAAAGTAGCGAAATTTTGGGCTAAAAAGTAGCGAAATTTTGGGCTAAAAAGTAGCGAAAGTAGCGAATTTTTAAAAATTAAAGTAGCAGCACTAAGGAGCCACCATAGGAGCCCTCACAGAAAGATTACAGAGGGGCCCCAGAATTGAATTATAATTGCTGATACTGTAACCTAACCACTACTTACACTGTAACTACTATATATAACATTACACATTGTAGTCATTTAAGTAACACATCCAGAATTTTCAATATTGAACATTAGAGAGTAAAGAAATTAATTATCAAAACAAGTCACCAAGCCACGAAACTATTATTATAGGGTAAAAAAAATACGTCTGTTTACATGTACGTGAAGTGAAACAGTTGCCTCTGATTTTAGACAATGCACCTTATAATTTCATTACATGTACCCGGTATTTCCTTTACCAGTAGCAAGATGTGGATCCTCATACAAGCTTTATTTAACTGTAGGTAGTAACTAAGTGATTGTAACCTATCCACCGCTGCCCACTGGATGGGGGGCGGTGTGCAGGACAAACATATAAATTTTGACACTAGCTCTCCACATATGTCAGTTGCTTAATTTAGAACCTGTACTTTAGGTCGATCTCGAACCCATTGTTGATGTGATGACTTATATTGAATTTTGTAACTAGCTCATCATGATTGTAACTTGCTTAGCTAAATGAATTGTGGGGTTCAGTCCCTGAGCCCATTATGTGCCTCTGTAACCCTTTCCACTACCGCCCACAAGATGGGTATGGGGTGCATAATAAATGAACTAAACTAGCTTTATTTATAAGTATCATTCACTTAATTAAGATTCGGTATCCAACACGAGTATCATTTCTTTCAGACACTGTACATAATTTCTGCCAAGAAAAATTTGTCTTCTTCCATTCCCGATTGACTTGTTACATCACTTCATGAGCAATGATGAATCAACAGTCACCAGCTGTTTCCTCGATGGCACTGCCTGAAAAAAAATATATATACACTTTAAAATAAAACAAGTAGAATTATTCCTTACCTTGCCTATTAGTAGTGAGGTAAGGAATACAGTAGTTCATTATATGAGAAATAACAAAGTTTATTTTTGCGGGATATTCTGATGGTTTTATCTATATGTTATGAGAAAAATATTTGGTGAAATTTATACTGCCAGTGACTAGTTTATACACTGGGACATTGGCCATAATTTCTAGAGCCCCCATAGATTTTTTGTTTCTATGAAGCCATCCCTACCTTGAAAAGTTGGTAAATCAATGGCAGGCAGCTTAGCTTGTTATAGACAGTTAGCAAGTGAAGCAGCTCTGGTTGTTGTCAGAGCACTTTGATTTGTGGAGGTGTTAATTAGTTAATAAACAGAATACAGATGTGGTATACATCTGTACCTGTACCTGTGTCTGTATATGCAGACACAGATATAAATACCTTGAAAAAGGCAAAACCGGAACACATTTGCAAATTCTACGCTAAAGGAATATGCAAATATGGAAAATTAGGAGCAAAATGCCATTTTCTGCATCCTCGAAAATGCAGGAACATGTTGGCGAGGGGTACATGCCGTTTTGGTACAGGGTGTAGATACTTCCACCCTAAATTACGTCAATTTTCAATTAGGGACAAAAAATGCTACAATCTTCAGTGTCCGGAATTCCACGCGAGAGGTACACAGCGTTATAGACGGGAAGATCAATATGACACTACTGGAATTTTTTTAGAGGAAGGCAGAAACAGAGTAAGAAATATAAGAGAGAGGAACAGTCAGATGGAACCACTACAGGATTACAGAGGGGAAGGGAGATACCCACAAGACTGGAATACGAACTATCAACAAGCACACAGGTGCTACACTACACAACACCCGTCCTACTACCAAAACTGGACGAATCACTTCCAAAACAACACACCCTGGACGCAAACACAGTGGCCTCCTTACCAGAGCCTCAGATATTAACACCAAGTAAGGCATCCAGCACTTCCACTAACACGATAACATCATTTATATTTGCCAACATCCAGGGTATAAAAACACGCAAATCCAACAAAGTTCACTTTATTGATGATGGTCTCCTTCATGAGGCAAATGCAGTGTTTGCAGCCCTAACAGAAACCCACACAAAGGACTACCATGATGGTGAAATATGGATCTCAGAGTACAATCTTTTCAGATGTGATAGGAAACACCGGCTTCAGGGTGGGGTCAGCCTCTACATCAAAGACACACTCATCTGTACTGAGCTGCTAAACACCTCAAATGATATGGTGGAAGTGCTGATAATCAAAATAGAGATTTTAAATGTAGTTATTGTCCTTGTATATAAGTCACCGGAGGCAAACCCTCAGCAGTTTAAAGACCAACTAATGAAAATAGAACACTGCTTGGAAAACCTCACAAATCCAGCTCCGAACATCATCCTGCTTGGGGACTTCAACCTACGGCACCTGAAATGGAAGCACCTGGCTAATACAGTAATATCAGAAAGAATACCAGGAAATAGCCTAAATGAACAGGCACATGCAAATGACCTGCTACGGTTGTGTGACAGGTTTGCCTTAAACCAGCAAATAGTAGAACCAACTAGGAAGGAGAACACGCTGGACCTCATTTTCACTAATAATGATGAATTGATCAGGAACATAATGATTACAAATACCTGTTACTCAGATCACAACTTAATTGAAGTTATGACAACCATGGGGAGTAGACCTTCAAAACCAGTCCAGATTCCCGGTGGAGGAGATTTCAGCAAATTCAACTTCAATAATAAACAGATAAACTGGGAGCAAATAAACCAGGACTTCAAAGAAATAAACTGGGAAGAACAGCTAGAAAATGCAAACCTGAACCAGTGCCTGGAAAAAATAAGCTCAGTAGCACTAGAAATATGTTCAAACCGCATACCCCTAAGAAAAAAAGAGGAAGAGATGCAGATTGGAACGGGAACGTCGTTCTCTATATAGACGAAGAAAACGAATCGTGGAACAACTTGAGAGTCGCACCCTATCTCAAGAACGGCGAAGAAGGTTAGGTAAAGAAATAGAAACAATTGAACGCAAGCTACAAGAATCATACAAAACCCAGGAGAGGCAAAGAGAGGAAAAGGCCATCAGTGAAATAGTGAGAAATCTGAAATATTTTTTCTCCTATGCAAAATCAAGATCAAAAACCACATCTAGTATCGGGCCCCTGCGAAAGGGAGATGGAACTTTCACCGATGACAACAAAGAAATGATCGAGCTACTGAGGAAGCAGTACGACTCTGTTTTCAGTGAGCCATTAAACGCACTAAAGATTGATAACCCAAATGAATTTTTCATGGATATGATACCAACATCAAATCATATATCAGACGTCACCCTATCCCCACTGGATTTTGAAGAAGCCATAAATAGTATGCCTATGCACTTCTCTCTCTCAAATTATATATACTGATGGTTCCCTACACCGCACCACGGGTGCAGCTGGAAGTGCAGTTGTCCTGACAATGGGCGATGGCCTATACTTTGAGTGGGGAGTCCGTATAAACAACTGGGCCTCTACCCTTCAGACTGAACTATTTGCCTTGATCCTTGCACTGAAATGTGTACAAGTCTCAAAACTTGATACATTAATTGTAAGTGACTCCTTATCATCCTTAAATGCTCTCAACTCTTTAAGACATAACTGTAACATGCTCGTGTCCGAAGCTAGACACAAATACAACAAAATTATTAAGGATGGTAACAGAGTCCATTTCATGTGGTCTCCATCTCATGTTGGCCTCCGAATGCATGATAGAGCTGATAAGTTAGCCAAAGAATCTGCCTTTAAAGGAGCCGTTGAGTGTAACCTTGGATTGTCAATGAGCAATCTGAGAGCAGCTGTACACCGAGAACTTCAACAAGATCTTGTAGATCTGAGGCAAAGTGAAATTGACACCAGTAATTCCATCTATCATCATACTATCATGCAAGAGGAGCCACACATCTATGGATCATCCAATAAAATCAGCAGACTTCTAGATGTTACTACTGCTCGGCTTAGACTCGGTTACAAGTATCTCTGGGAATTCTCATTATCTGCTGATGTAGACCTGACCAAATGTAAACTGTGTCAACAAAATTATTCGCACACCCTCCGTCACTATGTGATGGAGTGCGAAAAGATACGTGAATTTAGAGACAATTCTATAACCAATGTTCCAGCGATGTGTCAATATTTCATTCAAAATGATCTGCTACCAGAAATTTTAGCCAAATATCCCCAGTTTGCTAACTGTAGGTAGTAACTAAGTGATTGTAACCTATCCACCGCTGCCCACTGGATAGGGGGCGGTGTGCAGGACAAACATATAAATTTTGACACTAGCTCTCCACATATGTCAGTTGCTTAATTTAGAACCTGTACTTGAGGTCGATCTCGAACCCATTGTTGATGTGATGACTTATATTGAATTTTGTAACTAGCTCATCAAGATTGTAACTTGCTTAGCTAAATGAATTGTGGGGTTCAGTCCCTGAGCCCATTATGTGCCTCTGTAACCCTTTCCACTACCGCCCACAGGATGGGTATGGGGTGCATAATAAATGAACTAAACTAAAACTATGCACTCTGCACCAGGCCCGGATTCTTGGAACTCCATATTCATCAAGAACTGTAAACAAACACTATCGCAGGCCCTCCACATTCTGTGGAGACAAAGCCTAGATACTGGCGTTATTCCTGATATACTAAAAACAGCAGATAGCACCACTTCATAAAGGAGGAAATAAGGCAGAGGCAAAAAATTACAGACCGATAGCACTAACATCGCACATTATAAAAATTTTTGAGAGAGTGCTAAGAAGTAAGATCACAAAATACATGGAATCACAGCATCTCCATAACCCCGGGCAACATGGTTTCAGAACAGGGCGCCCTTGCCTGTCGCAGTTGCTGGACCACTATGATATGGCATTAGATGCTATGGAAGACAAACAAAACGCTGATGTAATTTACACAGATTTCGCAAAAGCTTTTGATAAATGTGACCATGGCGTTATTGCACATAAAATGCGTTCAAAAGGTTTTTGGCCGCTAGCGGCCAAAATCGCGCGGTTTTTGGCCGGTAGCGGCGAAAATCGCACGGTTTTTGGCCGCTAGCGGCTAAAATCGCGCTATTTTTGGCTGGTAGCGGCGAAAATCGCGATTTTTGCCCGCCAGCTGCGAAAATCGCATGGTTTTTGGCCGCTAGCGGCGAAAATCGCGCGATTTTTGGCCGGTAGCGGCGAAAATCACGCTATTTTTGGCCGGTAGCGGCGAAAATCGCGATTTTTGCCCGCCAGCTGCGAAAATCGCATGGTTTTTGGCCGCTACCGGCAAAAATCGCGCGGTTTTTGGCCGCTAGCGGCGAAAATCGCACGGTTTTTGGCCAGGTAGCGGCGAAAATCACGATATTTTTGGCCGGTAGCGGCGAAAATCGCGATTTTTGCCCGCCAGCTGTGAAAATCGCATAGTTTTAGCGCAAAATAGCGCGGTTTTCGGCCGGTAGCGGCAAAAATCGCCCAATTTTTGGCCGCTAGCGGCGAAAATCGCACGGTTTTTGGCCGCTATTGGCGAAAATCGCGCTATTTTTGGCCGGTAGCGGCGAAAATCGCGATTTTTACCCGCCAGCTGCGAAAACCGCATAGTTTTTGGCCGCTAGCGGCGAAAATCGCGCGGTTTTTGGCCGGTAGCGGCGAAAATAGCTCTATTTTTGCCCGCCAGCTGCAAAAATCGCATGGTTTTTGGCCGCTGGCGGCGAAAATCGCGCAATTTTTGGCCGCTAGCGGCGAAAATCGCACGGTTTTTGGCCGCTAGCGGCGAAAATCGCGCTATTTGTTGCCGGTAGCGGCGAAAATCGCGATTTTTGCCCGCCAGCTGCGAAAATCGCATGGTTTTTGGCTGCTAGCGGTAAAAATCGCGCGGTTTTTGGCCGGTAGCGGCGAAAATCGCGCTATTTTTGGCCGGTAGCGGCGAAAATCGCGATTTTTGCCCGCCAGCTGCGAAAATCGCATGGTTTTTGCGCAAAATAGCGCGGTTTTCGGCCGGTAGCGGCAAAAATCGCCCGATTTTTGGCCGCTAGCGGCGAAAATAGCGATTTTTGCCCGCCAGCTGCGAAAACCGCATAGTTTTTGGCCGCTAGCGGCGAAAATGGCGCGGTTCTTGGCCGGTAGCGGCGAAAATAGCGCTATTTTTGCCCGCCAGCTGCAAAAATCGCATGGTTTTTGGCCGCTAGCGGCGAAAATCGCGCAATTTTTGGCCGGTAGCGGCGAAAATCACACGGTTTTTGGCCGCTATTGGCGAAAATCGCGCTGTTTTTGGCCGGTAGCGGCGAAAATCGCGATTTTTGCCCGCCAGCTGCGAAAATTGCATGGTTTTTGGCCGCTAGCGGCGAAAATCGCGCAGTTTTTGGCCGGTAGCGGCGAAAATCGCGCTATTTTTGGCCGGTAGCGGCGAAAATTGCGATTTTTGCCCGCCAGATGCGAAAATCGCATAGTTTTTGGCCGCTAGCGGCGAAAATCGCGCGGTTTTTGGCCGGTAGCGGCGAAAATAGTGCTATTTTTGCCCGCCAGCTGCAAAAATCGCATGGTTTTTGGCCACTAGCGGCGAAAATCGCGCAATTTTTGGCCGCTAGCGGCGAAAATCGCACAGTTTCTGGCCGCTATTGGCGAAAATCGCGCGGTTTTTGGCCGGTAGCGGCGAAAATAGTGCTATTTTTGGCCGGTAGAAGCGAAAATAGTGCTATTTTTGCCCGCCAGCTGCAAAAATCGCAAGGTTTTTGGCCGCTAGCGGCGAAAATCGCAAGGTTTTTGGCCGCTAGCGGCGAAAATCGCACAGTTTCTGGCCGCTATTGGCGAAAATCGCGCGGTTTTTGGCCGGTAGCGGCGAAAATAGTGCTATTTTTGGCCGGTAGAAGCGAAAATAGTGCTATTTTTGCCCGCCAGCTGCAAAAATCGCACGGTTTTTGGCCACTAGCGGCGAAACTTGCGCTATTTTTGGATGGTAGCGGCGAAAATCGCGATTTTTGCCCGCCAGCTGCGAAAATCGCATGGTTTTTGGCCGCTTGCGGCGAAAATCGCGCGATTTTTGGCCGGTAGCGGCGAAAATCATGCTATTTTTGGCCGGTAGCGGCGAATATCGCGATTTTTGCCCACCAGCTGCGAAAATCGCATAGTTTTTGCGCAAAATGGCGCGGTTTTCGGCAGTTAGCGGCAAAAATCGCCCGATTTTTGGCCACTAGCGGCGAAAATCGCACGGTTTTCGGCCCCTAGCGGCGAAAATCGCACGGTTTTTGGCCGCTAGCGGCGAAAATCGCGCTATTTTTGGCTGGTAGCGGCGAAAATCGCGATTTTTGCCCGCCAGCTGCGAAAATCGCATGGTTTTTGGCCGGTAGCGGCGAAAATCACGCTATTTTTGGCCGGTAGCGGCGAAAATCGCGATTTTTGCCCGCCAGCTGTGAAAATCGCATAGTTTTTGCACAAAATAGCGCGGTTTTCGGCCGGTAGCGGCAAAAATCGCCCGATTTTTGGCCGCTAGCGGCGAAAATCGCACGGTTTTTGGCCGCTATTGGCGAAAATCGCGCTATTTTTGGCCGGTATCGGCGAAAATCGCGATTTTTGCCCGCCAGCTGCGAAAACCGCATAGTTTTTGGCCGCTAGCGGCGAAAATCGCGCGGTTTTTGGCCGGTAACGGCGAAAATAGCGCTATTTTTGCCCGCCAGCTGCAAAAATCGCATGGTTTTTGGCCGCTAGCGGCGAAAATCGCGCAATTTTTGGCCGGTAGCGGCGAAAATCGCACGGTTTTTGGCCGCTATTGGCGAAAATCGCGCTGTGTTTGGCCGGTAGCGGCGAAAATCGCGATTTTTGCCCGCCAGCTGCGAAAATCGCATGGTTTTTGGCCGGTAGCGGCGAAAATCGCGCTATTTTTGGCCGGTAGCGGCGAAAATTGCGATTTTTGCCCGCCAGCTGCGAAAATCGCATAGTTTTTGGCCGCTAGCGGCGAAAATCGCGCGGTTTTTGGCCGGTAGCGGCGAAAATAGCGCTATTTTTGCCCGCCAGCTGCGAAAATCGCATGGTTTTTGGCCACTAGCGGCGAAAATCGCGCAATTTTTGGTCGCTAGCGGCGAAAATCGCACGGTTTTTGGCCGCTGTTGGCGAAAATCGCGCGGTTTTTGGCCGGTAGCGGCGAAAATAGTGCTATTTTTGCCCGCCAGCTGCAAAAATCGCAAGGTTTTTGGCCGCTAGCGGTGAAAATCGCGCTATTTTTGGCCGGTAGCGGCGAAAATCGCGATTTTTGCCCGCCAGCTGCAAAAATCGCATGGTTTTTGGCCGGTAGCGGCGAAAATCACGCTATTTTTGGCCGGTAGCAGCGAAAATCACACTATTTTTGGCCGGTAGCGGCGAAAATCGTGATTTTTGCCCGCCAGCTGCGAAAATCGCATGGTTTTTGCGCAAGTAAGTAAGTAATTATCAAAAGAAGGCACCAAACCGGGAAGGCTATGTAGCACCATCAAATACGCAAAATAATCAGAGGGCGCTAAATATCACCAAGGATGCCAATACGAGAACAAAAACGCATAAGGCGAACGATATCAAAAGTATCCGAGTCACCAAGAATTCTATCGAGGGACAGGTGACCGCGAGGGGTGGTCGGAAAGCAAGACACACGCTCGTCCTGGAAGTCAGGACATTCAAGAAGGACATGCACGACCGTAAGAGGGACAATGCAACTAGGACAATAAGGAGCAGGGCGGCGCTCCATCAAGTGACCATGGGTTAAGCGAGTATGGCCAATACGCAACCTCGCCAGAGCTGTTTCCCACCGCCGGTTACGGTGGAAGGAGGACGGCCACGAGGAAACACAACATTTAAGAGTACGTAGCTTGTTACCAGTAACAGACAACCAAGAAGCCTGCCAACGGGTAAGAACTGAGGAATGGATAACTGGGTAAAAGTCGGAATACGGAATGCCTTTACGAGAGATGGGACAAGAGCGGACAGCTTCCTTAGCGGCAGCATCCGCACGCTCATTTAAAGACACACCAATATGGCTGGGAACCCAACAAAACTCAACCGACTTAAATTTACTGTGAACGAGAAACAGCCAATGCTGGATCTCGACAACTACTGGATGAACCGGATTAAAGGACCCGAGAGCCATGAGGGCACTACGAGAGTCAACAACAACCACAAAGGAAGACTGACAACGAGAAAGCAGGAGACGAAGAGCATAGAGAATAGCATAAAGTTCTGCTGTAAAGATGCTAGTCTCCGGAGGCAAGCGACACATATAAGTGCGATCAGGAAAAACAACAGAGTAGCCAACACCGTCCGCTGACTTAGACCCATCGGTGAAGACAGAAACGGAGCGGGAGTGAGAAGAAAAGTGCTCGAGGAAAAGGCGTTTTAGAACCGTAGGAGGGGTAAAAGCTTTAGTGATACGGGTCAAGGAAGTACAAAACCGCGGAAGAGGGACCCTCCACGGGGGCAAAGAAGGAACAACACGAGGAGAAACATCAGAAATATGAACGGAGAGAGAATCCTGTAGGCGAGATAACCGGACAGAAAGAGGGAGGTGGTGAAGAGGAACAGGAACCGCAGGAGGGGTAAAAGTTAAAGCACGACAGAGGCGAGAGGAAGGATGTTGCAAGGACCGCGCAAGATAGCGAAGACAGTAGCGATCACGGCGGTCCTGGAGAGACAGGAAGCCAGTGTCAACATACAAGCTAAGGATGGGAGTCGAACGAAAGGCACCAGAACTGAGGCGCAACCCAGTATGGTGCAAAGCATCAAGACGGCGAAGAGTAGAAGGAGAAGCAGACGAGTAAGCAGGGCAACCATAATCGAGCTTAGACAGGACGAGAGAGGAATGTAAAGCAAGGAGAGTGCGCCTATCTGCCCCCCAAGAAGTATGGGACAAGACCCGAAGGAGGGTAAGGGCCTTAGAGCACTCAACACGGAGGTAAGAGATATGGGGAGACCAAGACAAACGAGTGTCAAGGAATAACCCCAAAAGCTTCGCGGAATCTTTGTATTCAAGGGGATGACCATAAAGTGACAAAGAGGGACGAAGAACAACCCGTTTCCGCGTAAAAGTCATGGCACAAGTCTTAGAAGTAGAGAACTTGAAGCCATGACCTGTGGCCCAAGACGACACGGCATCAATTGCAAGTTGAAGCCGGCGTTGAAGGAGAGGCGAATCATCACCCTGACAACAAAGGGTAAGATCATCGACATAGAGAGCGGAGAAGACACCAGAAGGAAGAGAGGAAAGAAGACCATTGAGGGCAACAAGAAAAAGAGTAGTGCTCAGAACACTACCCTGGGGCACACCTTCGTATTGCTGAAAAGAGGGAGAGAGAGCGGTACCAAGGCGCACCCGAAAGGAACGACGAGAGAGGAAGCTGCGGAGAAAGAGAGAGAGATGACCACGAAGGCCAAAAGAATGAAGTTGAGATAGGATATGATAACGCCAAGTGGTGTCGTAAGCCTTTTCTAGGTCAAAAAGGACGGCAACAACGGAGGTCTTCGCAGCAAAAGCAGTACGAATATAGACCTCCAAGTTCACCAGGACATCTGTCGTGCTGCGGCACTTGCGGAAACCAAATTGAGAAGGGGAGAGGAGGTGATGGTGTTCCAGGAACCACATCAGACGAACGTTAACCATACGTTCAAAGAGTTTGCAGACACAACTTGTGAGAGCAATAGGGCGAAAGTCCTTAGGGGAAGTACCCAGAGACCCCGGTTTGCGAACAGGGAGGACAACGGCATCGAGCCAGTCCTCAGGGACTGACGACGACTCCCAGATCCGATTATACAGACTCAGTAAATACTGAGACGTGCTCGGAGGGAGATGGCGAAGCATCTCATAATGAATACCATCGGAGCCCGCCGCCGTAGAACCGCAGAGGGCCAGGGCAGAACGAAGTTCAGAGAGAGAGAAGGGATCATTATAGGGAAGCTGAAGATGAGTGCAGAAATCTAAAGGACGAGACTCAAGGACAGGTTTACGAAGAAGGAAAGATTGGGGAAGATGAAGACCAGAGCTAACAGAAGAAAAATGGGAACCCAGTTCGGAAGCGACCTGCAACGGGTCCGCCACAAGAGTATCATGGAGGTGAAGGACCGGTGAAACATCGGGAACGAACTTACCCGCTATCTTGCGAATACGCTTCCAGATCTGGGCCAGAGGGGTCTCGGACGTAATTGTTGAGACATAAGATGCCCAACATTCACGTTTAGCCGTACGGATGGCCCTACGGGCCACCGCACTCGCTTTCCGAAAGAAAAGAAAAGAATCGGTCGTCTGCCTACGGCGGTGCCTCTTCCAGGCTGCATGCTTACAGCGGACAGCCCGAGCACAGTCCGCATTCCACCAGGGAACGCACTTCCGTGGACCCCGAGAGGAAGAGCGAGGAATAGAGCGGAGGGCAGCGTTGAAGACAGTGTCATGAAAAAGGAGGAGAGCGCGAGAGAGAGGCAGAAGGGAGAGGTCAGGGAGAGCAGCACTGAGGGTAAATAGGGTCCAGTCTGCCTTAGCAAACTGCCACCTAGGGAAAGAGAGGGAAGGGCGAAAAGAGAAAAAGGAAACAAGGATGGGGAAATGATCACTTCCATGGAGGTCATCAAGAACCTGCCACGTGAAATCTAAGTAAAGAGAAGAAGAGCAGAGAGAAAGATCAAGACAAGAAAGGGTGCGAGTCCGAGAGTCCAAATGAGTGGGCTCACCAGAATTCAGAAGAGACAGGGAAGAAGAGAGGAGAAACGGCTCAAGGAGGCGACCCCGGGTATTCGTCAGAACGTCACCCCAAAGAGAATGACGACAATTGAAGTCACCCAGCAGGAGCACAGGCTCCGGCAAGGAGTCCAGGAGGTGTTTCAAATCAGGAAGAGAGAGCGGGACACTCGGGGGGAGATAAATGGAACAAACTGTGTACCATTTCCCCACAAAGATACGAGCAGCAGAACAATGGAGAGGCGAAGGAAAAAGTAAAGGAACAAAGGGAACATCAGCCCGAATCAAAAGAGCAGAAGAATTAGAAGCCCCAGCAATGGCTGGGGGGGGGAAGAGAAAGGAATAGCCACGAAAACGACCAGGACGAGCACCAAGCATTGGCTCCTGGAGACAGACACAAAGGGGCGAAAACCGCGAAATCAGAAGTTGGAGTTCGAGGAAATTGGCGTAATAACCTCGAACGTTCCATTGAAGAATGGACAACGACGAGAAGAGAAAGGACAAAAACAGAGAACAAGGAAGAAACAAAGGCGAAAGACCAACAGAGCACGTTAAAGAATATCAGGGTCGGGATCAGGGTCAGCAAAGTCAGGGTTAGGGGGCATGGGTAAACTGAGCAAAGACGGAGGGAAGGAAACGGGAGAACAGAGCAGAGGTGGGCGGGCAGGGTCTGGAGGAGGAGGAGGAAGAGGAGGAGACAACGGAGAGGAGCCGTCAAGGACAGCAGCAGGAGGAGGGGGAGTAGAAAGAGGGGAGCGCACCCCAGCAAGAGCAGCAACCGAAAAGGAAGCAGGGGCCAAAGAAACCTCCATAGCAGGAACAGGGGGCGCAAGCACTGAAACGGGAGGGGAAGGAGCAACAGAGCCAGAAGGAGGAGCTGAGGAAGAAAGCGAAGCCTTCTTACCCGCCGGGGAAGAGGAAGGAGAGGAGCCAGGCTTACGCTTCTGACTTAAAGAGACCGGTGTCCCAGCAACTACGTACCGGGCAACGGATTCCAGTGTCTTAACAGGAGAAGCCGAACGAGAGCACACACGACGGCCGTTAGGAGAGCGATGGACATCCGCCCGCACTGACAGGCGGTGGGGAGAGCCAATAGATGGAGGAAGAGGATGGGAAGGAGGATCGGAGGGGGACGAGGAAGAAGACACAGAAGACACGACAGACCGGGTAGAAGGAAGGGGAACCCCAGACAGAGGACCAGGAGGAGGATCCTTCGGGAGAGAACCCAAAGGAACAGAGGAGGGGGCAGTGGGCGCATCAGGGTCCAAGGCCCGGAAACGGTTGTGAGTCTGAGGAAGGCGGGAAGGACGAGGAGAGGAAGAGCGCAACACGCGAGCATAAGAGATATTAGCATAAGGCGGGAGCCGGCGAACCTGGCGCCTCGCCTCAGGAAAAGATAAACGCTCCCGGTGCTTCAGGTTGAGGACGGCTGCCTCAAGCTTGTAATGGACACACGCACGGGAGAAGGTAGGATGGGCCTCACCGCAGTTGAGGCAACGAGCCTGGGGAGAAGTGCACTCCGACTTAGAGTGACCCTCGCCACCACACAAAGGACAGAGAGAGACAGTCCCGGAGCAGCGGAGGGCACCATGCCCAAACCTCTAGCACTTGTTGCAGAGCCGAGGAGAAGGAATGTACTCCTGGACAGAGCACCTGGCACCAGCAAGAATGACAGAGGGTGGAAGGGTCCTACCATCAAAGGTAATCTTCACAACCCGGAGGGGTTGACGGCGACTACCACGAGGGGGACGAGTAAACGTGTCCACCTGGAGAATAGAATGGCCCTGGGCAGCGAGGATATGGCGAATATCGTCGTGGCAGTCGCGCAGGTCCCGAACACCGGTTGCAACATGGGGCGGGAGCAAAATAGTGCCAACACTGGCATTCAATTGAGCGTTCTTCGAGACCCGAACGGGGGTCTCGCCAAGGCAGGATAAGGCAGCCAAGCGGGAAGCAGCATCCTGAGAAGGAGCAGCAACGACACGTGTACCGAGACGAGTGGGGTTGAAAGTAATGGAGGCATCCACGGAATCAATGAGATGTCGATGAAGGGAGAAATCGTCAGGAGGCGCAGAATCAAGAGGGAGGAGATCAAAATATTTGGCCCACGAAGGGGGACCAAACAAGGCTTGATAGGTAGCAGAACTGGAAGGAATCGAGCGAGGGCGGCCGTGACGAGGACGGCGGTGAGAACCCCCAGAGAGGGGTTAAAAGGCGCAGTAGTTACAACTAGAGAAGGAGCCGCGCCAGGGGACGAGGTAGTCACCACTGGGGGCTTGGGGCTCGACCCAACCACAGAGGAGGGAGGGGAGCCAGGGGAAGGAGTCAGAGAGGCCAAAGGAGGAGCAAGGTCGGGGCCCAATGCAGCGGAGGCTACAGAGCCCGGTCTTCCAATACGGACCGACTCGTGGGGTGGGCGACCAAGCCCCAAGACCCAAGCCTTTTAACCCCCAGAGAGGGGTTAAAAGGCGCAGTAGTTACAACTAGAGAAGGAGCCGCGCCAGGGGACGAGGTAGTCACCACTGGGGGCTTGGGGCTCGACCCAACCACAGAGGAGGGAGGGGAGCCAGGGGAAGGAGTCAGAGAGGCCAAAGGAGGAGCAAGGTCGGGGCCCAATGCAGCGGAGGCTACAGAGCCCGGTCTTCCAATACGGACCGACTCGGGGGCTTGGTCGCCCACCCCACGAGCCTGAAAAGGTAAGCCAGAAGCAGCCGAAACAGGGGTTATCATCTTGACGAAATTAAGAATTCACTCACGAATGTGCCCCCACACCCACCATGGAGCCACAATTAGAGGCAGGACACCCAACAAGAAGCTATCGCCGATCTTGTCGGGGCCTCCTAGGGGTGCGTCGTGAGTATACGCCCCACAAACGCCACCTTAAGAAACCGACAGTCCGTCGAGATCGGGTTCAGTGACGAAGTGGGGATTGACAATAAAAGGTTCCCCTCGCTCTCGACGTCGGGTACTGCAGTTCTACGGGTGCATGAGTATGCCTCCTCAAGCACCCGGGCGTCAAAATAGAAGAAGTCCATGGAAGAACCAGAACGAGCAAAAGGTCGGCAGGAAACGGCAAGCAGATAGGAGAAGAGGGGGGAGAAAAACGAAACAGAAGGAAAAGGAAAAGGTGCCCAGCAGAATTGGAGAGGACGGCAGCAGGAGCACAAGGCTAGAAAAGGACAGAGGACTGTCCTAAGGAGCATCACACTCCAGCAGCCGCCCACGAAGCCCCCACACGGCGACAACGAGCTGAGCGGGGAGGGGGCCGTTAGCGGCAAAAATCGCCCGATTTTTGGCCACTAGTGGCGAAAATCGCACGGTTTTCGGCCGCTAGCGGCGAAAATCGCGCTATTTTTGGCCGGTAGCGGCGAAAATCTCCCGATTTTTGGCCGCTAGCGGCGAAAATCGCACAGTTTTTGGCTGCTATTGGCGAAAATCGCGCTATTTTTGGCCGGTAGCGGCGAAAATAGCAATTTTTGCCCACCAGCTGCGAAAATCGCATATTTTTTGGCCGGTAGCGGCGAAAATCACGCTATTTTTGGCCGGTAGCGGCGAAAATCGCGATTTTTGCCCGCCAGCTGCGAAAATCGCATGGTTTTCTTTGTAGCCCAATTTTGGGCTACAAAGTAGCGAAATTTTGGGCTAAAAAGTAGCGAAAGTAGCGAAATTTTGGGCTAAAAAGTACCGAAAGTAGCGAATTTTTAAAAATTAAAGTAGCAGCACTAAGGAGCCACCATAGGAGCCCTCACAGAAAGATTACAGAGGGGCCCCAGAATTGAATTATAATTGCTGATACTTTTATTTATTTATTTATTTATTTATGCATATACAAGAATGTACATAAGGAATGTGAGGATACAAATATGGTAATTACAGTCTTGTAAAGCCACTAGCACGCGCAGCGTTTCGGGCAGGTCCTTAATCTAAGAAAATTTTAAGGAGGTAAATACTTGCAAAATTATAGACAAAAAATGATAACAGATTACATGAAATGAAAAAAAAGATGAGAGAAAATTGTAGGTACAGTATTAAAGCACATAGGTAGCTAAGATTGATTGCAATGACAGCTTGAATGGTAGTTGACAAAAAAATTGGTAGGCATAATACAGCAGAAACAATATAAGATTGGTTGCAATGACAGCTTGAATGGTAGTTGACAAAAATTGGTAGTCACAATACAGCATATGGCTAGCACATAAAAGAAGACAGCAATGAACACAATGATAAGGTTGTTTGAAATTACATAAAAATTAGGAGATTGGGTAACACTAGGTACAGAGCAAATTTAAAGCTCAGTGTAGGAAACTAAGAAGATGAAGTTAGGTACTTTTTGGTTTTGCTTTTAAATAAGGCAAAAGTTTTACAGTTTTTCAATTCACTAGGGAGTGAGTTCCATAGACTAGGTCCCTTAATTTGCATAGAGTGTTTACACAGATTAAGTTTGACCCTGGGGATATCAAAGAGATATTTATTTCTGGTGTGGTGATAATGGGTCCTATTACATCTGTCCAGGGAGAGTTTCAGAGCATGGTTTGCATTTAAGAACAGGGTTTTGTAAATGTAGTTGACACAAGAGAATGTGTGGAGGGAGTTAATATTTAGCAAGTTTAGGGATTTAAACAAGGGAGCTGAGTGTTGTCTGAAAGCTGAGTTAGTTATACTGTAACCTAACCACTACTTACACTGTAACTACTATATATAACATTACACATTGTAGTCATTTAAGTAACACATCCAGAATTTTCAATATTGAACATTAGAGAGTAAAGAAATTAATTATCAAAACAAGTCACCAAGCCACGAAACTATTATTATAGGGTAAAAAAATACGTCTGTTTACATGTACGTGAAGTGAAACAGTTGCCTCTGATTTTAGACAATGCACCTTATAATTTCATTACATGTACCCGGTATTTCCTTTACTAGTAGCAAGATGTGGATCCTCATACAAGCTTCATTTAACTGTAGGTAGTAACTAAGTGATTGTAACCTATCCACCGCTGCCCACTGGATGGGGGGCGGTGTGCAGGACAAACATATAAATTTTGACACTAGCTCTCCACATATGTCAGTTGCTTAATTTAGAACCTGTACTTTAGGTCGATCTCGAACCCATTGTTGATGTGATGACTTATATTGAATTTTGTAACTAGCTCATCATGATTGTAACTTGCTTAGCTAAATGAATTGTGGGGTTCAGTCCCTGAGCCCATTATGTGCCTCTGTAACCCTTTCCACTACCGCCCACAAGATGGGTATGGGGTGCATAATAAATGAACTAAACTAGCTTTATTTATAAGTATCATTCACTTAATTAAGATTCGGTATCCAACACGAGTATCATTTCTTTCAGACACTGTACATAATTTCTGCCAAGAAAAATTTGTCTTCTTCCATTCCCGATTGACTTGTTACATCACTTCATGAGCAATGATGAATCAACAGTCACCAGCTGTTTCCTCGATGCCACTGCCTGAAAAAGAAATATATATACACTTTAAAATAAAACAAGTAGAATTATTCCTTACCTTGCCTATTAGTAGTGAGGTAAGGAATACAATAGTTCATTATATGAGGAATAACAAAGTTTATTTTTGCGGGATATTCTGATGGTTTTATCTATATGTTATGAGAAAAATATTTGGTGAAATTTATACTGCCAGTGACTAGTTTATACACTGGGACATTGGCCATAATTTCTAGAGCCCCCATAGATTTTTTGTTTCTATGAAGCCATCCCTACCTTGAAAAGTTGGTAAATCAATGGCAGGCAGCTTAGCTTGTTATAGACAGTTAGCAAGTGAAGCAGCTCTGGTTGTTGTCAGAGCACTTTGATTTGTGGAGGTGTTAATTAGTTAATAAACAGAATACAGATGTGGTATACATCTGTACCTGTACCTGTGTCTGTATATGCAGACACAGATATAAATACCTTGAAAAAGGCAAAACCGGAACACATTTGCAAATTCTACGCTAAAGGAATATGCAAATATGGAAAATTAGGAGCAAAATGCCATTTTCTGCATCCTCGAAAATGCAGGAACATGTTGGCGAGGGGTACATGCCGTTTTGGTACAGGGTGTAGATACTTCCACCCTAAATTATGTCAATTTTCAATTAGGGACAAAAAATGCTACAATCTTCAGTGTCCGGAATTCCACGTGAGAGGTACACAGCGTTATAGACGGGAAGATCAATGTGACACTACTGGAATTTTTTTAGAGGAAGGCAGAAACAGAGTAATAAATATAAGAGAGAGGAACAGTCAGATGGAACCACTACAGGATTACAGAGGGGAAGGGAGATACCCACAAGACTGGAATACGAACTATCAACAAGCACACAGGTGCTACACCACACAACACCCGTCCTACTACCAAAACTGGACGAATCACTTCCAAAACAACACACCCTGGACGCAAACACATTGGCCTCCTTACCAGAGCCTCGGATATTAACACCAAGTAAGGCATCCAGCACTTCCACTAACACGATAACATCATTTATATTTGCCAACATCCAGGGTATAAAAACACGCAAATCCAACAAAGTTCACTTTATTGATGGTCTCCTTCATGAGGCAAATGCAGTGTTTGCAGCCCTAACAGAAACCCACACAAAGGACTACCATGATGGTGAAATATGGATCTCAGAGTACAATCTTTTCAGATGTGATAGGAAACACCGGCTTCAGGGTGGGGTCAGCCTCTACATCAAAGACACACTCATCTGTACTGAGCTGCTAAACACCTCAAATGATATGGTGGAAGTGCTGATAATCAAAATAGAGATTTTAAATGTAGTTATTGTCCTTGTATATAAGTCACCGGAGGCAAACCCTCAGCAGTTTAAAGACCAACTAATGAAAATAGAACACTGCTTGGAAAACCTCACAAATCCAGCTCCGAACATCATCCTGCTTGGGGACTTCAACCTACGGCACCTGAAATGGAAGCACCTGGCTAATACAGTAATATCAGAAAGAATACCAGGAAGTAGCCTAAATGAACAGGCACATGCAAATGACCTGCTACGGTTGTGTGACAGGTTTGCCTTAAACCAGCAAATAGTAGAACCAACTAGGAAGGAGAACACGCTGGACCTCATTTTCACTAATAATGATGAATTGATCAAGAACATAATGATTACAAATACCTGTTACTCAGATCACAACTTAATTGAAGTTATGACAACCATGGGGAGTAGACCTTCAAAACTAGTCCAGATTCCCGGTGGAGGAGATTTCAGCAAATTCAACTTCAATAATAAACAGATAAACTGGGAGCAAATAAACCAGGACTTCACAGAAATAAACTGGGAAGAACAGCTAGAAAATGCAAACCTGAACCAGTGCCTGGAAAAAATAAGCTCAGTAGCACTAGAAATACTGTCTCCACTCGTTCATCCGGACTATATGGGAAGGACCCTCAGCCGGATTATCACATTTTTCGGATAATGGTACTTTTTCACCTACGAGTCCAAAAGTGACCATTTCCAACTATTTTTATACTACAAACAACATAATTTGAATTGCCTTGCCACATACAATTATTAAATATTCAACTAGAAACCTCAACTTACCTTGTTGGTGTTCGTCTTCTTGATTGATGCCACACATCTTGAAGTTAAAAATTCTTAACAATTTACGTAACCTATACTAACACAACACTAAAATTAACACTTAAAATTACTGTACAGTTCATTAAGCTAAGTTAGTTTTGACTGCCAGCTGCTGAAGCCTCACTGGTTGAGGGCATTTGGGTTGCCTGTGAGGCCTCACTTGTTGAAGGTGCTTGCTTGCACCTCACTTGTTGAAGCGCTTGCATGCCCTCACTTGTTGAAGGCGCTTGGCTTGCCTGTGACGCCTCACTTGTTAAAGGCGCTTGCTTGCGCCTCACTTGTTGAAAGCGCTTGGCTTGCCTGTGGCGCCTCACTTGTTGAAAGCGCTTGGCTTGCCTATAATGCCTCACTTGTTGAAGGAGCTTGGCTTGCCTGTGGCGCCTCACTTGTTGAAGGCGCTTGGCTGCCTGTGACGCCTCACTGTTTGAACAATACGTAACTTGTCTTTAATTGCTAGGACAATCTTCTTCCTCTTAACACCTCCAGAACGATTGATGCTGCTACCAGACATATTCTTGGCCAAAAATGTTCAAAATTACTATGAAAATTAAGAAAGTTATTTAAAAAAATATTTCACTAATGGCGCAACACTGTGAGGCCGCACTGGTTGAGGCGTATAACTGTGACTTGTCTTTAATTGTTAGGACAACTTTCTTCCTCTTAACACCTCCAGAACGATTGATGCTGCTACCAGACATAGTCTTGGCCAAAAATGTTCAAAGTTACTATGAAAATAAAAAAGTTATTTAACAAAATATTTCACTAATGGCGCAGCACTGTGTATAACACGAGGGACGGACGCACATGGGTTGACCAGTGTTGGACAGGTCCACTTGGGGCAGCCATAACGCGTTATGTAGGCCGCCAGGAGGAAAAAAATTCACAATATTTTTTAAGGAAACTTCAGCCTGTGCACAATGCTTTTAGGAAACTTATTTATTTGTTATTACATAATTACTAGTAGTTATTTTATTTGTTTTTGGCTATGATTAATTGTTCTAAAATTAATGGGAATTCCTGTACCCAGGTAGTCCCTCCTGATGCACCCCTCCCACCCTCCCAACACCACCCACCCACCCCACCCCCACCTACACCATGCGCCTCGAGTCTCGGGCAGACGGGATTAATACCGTATGGCCTGCCTCATGTTTTCATATACGGACAAAGGCACGATTATCTGGGGGACTGACCGGATAGTGTAATTTCTGCAGAAAACCTGCTTGAATCCGGTCCCTGTGGCTATTTTGGCCGGATATTGTGATAACTTTATCCATTCACGATTTTGGCCGTATAAGGGCGTTTTTCGGATGTTCGAATCCCGGATAATCGCGGGGTTACAGTATGTTCAAACCGCATACCCCTAAGAAAAAAGAGGAAGAGATGCAGATTGGAACGGGAACGTCGTTCCCTATATAGACGAAGAAAACGAATCGCGGAACAACTTGAGAGTCGCTCCCTATCTCAAGAACGGCGAAGAAGGTTAGGTAAAGAAATAGAAACAATTGAACGCAAGCTACAAGAATCATACAAAACCCAGGAGAGGCAAAGAGAGGAAAAGCCCATCAGTGAAATAGTGAGAAATCCAAAATATTTTTTCTCCTATGCAAAATCAAGATCAAAAACCACATCTAGTATCGGGCCCCTGCGAAATGGAGATGGAACTTTCACCGATGACAACAAAGAAATGATCGAGCTACTGAGGAAGCAGTACGACTCTGTTTTCAGTGAGCCATTAAACGCACTAAAGATTGATAACCCAAATGAATTTTTCATGGATATGATACCAACATCAAATCATATATCAGACATCACCCTATCCCCACTGGATTTTAAAGAAGCCATAAATAGTATGCCTATGCACTCTGCACCAGGCCCGGATTCTTGGAACTCCATATTCATCAAGAACTGTAAATAAACACTATCGCAGGCCCTCCACATTCTGTGGAGACAAAGCCTAGATACTGGCGTTATTCCTGATATACTAAAAACAGCAGAGATAGCACCACTTCATAAAGGAGGAAATAAGGCAGAGGCAAAAAATTACAGACCGATAGCACTAACATCGCACATTATAAAAATTTTTGAGAGAGTGCTAAGAAGTAAGATCACAAAATACATGGAATCACAGCATCTCCATAACCCCGGGCAACATGGTTTCAGAACAGGGCGCTCTTGCCTGTCGCAGTTGCTGGACCACTATGATATGGCATTAGATGCTATGGAAGACAAACAAAACGCTGATGTAATTTACACAGATTTCGCAAAAGCTTTTGATAAATGTGACCATGGCATTATTGCACATAAAATGCGTTCAAAAGGAATTACCGGAAAAATAGGGAGATGGATCTACAATTTCCTGACCAACAGAACCCAATGTGTAATAGTCAACAAAATAAAATCCAGCCCATCAACCGTGAAGAGCTCAGTTCCCCAGGGTACTGTGCTTGCTCCAGCACTTTTTCTCATCCTCATATCGGACATAGACAAGAACACAACCTATAGCACTGTATCATCCTTTGCAGATGACACTAGGATCTTCATGAGAGTAGGCAACATAGAGGACACGGCAAACCTCCAGTCAGATGTAGATCAGGTCTTTCTATGGGCTACAGAAAATAATATGGTATTTAACGAAGATAAGTTCCAGCTCATGCGCTATGGAAAAAATGAAAATATAAAAACGGAAACCACGTACAAAACTCAGGCAAATCATAACATAGAATGTAAAGGCAATGTAAAGGATCTGGGTGTACTCATGTCGGAAGACCTTACCTTTAAAGAACACAATAAAGTAGCTGTCACAACTGCAAGAAAAATGACAGGTTGGATAACAAGAACTTTTCACACTAGAGATGCTATACCGATGATGACACTTTTCAAAACGCTTGTGCTCTCTAGAGTGGAGTACTGCTGCACAATGACAGCCCCTTTCAAAGCTGGAGAAATTGCTGACCTGGAGAGCGTGCAGAGATCCTTTACTGCTAGAATCCACTCAGTAAAACACCTAAACTATTGGGACCGACTAAAGAGCCTAAATCTGTACTCCCTTGAGCGCAGGCGGGAGAGATACATAATAATTTACACGTGGAAAATATTAGAGGGGCTGGTCCCAAACCTGCACACAGAAATAACATCACATGAGACCAGAAGACATGGCAGGATGTGCAGAATACCCCCGTTAAAAAGCGGAGGTGCATCAGATACTCTGAGAGAGAATTCTATCAACATCAAGAGGCCCGAGACTGTTCAACTCGCTTCCGCTACACATAAGGGGCATAACTGGCAATCCCCTCACAGTGTTCAAGAGAGAACTGGATAAGCACCTCCAAAGGATACCTGATCAACCAGGCTGTGACTCATATGTCAGGCTGCGAGCAGCTGCGTCCAACAGCCTGGTTGATCAGTCCAGCAACCAGGAGGCCTGGTCGACGACCGGGCCGCGGGGACGCTAAGCCCCGGAAGCACCTCAAGGTAACCTCAAGGTAAGGTAAGGTTACACAGACCTTGCAAAGGCATTTGATAAATGTGACCATTGAGTGATAGCTCATAAAATGATGTCAAAAGGAATAACAGGTACCTGCTTGATGGGGTTCTGGGAGTTGTTCTACTCCCCAAGACTGGTCCGAGGCCAGGATTGACTTGTGACAGCTTGGTCCAACAGGTTGTTGCTTAGAGCGGCCCACAGGCCCACATATCTACCACAGCCCGGTTGGTACGGCATTTCTTGAAGAAAACTAGTTTTCTTTTGAAGATGTGCCTCGGTTGTTCTGGCATTATTTCTTATATATGTTGGGAGGATGTTGAACAACCGTGGACCTCTGATGTTTGTATAGTGTTCTCTGCTTGTGCTTAGCAACATGTAAAGGATCTGGGAATGATGATGTCTGACAACCTAATGTTTAGGGAGCATAACCAAGCAAATATAGCATCAGCTACAAAAAATTATAGGATGGATTATGAGAGCCTTCAAATCCAGGGATCCCATCACAATGCTCTTACAAATTGCTTGTGCTGTCCCTCCTTGAGTATTGCTCCATGCTCACTTCTTCCTTCAGAGCAAGAGGGATTGCTGAAATAAAGGGAATACAGATAACATATGTGGCACATATAGACATGATAAAGCACCTAAACTATTGGGATCTTCTCAAAGCTCTGAAAATGTGCAGTGCCCAATCATATACAGCATATACACATTTTTATGAATAATACTGGAGGGTCACGTCCCAAATTTACACAGTAAAATAACAACATTCTGAAGTGACAGATATGGAAGGAAATGCAGAAAAGAGTTAACAAAGAGTAGAAGTGCCATAGGCACAATTGGAAAACAATGTATGAACATCAGAGGTCCATGGTTGTTCAATATCCTCTCAGCAAGTATAAGAAATATTTCCAGAACAAAAGTGGAAATCTTCAAGAACTGGACAGTTTTCTGCAAGAAGCGCTGCACCAACAGGGCTGTAATTGATATTTGGGCCTGCAGGCTGCTCCAAGGAACAGCTTGTTGGAACAACAACAACTCCCAGAACCTCATCCAGGTACTATCCAGGTCTAGGCAGTTGTTCTAGAATTTGGATTAATTTGCCAGACAATGTTGGACTCTTTCGTCATATTTTGCTGTTTCGGTAAGGAAGTTACCAACCTGGATGGGGTTCTGGGAGTTCTACTCCCCAAGCCCAGTCTGGGGCCAGGGTTGACTTGTGAGAGGTTGGTTCAACAGGCTGTTGCTTGGAGCGGCCCGTAGGCTAGTCTGTCTGCATTAAATTTTTTCTTCAGTGAGACTTTGTGTGTGTTTTATCTGCTGCTGCAGCAATATTATCTAGTTTTTGTTGTGCCACCTTCATGTGGCTTTCAAGTAGTTTAAGTCACAGTGGAAGATTGTTCTAGCTCCTCACATCATTGAAGTTGTCAGGTCACATAACCCTTGTGGTTCATTAGAGACATGTAGTACAAGGTACTGGTGGTAGACATCTTGTCTGTCATACTAATGTCAATTCACAATTAGGTATATCTATATTTTGTGTATATTGAGTGTTAATTTGAGTGATGATCAATACAACGGTTGTGGATTATGGTTGTGGCTGTGAATAATTTGAGTCAAGTTAGCTCTTCAGAATCACCCTCAGTATTATGGTGCAGCTGTACATCTTACCACTGTCTTACACAAATGTATTATAACAGTAATGATAGTGAATTAAATGTAAGGATTATTTACCATATATATAAATAATGAACACTGTCTATTGTTCATGACAACTCATGCTAATTTGTTCCACCCATTATAGGTCTGCACAAAATAGTAATAAATGGCTAGATTGTACAGCACTTAGTACAAGCCTAGCTTAATTAATTGTAAATATATAGAGTAGTGTAATCCTGCCCTCACAGGGGGCACTACTATAACCATTATAATAATATTGGTGCAGACAAGGATAGAAGTTATTTTTTTTTTTACTGTATATATTTAAAGATTAAACAATTCCCTAAACTTAGGAATATAGTTAAGTAAATTTAAAATACTGTAATATTTAACCTCTTATTATGCATTGGTAATATTTGATGGTATTTATTTATTTAGTAGCCTCATAACCTTGAGATTGTCGTGAGAGCTGAACACCATCAGTGAATAAATTCCCACAAAATGGTTTAGCTTTTCTAAACATTTTCTAATTTTTCTAGACTTAGAAAAGGTCTGTGAAATGTAAATTATGGTGAGATCATAAGGCCAACATGTGCTGCTGTTAATGTTATTATAAAATTACAGCCACACTAGCCTAGTTGAAATTGAATTGAAATTGAAATTGTATATGTTTATCTCTCAGAATGTTTGGTAATATGTTTATTGTTTGTGATGTATGTCTATGTATATATTAACACGATGTACTGAACGGGGTGAGAATAGCTTGAGCTACCTCATCCCTTTGTGTGTATTTTACCTCAATAAACTTATTTCAATTTCACTAGCCTAGTGATCTAGACATTATTTGTCGAGGCTGTTTATTTAATTACAATATTTTATTTATTTTAATTAAGTTTGTTGCTTCAATCTGAACTAGCAAAAATAATTTATTTTAATTAAGTTTTGATTAAGTTGATGTGTTCCATAGCACATTAGGCTATTGCACATCCAGGTACAAATGACTAGCAATTAGCCATCTAAATATGAAAGACCAACAATGTGGGATTATGTGGATAACTTAACTACAGAATATAATTTTAATTTCTAACAGACTGTATAAAATAGGTTATTTTACATAATTTCCACAGTGGGGGTTATTTATTAATTATTTGAATTCAGATGATGCCATATTTATTATTTATTTGATTTAAAGCTTTAATTCTGTTACTCCCAAGTTTATTTCAGAGTAATGAATTAATTTATATGATTTACTGCACCATCTGAATATGAGTTAGTAGTAAACAAAATACTTACCTGTCTAAGAACATCCATAGACCAAAGTAAACTTCGAGAAACATCATCCATGGACCAGAAGCGGCTTCGTGGAAAATACGGCTGCCTCTTGTCTGACTTGTAAAGTTGGTACTTCCTCTCCTGCCGGCAATTTACTTATTAGATTGGGAAAATCACAATTGATTATGTAATGAAAGAATCCCAGTTTCATCAATTGTTAACTTCAATTTGAAGTTGAAGAGTTAGTATTCTCACTTTTGATTATGGTGATGTCCTACAGTGTAGCCACACTCACTCCTAACACCTTATATACACAAGAAACAACCAAATCTTACATATTATGTTTGTATACTTATCAATTGTGAGGTAAAAAACAGTGCAGTTACCTTAAACAAGAATACTGTAGTAGATCTTTAGGAAACTAATGCAAGGATTTTGTCATCGTCAACATGGTACGTCACCAACATGGGCTGTGTTTATCTATAATGGTGAACCTTTCCTCCCTCCCACACTTTCCCACATTTAGTCAGTGCAAGGCTTAATAATTATTTAGGAGTGGTCACTAAATTCTAATTAAAAAATTAAATTAATATTACTAACTCGATGTATCTAATTTAATCTCAATTTAATAACGAGATGTAACAGAACAACATCAGGTCTTCAATCGTCTGGTGGCCAGGCAGGAGGAGCTGACGTAACCAAGCAGAGAATTGTGTCAGCCCATAAAGCATATTACTGTGTATTATTTCATTTTAATTATATTATGTATTACAAACAGAAGACAAACTTTATAGTAATTTAATTTAATATTTAGAGTAAGTGTTAAATGTGGAAATTATTTTCAATATATATATGCATTACTAGAATCATAAGAGAAAAATCTTTTCTTTATCAACTTAACTGAAATATGGCTAAATGAACATTTCAACCAACAACATTACACACCTTAAATGGTTACACAGTTATTCACATTTGTAAACCTAACAAAAATCAAGCTGCCAAACTTAATTCTGGTAGCAGCAAACCTTACCTCAATGCACCAGCCACCAAGACCCATTCATAATCAACCGACTGCAAGAGCCAGCACCTGGCTCATACAAGGTAGAAGCACCATAACAGAGATCAACCAGAGAAACTGTGAAAATTCCAAGAAAAACATATATGCAACAAAACACATGATTGCCTGAAGTAAATTTGGCATTCCTAGACAAACAAGGTTTACTAACAATACTGCAGGGAAAATACCCTGATAGAGAATTTTGCTATGTATTGGCTTCCTCTGCTGGTCTTACTTACCAGGGTCAGTGAATATTGATTCGACTGGTATCTAATTCTTCTCTGTTGATTTACTCTGCAGGCCTGCTGGTGCCATCCCTTCCTCATCAACATTGGCCCCTCATTCTTTCATCCATCAGTTGCCCCACTGTTAATGGTAGATAGCTCTGCTCCTATGGCTCACATCCTGATTTTATTGTGTTGTACATCACTGCTTTCCCTGCAGCATATGGATGCCTTTGCTGTCTACTACATGAGCAGCATGACTATTGTGTCTTTGGGGATGCCTAGTGGATTGCTAAAGGCCTAGTCTTCCATTGTAAGGGCACGAACTGATAAGCCATATCCCCTCGAGTATGAACTCACAATGCCCGTCCTTACTTCCTAACTGTGTACATTATGTGTGTGTACCTATACTGTATACACACACACACACACATATATATAACCTCAGTAGGAGTTAGACCTCAGCACCTCAAGGAGATGGCAAACCCACAGTTCTGGTTATGCCACTGGGTACTTGCAAGCTTACATCACTACACCATAACATGTTTGACCAGACCACACACTAGAAGGTGAAGGGACGATGCGTTTCGGTCCGTCCTGGACCGAAAGTCGATTGTGCCATTCACAATCGACTTGAGAATGGTCCAGGACGGACCGAAACGTCGTCGTCCCTTCACCTTCTAGTGTGTGGTCTGGTCAAACTACTTCAGCCACGTTATTGTGACTCATCGCCTGCACACCATAACTTGGCCAGACATAATATAACTTGGGATTCAACTGAAGGGATTCAACTAGGGATCCTGAGGCTTTCACTGAAGTCCAGTCAGGGTTACAAGGTTTTTTGCATTACCTGTACTATTATCATCATTATTATTATTATTATGCCTGCAGGCATTATGCTGTGCTCTTTTTTTACAAAAAAAAAAAAGTTGTAAGCATCACAGTTCAATGAAATGGATAAATATACAATTGAAACACAATTAAATTATACAGAATGTATAATCTGTATTAATTAAACACAATTAAATTTGTTTGAATAAAATTCAACACAATTAAAATATACAGTTGAAACAATTAAATTAATTTGTTCATTTGCCTAATAAAAATATGCAATGATCAGTTCTCATATGCTAACGACACACATTCAAGGCCAAGAAAACAGGATTCCTGAAATATAATCCTTTATTATTTCGTATAAAGACTTAGAGTACCCTGACTACATGTACATCATCAGGGTCAGAGCAGTGTAAAAGTTCTGTACCCTGATTTAATATAGGTGTTCAGGGACAGCGCTGTTAGCCAACTACTGTACACTGACTACATGTAGATCGCCAGGGGCAGTGATAGCTAAAACATTACACCTACCACATTAGTACTTCTCTCCATCATGTCCAAAAGTCACGTTTCTACATTTATATATTTCTTCTGTACACTTTTTTATGTATTGAATTTTGTAACCAAAGGTTTACCAAAATGTTAATTGATTTTCAATTACTTTTAATCATGATATTTTGGTTAGTAGCATTGCTCTCAGGAATGACAAATTGACGTCAGGTAAATTAATGTAATAAAAATGTTACATCAGAGTTTAAACTAGCAATCATTTATTGGTGATAATATAGTCTATATTATTTAATGCATGTATTTAGTAACAAGTCACATGTCATGTGATTAATCTCATTGAAATATACTGTATATTAAATAATGTGGTTACAGAATATGAAATTTGTTTTTCTACTGAAATGAGGAAAATCTAAATGTAAAATTATTGCCTGACAGTTTAGTGACCATTAATTTATGTGCAATAATATTGTTCTTATTTGGAAAACTGGATTAAAATAATATCAGTGCTCGCTTGGTAAAGACTATGGAGAAAGACGGAAACTTTATTTTTTAAAATATATATTCAAGTACCTGTACAGTAAATTTCAGTTTTATGCAGAGTTTTTTACTAATTATCATTAAATTGTAATACAGTAGTTTCCATTTATACCTCCATGTTTCCAAAGTTATTTTCTTTAAAGCAATGTTCATTAAACCTTTATAAAATCTTAGTTAAGCTTGGCAGTAAGGAAATATGAAAGACAGGCAGCATATGCATATAGTAAATCATAATATATCCAAGGAGAATACTCTACTTCTTCAAACTTAAATGATCATGTGCTAAAATTATTTTCTTTGTGTCAAGTCATCCTTCCACAGTGTCTTACTGAGTAAATGAGTGCAGTCTTACTTAATCCAGTGTGTTAATGTTTACTTTATGTGCAATTTGACTGAATAGCACACACACACACACACACACACACACACACACGTGCACACATGTTTGACCAAAGATCCAGAGCTCAACCCCCGCAAGTACAACTAGGCGAGTATACACACACACACACACACGCACACTGATTGACAAAGAGGAATTCCTGAAACCAGCAGCTTCAAGAACAAGACGACACAGATTTAAGCTAAGGAAACAAAGGTGCCAACAAATATCTGAAAGTTTTCTTTTGCAAACAGAGTGGTAGATGGTTGGAACAAGTTAAATGAGGTGGTGGAGGCCAAAACTGTTAGTAGTTTCAAAGCGTTATATGACAAAGAGTGCTGGGAAGATGGGACACCACGAGCGTAGCTCTAATCCTGTAACTACATTTTGGTACTTACACACACACAATTATTTAGGTAATTACACTGTTCCAAGTAGTGTCAATTTTATAGGAAAGGCAGCCAAAATAGAATGAACTTATAAATTAAGATTTAACTGTACAGGGATGTACAATATCTTTTTTGTAATTAACTAACTCAAGCAATGAGACACATAAACAAAGATAGATTAGAGTTTGTGGATGTGTTTAAACTTGAAGATGGTAGAGAAAGTCAGATATAATAATCATACTGCATAAATTTTCTTATTAAGAGAAAACCGACAGTCAAGAATGGGTCATATCAGAACTAAACACAAGAAACCAGAGTAATTAATCATAACAAAAGAGAGCAGTTATAAACTAAAAAATGAAGAGAACAAATCAGTTATAAACCAGAACTAAACATGAAATTACATTTGTAACCAAGAACTAGAGAAAACAAGAGATTACAGTTGTAAACAGCAGAAAAATGTATAGAAAGAATAAAGGGGAAGTATTTCTTGCCAATTAAGACTAACTGATTTTTAGAATAAGCTCCAGAAAGAGGTTGTGTTCTAAAACCACCAGAAGATTTAACAAAAAAACTATAGAATGTGTAAATACAAGACAGCATAAGCATAAAACTTTTTTCTGTAACAAGAAATGGGTAATAAATAAGAAATAACATGGAGTCTGATTCCTGCAAACACACAATCACTCTTAAATACTGTACATGGATGGTGAAATAGTAAACAAACTGTTCAAAACTTTTGTGAGACCAAAATTGGAATATGCAGCTGTTATACAGTGCCCATATCTCAAGAAGCCCATCAGTTAGCTGGAAAAGGTGCAAAAGCATTCAACAAAATAGCTTCTAGAACTGAAAAACAAGAGCTAAGAAGAGAGACTAGAGATGTTAAATAGGCCAAAGCTAGATGATACAAGAAATATAGGTGACATGATCACTACATACAAAATAGTAATGGAAATAGACAAAACTTATAAAGAAGAATTCTTGAAACCTGGAATGTCAGGAACAAGTGATCGTAGATTTAAGCTATGGAAAGAAAGCTGCCAAAAAAAACATTAGAAAGTTCACTTTGCAATGTTGTAGAGTTGGAACAAGCCGAGTGAGAAGGCGGGGGATACCAACACAGTCAGTAATTTCAAAGCATCATATGACAGAGTACTTTGGGAAGATGGGATGCCACAAGCATCTCATCCTGCAGGTAATTACACTTAGGTAATTACACACACACATATATGTATGATTCTACATGTGCACATATGGAGAAGTGAATGTATCTCTGCCATATATACTGCTTGATATTTTGTTTCTATTAAGATAGCAGCACCCACTCAAATTACATTAGGGGTACATAATGCACACATTTATGCAACCACACAAAATGAATTTGTGAAATTCAGTGAGATGGTACCTTGAGATTACCTTCGTATGTCTGTATTATATCTTAGAAAGGCTAGACCATATTTTATTCATTTGAGCACTCTTGTAACTAAATAATTTGGAAACAAAGTGTGTGTGCATGTATAAACACACACAAACATATATACACATACACACACACACGCTGGAAGTAAATCTGTTATCTTGTTCTATGATGATTTTAGACAAAATGGGGTTAATATTGACCAATGAACAACTACATTACCCACTAAATTAGATTTAACAAATTTGTAGAATTAAACAAATCAGTATGATTGATATTTTTTTTATCTTAACAACGACATGTGTACTTGTTTCCCTACACTATATGAACTCTAATCTTTCATTTTATTTAGAGAGCAAAAACAAACAAGTTCCGTATCACCCTGAAATATAAGTTCATTTATAAATTTTAATCTGTGATCTTTTCATACATTCAATTACATACAGGCAACGCATTGTGAAAGACTTTATTAACATTTATAATGCTTAACACTCAATCCAAGCATAATTAGGCACCTCTGCATGTTCCTTTAAGCAAAGAAAGATTATAAACACACAAATTGTTTATATGAATGAAAGTGAAGTATAGTATGCACTTATCCTTCCCAATAAGTTAAATTTGAATTGTAATTGCTAAAGCAAAATTGTAGTACAGTGATTAAAATCAGTGTTGGCTTACATATTGACTCCTATAGGTTAACAAAGCTTAGCATCTATATCACAAGACAGTAAATATTAACACAGAAATTAATGCTATGGATATTTATTGCCAATCACTTCTGTATATTCTAATTAAAGCAGAAATATATATATATATCTTTTATCTTCTATACCTAAACAAGAACCAACTCATAAAACATCCTCAACCCATGATTTGTTTTAGTAAACTTAATCACAGTATTTAATAATACCATTGTTATCTTTCCAGTGCATATGTATAAGTGTGTATAATGATATTGGAAAGTACAAACAAGCTTATGAAATACATATAGTACAATGGCTGGCTTAGTGTTTGAGTACTGCAAATAGGAAACATAAAACATTCATTGATCAAAAAGAAAAACTTTTTAATTGTGAATTACTAACACAAATTTGTCCGAAGCCACGTTCATATTACAATGACACGTGTTAGTACAACAGTCTCAAAATGTTCAACGTTTCTTAAAAAAGTAATGTTAGGCATATATAATATATATATTATATATATATTATATATATATATTATATATATATTATATATATATATATATTATATATATATATATATATACTATATATATAATATATATATATATATATAGCATATATAATATATATATTATACATATATTATATATATATATTATATATATATTATATATATATATATATATATTTATTATACTGTATTCTTTGTCATAATTCTTTTATTAACTCCCTGTCCTGTACACATGATGTGTCCTTTGCTTTATTACATTGTTTTGTTACTTGTGTAATTAATAACATACAGTGTAATCTGAAGACAACTCTTCCCTCGAGTAGGAGTTGGACAAGTTAGAAAACAAATTGTCCTTTATAGGGTATTACTGATAAATTCTTGAAATGCCAGTGTGTAGATGAATGGTGATTGATAGATTTGATAGAAATTTTGAAAGACTGCCACCATACGGTAAATATTAGAGTGGCGTGTTAAATATAGGCTAAAATGTGTGTATGCATATCAGGAAAACATGTTTAGGAAGATCTTGTATTATTACGTAAATGTGTAATGCATATTTTTCAATGAATGTATTTGTGTGCATAGTTAAAATCACATATGCTGTACTTAATTCTTAATAAATTATATTATTTAAATTTAGGTTCAGGCAGTTTATGTATGTTGTGCAAGCACAGTAATTCAAAACTGCCTAGCAATTTTATAGAAGCTATACTGTATACTGTACCATATTCACAAAGGTTAATTTTACGGACAGTTTTGAGAAATCTGCATCTGGAATGAAAGACCTACAAAATTTCAATACAGGCAGCATACTTACTACATTATTATTATTAATATTTTTTGCTAACCTATACATATGGCAATTACATAGTAATTCATAAAGCACTCAAATACAAAAATCTTTCCCTTTAAAATCTATCAACTAGAATGAAAAAAATATTATTCATAGCATTTGTAATCACTTTATACAGCAGTTGTGAATTTGGATATACTGTACTTGAAATTTATAACTTAAAATTGCTACATATTCATACATCAAGTATTAAGTACATTGCTTGATTTATAATCTATTGAATTCAGTTACCTTGAATTTTAGATTATGTAAAAGTGTGTCTGCTCTCTAGTGCCACACTAGGCACTGCACTCACCCTAACATGACTGTACACAACAAACATCTCTCTCTTAACACAAATTACATGATCATCATACTGTATTTGGCAGCACAATAAGTAACTCACATTAAATGCTATGGCAATTTGGTTAAGACATCTATTTAATCTCTTGAAAACATATTTTAATCTATAATTTTGAATTAACATCTGGATTTATGCCATTTTATATATTTTATTGTTATTAGATTAATGAACTTAAATATACATTTTTGGGCAAAAAATATGACCACTTGAACACAGGTATTTACTGTGAGGTGACAATGCCATAGATAGTAACAAATACACAAACAATAAATGGTAAAATATAACATGAATGCCTCATGGCTACAGGAGTGCGACAGGGAAGCCCGTCAGCATTTCACACCGTAGCTGCTATTCTAAAACACATAAGCTGCTTTGCTTCGGTCCATATATTAGTAATCACTGACAGCTGGTATATACAAGACCATAATTCTGTTACATTCCTAAGCACTGACTCAAATATATGTTGCGTAGTGATGTTAAGCACTATTTGCATATTAAATTATATTATTGCTAAATTTACAACACACATAGCTCTTAAAAATAAATGTAATAATTGTACACTTTGGAAAATATAAATTTTATAATATTGTTCATGACAAGAATAACAATTTCAAATTTAAAATATCAAACAAAACTAGATTTTTTTTTTGTTATAACTAACTTACCTATTTTTTCAAACTTGTAAGAGTGATGTACCCTATTATCACTAATGCATGAAACATAAAAACCTCCTGCACTTGCTTTATGCATAAATGCAATGCACAGATACAATATTAAATACCTAATAAATAAGCAAAACTTGATCAGTGTTTATTTTTTTACTAAAGTATTGCCAACTGTTCATTGAAAGAGTTGAATGCACACCAAGTAAATCTTTACTCTCAGTAAGTGAATAACCCAATGCAATAATAATTTATTAGGACTCTGCATCTATGCAGGGATCCTAAAAATAATCATTATCTTTTATGTTGTCCATCCACATTATTTTGCATCATGTACTATATCTTGCAGAAATTTTGCACTGGATACTGTACAGTATATCCTTTGGAATATAAACTTTGCAGATTTCTCTAGATTCTTTATTGCATTTTAAAGGAATGTTTTTCCTCTGTAAATTAGGCCTTTCAACACTGCAGCATAAAAATATTTTAATGTTTTTAAGATTTGGACATAAGCCTAGCATTACTGTATATGTGTGTGTGTGTGTGTAATTACCTAAGTGTAGTTACAGGATGAGAGCTACGCTCGTGGTGTCCCGTCTTCCCAGCAATCTCTGTCATATAAAGCTTTCAAACTACTGACGGTCTTGGCCTCCACCACCTTCTCACCTAACTTGTTCCAACCATCTACCACTCTGTTTGCGAAAGTGAATTTTCTTATATTTCTTCGGCATCTGTGTTTAGCTAGTTTAAATCTATGACCTCTTGTTCTTAAAGTTCCAGGTCTCAGGAAATCTTCCCTATTGGTTTTATCAATTCCTGTTACTATTTTGTACGTAGTGATCATATCACCTCTTTTTCTTCTGTCTTCTAGTTTTGGCATATTTAATGCCTCTAACCTCTTCTCGTAGCTCTTGCCCCTTCAGTTCTGGGAGTCACTTAGTAGCATGTCTTTGCACCTTTTCCAGTTTGTTGATGTGCTTCTTAAGATATGGGCACCACACAACCGCTGCATATTCGAGCTTTGGCCTAACAAACGTCATAAACAATTTCTTTAGTATTTTGCCATCCATGTATTTAAAAGCAATTCTGAAGTTAGAAAGTGTAGCATAGGCCCCTCGCACAATGTTCAAAATGTGATCCTCAGGTGATACTTTTCTATCTAGAACTACCCCTAGATCTCTTTCTTTATCAGACGTCTTTAAAGATCTCTCACATAATTTATAGGTTGTGTGGGTTCTATATTCTCCTATTCCACATTCCATAACATGGCATTTATTTACATTAAATTCCAGTTGTCAAGTGGTGTTCCATACACTTATTCTGTCCAGGTCTTCTTGAAGGGCATGACAATCATCTAATTTTCTTATCTTCCCTATTATCTTAGCATCATCAGCAAACATGTTCATATAATTCTGTATACCATCTGGTAGATCATTTATGTAGACAATGAACATTACCGGTGCAAGAACTGAACCCTGAGGTACTCCGCTTGTGACATTTTTCCAGTCCGATACATTGCCTCTGATTACGACCCTCATTTTTCTGTCGGTTAGAACATTTTTCATCCATGTTAGAAGCCTACCTGTCACTCCTCTAATATGTTCATTTCTAGAACAACCTCTTATGTGGAACTCTGTCGAAAGCCTTCTTTTAGGTGTGTGTGTGTGTGTGCGTGTGTGTGTATGTATGTGCGCACTCATGAAAATAGTCATATTGGAGTGTTAATGTTTTCTTATTTCTTTTATTAATGCCAAAAATCTCAATATAGTATGTAATGTATGGCATGTGGAATTAAAAATAAATTGAACAAAACTCACTGCCATTACACTAATTGAATTAAATGCAAGACAGGGTACAGGTATTGTTTTTGTCAGTACCAAAAAAATTTAAAATTTTAGTACTGTACCATTTACATTTATTGGTTTATTATTTTCCATAATACTTGAACTACAGTATGACTGATAGCTTTAATTAAATAAACTTGCTCTTTTTAACATGAATTTTTTTGCTTGGGTAGTCGGCCAGGTAACAAGTACTGGTGTATGTTCTAAACAACTAATCTCATATTTGTTGTGGTGATACCCTTTCTTTGATTACTGGCACTGTGATGGAATCTGGGTGCCAGAGGTTGCAAAAAAAAAAATGCTCAAGTTGAAATTAGGTATAGCAAGAAGCTGACTGTACAGTAGTTATCTGAAGAGGTTTCTGTCAATTCATGTGACGTTCCAAAATATGGACGAGATTCTAATGAAAATAATTGAGATTACCACTGGATAAATTAAATAATGTATAAAACAAGCATGAACGAGTTGCAAACTTTCAAGTGAGATGACTTACAATAGCAGCTGATGAAAGATCCTTCTTAAAAAAAGAGGGAACACTGGGCAAAAGAAACTTATGCTTAATTGTTCCTCTCATCACTAAGCTGTTGCAAAATGAGCGGAATGTGCATATATTGCAAGTACATTCCTAAAGAAAATATATACCCCCATGGGCAGTGTTGGTTGAAAGCGGCCAACATTACACATTGTTTAGTATGTAATATTGGTCGTTTTCAACTAATAGTGCCCATTTATATATATGTATATTATATAAATGTGTCTGAAAAAGTGGTTAGTTATCCTGAAACTCTAATGAGAAAAATCAACAGTTTGATGGGGAAAATTAAATTATTTTATGTTGTACTCAAAAATATGAGAAGGTATTGGCATCAGTATGTGGGTGTTGGGAGATTCAGGTGTGGGTTTTGAGAGTGTCAAGTGAGGGTGTCACTAGTGTCAGTTGAGAATGTTATGGGTGTCAGAAGTGTCAGGTGAGGGTGTCAGTAAAGTCTAGCCTGTCAGCATAGCTCATCAGTCTGTTTAGTCTTTCTATCTTGTCAATATGTCAGTCTAGTATGTTTACCCTGTCAGTTTGTCCAGTATGTTTAGCCTGTCAGTCTGTCTAGCTTGTCAGTCTGCCTGACCTGTCTGGCTAGCCTGTCACTCTGCCTAGCTTGTCAGTCTGTCTAGCCTTAACCCCTGCACTGCGCACCTTTTAAAATGACATTCCCGTGGTGCGCTAAAAAAAATTTTCTAAACACAGTATCTTTTCTTTTGGTATTGTTAATTATCACTCAGGAAGCACAAAAATCCAAGTAAAAAGTCTCTACCTCTTGTAGTATAGCTGTAGTGGTCTGGAGAATTTGTTCTTTTTTTTTTAAATGGGGCGAGTTGCCGCATGGGAATAACTTTGTTGATTTATTTTCAATGTTTCTCACTTTATTTATTTAGTTTTTAACTCTAACAAGTCGTACCTACGTGTCAAAGATGGTGCTCATTATGTATAACTTTGAAAATATACATATATACTGTATACAGATGTGTATAAATATATGCACACTATGTATTTATTCATACTAATATATGTATATAAGCCATAATCTTATAAATGGACATAGCACACATTTTACCTAAAATATATAATGGTAATCACTCGCTGCTGTTAAAATTTCAGTGGCTCATAGTATAGGTGCCACACACGTTCTTAAAGCCATGGCCTTACGAACGTTTCGTAAGCCTTCGTAACCTAGGCCAAATTACTAAGCCTATGGAAGGAAAGTGAGGGACTCAATGTTCTTTCAAGATGGGAGATGGTTACTGTAAACCTGAGGAAGCAAATGTGTGCCCACCCTGTATGCACGGGAGTTCCGAATCTTATGATATACTAACATCATCACACGTCGGCTGGCACACCAGCACACCCCTTAATATGTTGACTGGTGCAGTGCAAGGGTTAATAATGTCCAAAATGATTTATTTTACTTACTTTATGTCTGAAAGTCTTATTTACTTGGTACTAGTGCACACATCTCTTGGGACAATGCTCCCCACCTTCTTGATTCACTCTATTTTCTTCTCAAAAGTCATCACTGTAAGCTTCTCTAAGGTTTTCTGCGTGTTGAAGCTATCACCGACAAATTACCAACATTTGTAGCAGACATGATGCACAGATGTTCAGAAATGTTAATGCTGTATCCAAGAAAAGAAAATCTTGAAAATTAATACTCTAATGCTGCACCACAAACCAAAACAAATGCTGTGATGAGTAATGCCTTGCTGCCACTAATTTTCACAACTTTTGTATAACTAATGTTATTCAGGGAAACCCAAAAGAAATAACTGGCATATCTGGATAAGTAGTGTCTGGCAAGCATGTGGTCATCTGTGTGTAAATACCTAAGTAATTACCTAAGTGTAGTTCAAGGATGAGAGCTATGCTTGTGGAGTCCTCATCTTATTCCCAGTATTCTTTTTCATATGATGCTTTAAAACTACTGATGGTTTTGGTCTCCTCTACCTTCTCATTTAACTTATTACAACTGTCGAACACTTTGTTTGCAAAAGAAACTTTCTAATATTAATTTGGCACCTTTGTTTCTTCAGCTTGAATCTGTGACCTCTTGTTCTTGAAGCTGCTGGTTTCAAGAATTTGTCAATTTGTCAATTTGGCCAATTCTTGTTATTATTTTGTAAGTGGTGATTATGTCACCTCCTTTTCTTCTATCTTCTAGCTTTGGCATATTTAACACCTCTAGCTTCTCTCTGTAACTCTTGTTTTCCAGTTCCAGAAGCCATTTTGTAGCATGCCATTGCAGCTTTTCCAGTTTACTGGTGTGCTTCTTGAGATATGGGCACCATACAACTGCTGTATCTTAAAATTTTGGTGTCACAAAATTCATGAACAGTTTCTTTAGTACTTCACCATCCATGTAATTAAAAGTGATTTTCAATTTGGAAAGTGCAGCACATGCTCCTTGCACAACGTCCTTTATGTGTTACTCTGGTGACAGTCTACTATCCAGAACCACTCATAATCTCTCTCTTTGTTAGAGTTCTTTAATTCCTTTCCACATATTTTGCAATTGTGTGTGGTCTATTTTCTCCTATTCCACATTCCATAACATGACATTTATTCACACCAAATTCCATTTGCCACATGGTGCTCCAAGCACATATTTTATCTAGGTCAATTTAAAGAGCATGACAAATATCTAGGTCTCCTATCTTCCCTAGTAGCTTAGCATCATCAGCAGACATGTTCATATAATTGCGTATTCCTTCTGGTAGATCATTCATGTAAATAACCAACATTACTGGTGCAAGAGCTGAACAATGTGGTACTCCACTAGTAACGCTTCTCGAGTCGAATACATTGCCTCTGATTACCCCCCCCCCCTCTTTCCTCATCTTTCTGTCAGACAATTGTTCATCCATGTCAGCAGTCTCCCTGTCACTCCAGCATGTCTTAGTTTCCAAAACAATCTCCTGTGTGGGACTCTGTCAAAAGGTGAGAAAGACCAGATGTTTACAAAACAAAGAAAAAGTTTGCAAGAGCTAAGCAAGTATTAAAGAGGGCAGCAAATATTAATAGATCAACAAAGGCTCTAGTGATTAGGCAAAAATTTGTGTAAATCAGTTTGCTTAATGCAAAGAAAATAGATTTAAAGGCAGCAAAGTTTTATCAGCAATAATATTTATATGGGCACATTACCATTAATATATGAACATATATTTCAAACTTTGGAAACAGAGGTAGGGCATTACCATTACCCTTTGGTTATAAGTCGGTGGTCAGTGAACAGAAAAGATGCTTTCAGGAGTTGATGACATGTATAATGTGTGTAATCATTTCATAATAATGCACAGGTGGAACTATCATTCCTTGTCTATCTTCACCAGACATACACTACTCTGGCCATACACCAATGTATGGCATCTTCTTGGTGAATAATATATACTTCATGGAATTTAAAAGAATTCCATGAATTTACTTTGAAACACAAATATTTAAATATCTAAATAGCCGTAAATGAAAAAGTAACAAACTCGGTGATTATTACAAGATCTCAGACCTTCTCAGAAGAACATAGGCAATACTTAAATTTTTGTGTTCCATGTTGTATTTTGACCTCAAACCTAATCAGTCACTCTTAGTCAAGTGAATAGGATTATTGCATTTACATTTCTCATCCCAATATGAGGCATTTAAAAACCACATGAAAAACACAGATCCATTACAAAATGTTATGTAATATTGTTTTCAATTGCAGAAGTTTATACACAATTGGTGTCCTTTCAGAGGTTAAGATACCATTTGTGCACCAGGTGAGCAACAACTGCTTTCTGAACTTGGTTTATGAAAAGGAGATTAATTTTACGCTTTCTGTTACTTCATGCTTTATCAATACTGTACTTGTGAAAGCCGCAAGTCTAAAATTAGGAGAACTATCATAGAAGAAACTTTCACGGATGTTACAATTTTGAAAAGTGTGTAATTGCTATTTTTATAATGAGTAAAATACTAAGAGTAATACAATGTGTAAAATTTTTGCTACATGGATAATTTAACTTTATAACACTTTGCTGATGTGAATGATCAGCTGATCATGATATAAATGCACAAAATATATCACTTTACCCATTTAAATATATATAAAACATTAAAAGCAATTAAATTCAAAAGTTCAATACTGGCACACTGAAATTTTAAATTGTTTTGGCTCTGTAATTCTTTCTATATTTATAGAAATAGCTGACCTATATGTGACTGATACTGCTTATTAAATATATATATATTTATATATGACAGTGTCAGACCACGGAGGAAGAATTGAAACGGGAATTTCCTTAAGTACTTTCGTATTTAATAATACATCTTCAGAAGGAACATTCCTTCTGAAGATGTATTATTAAATACTGAAAGTACTTAAGGAAATTCCCGTTTCAATTCTTCCTCCATGGTCTGACACTGTCACATTTTTCATCACGTGTTAATTTTCGTGATTTACACACATATTTATATATATTTATATACATGTATAGATCATGTTCCTACTTTAATAGGTTATAGTGCATTTATGACAATGTTAAGGTATTTTCATGTTAATATGCCATTTCTGACGTCATCAGGTCACTTCTGAGGTTAACATGGGACTTTCTAACTTTCATTCCACTCCATGACACCAGCAGATCTCTGAGAAGCTTACTTACCTACTTTGGCATGGTAATTTGCTAATATATTAAGCTAAATAATAACAATTAATTTGTTTATAACCTACATCTTCATGACTATCTCACTACAAACAAGAATGTAAATATCAACATTAATAAAGTAATTTAAAGCTGCGGCAACATGATACTGGCATTCAGCACGAGTATCCTGGAGGTTAGTACAAACATGGAACAAACAGGAACAAAAACAAACATGGAACAAACAGGAACACAAAGACACAAGAGAGCAGTAAGTGCATCAAGTGCACATACATTCAACAGACATACTCAAACAAATATCATCCAGCTACACAACAAGAGCTGATTTTTGATAGTCTGCGTAGATGCTTCTGCAGTTATCTATGTTTCAGTACAAATAATAACAATATCGTCCTGGCTTCACACGGGCTGACCTGCTATTAGGTTACTGCCTGCTACTGCTTGCTTCAACACACATTATGGACGTGCATAACAATCTCAAAGAGCAGCAGAAGCACCTCGCATACCCATCAGACATGGACGAAAAAAAACTTATAATAGAGTATTACAAATCACTACAATGCTTCACTATCTTTGGCAGTAGTGCACATTGAGGTGTATGTAGTCTGAGCCTATAAGACTATAATGATTATAGATCAACGGCGCTCCATACCACCGCTCCACACCCTCAAGAAAACATCTGGACATGTAACAACATCGTGCATTTGACACATTGCAAATTATATAACATTTAAATAGTCTTTAGTAACAGCTCTATTATCAAAAACACCTGCTGGCACCTGGTGGGCTGGCAGTGAACGGCAGCAGGCACCAGCCGGAGAACATCAGTACATCTCACACTATGCATTACCACCTCAGACCATATTAGACAAATTACCTGAGATAGATAATGACAACTTTGCCTGAATGTGAGACATACTATTAATAACATTAAAGTAAGAGACGATGAAGACTGTGGGCGGGCAGGTAGGGCACTGTGGCTAGACTGGGGTGTGGTAACGGCTGGTCTGGGATGCGAGAATGATCCACGGCAGAACAGTGCAAAACAATCTTCTGTGGTCAAAAGTGGCTCCTGTTGGCTTACACTCACCATACATCACCGGGATCAAAATTTCACACACCCCAATAACAACTGATGGCCACAATCACACTGGACGCATATACCAAAACAGACATGTCTATACACTGTCACAAAACATCATATTCTCCATTAAGAGCACATAACCTCCTTTCGATATCAACTGCATTACAGATGCATATACGCCTCCAGAGGAACATGGAGGACACACTGTTCACACAAACTTTAAAGAGGCATAACTCATCACATAGCACTCATCTCTGAAACTATTAGGCATTCACATCAAGATCATGTGCACAAGTGCCATTAACATGCTTCTTCTGAAAGAGCATAAACAGTCACTTCTCCTAAGACACATACATCAGCATTAATTGACCAACTGACTTCACACTCTTAACACAGAGCCTCAACTCTATGGCAACAAGTACGCATTGAATAACATATCCATAGAACAACCTGTGTGTGCTTTTACACACATACATTGGTAAGGGAAAAAAAATGCTGCCTCATAGCACATCAGCCTTTAGAAAAGTAGAGTATTCCATGTAATCAATATGTGCTCCCTCATAGGATTAAAATATCACTATAGTCCACCATGTTTTCAAAATACTACTTATGGTTTGTGAGTACAGTATTGTACTGTAAGCCTTAAGAGGTGGGCTTAAATTTTTCAGAATTCAAATTATATTTTCTCAGGCTTGCTCACAGCCTTATTCCATTAGCAACCATGCTGAAGACAAAAATCTCATAAAAAAATTAACACTTCCATTAACAAGGCATACAGAGTTCGGTGGTCCTACACCTCCGTTGGAACCAATCTTGATAATGCTTCTTAAAATCGTTGAAAATAAAATTAACATGAATAACCTAAAATCTACTGACAAATATTAAGCTCATTAAATTCAGTTTGCAAATTTTGTGTGACAATGTAACAAAAAATTTTGAGACAAGCCTCCCATGTGTTAGGTGGTGTCAGAATTCTTACTGACTGGATAACTCCTCAGTTACTTCTCTTAAGTCTTATAGTTTGTGAACTGAAATGCAATTATTATTATTATTATTATTATTATTATTATTATTATAATATATATATATATATATATATATATATATATATATATATATATATATATATATATATATATATATATATATATATATATATATATATATATATATATATATATATATAACTGAATGGCGAACAAGCCATTCAGGCTTGTTCGCATATATATATATATATATATATATATATATATTATATATATATATATATATATATATATATATATATATATATATATATATATATATATATATATATATATATATATATATATATATTAGTGTGTATATATATTTATTTGTGTGTGTGTGTATATTTTACTATTTGTATCTGCAGAATCGAGCTATTAGCTCCTGGACCTTGCTTTTCTAACCAATTTATTATTCCTCTATTATGTCTACTACATATATTTATCTCTAACACACACGCACACACATATGAGTGCTGGGTAGTTGGGACACCACGAGCATAGCTCTCATCCTGTAACTACACTTATGTAATTACACTTAGGGTAATTATATCCCCAGGAAGCAGCCCACAGCAGCTGTCTTGCTCCCAGGAACCTATTTACTGCTAGGTGAGCAAGGGCATCAAGGTGAAAGAAATTTTGTTTCGGCCTCAGCCGGGGATTGAACCTGGGCCCGTAGGACTATGACCCCAGAGCACTGGCCTCCCAGCCGTGACGTGTGTGTGTGTGTGTGTGTGTGGTATCTATTAGGCCAAGTTGCCTAACAAGCTGAGTTTTCCTGAAATTATATATTTTTCAATTTTTTTCTAATGGAATGATACAGTTTTCTATTACTGTACATATATTTGAAAATAACAAAAATCATTCAGCCTGTTAGGCAAATCAACCTTGCATACTAGGCCAAGTAGTGTGGTTCTGACTATTAGGCATGACATACATATACTGCACACACACACACGCACACATTTTATATTACATATTATATTATATATATATATATATATATATATATATATATATATATATATATATATATATATATATATATATATATATATATATATATATATATATACACATATACACACACACACACACACACATATATATATATATATATGTGGAACCTCGATTAACGAATTTAATCCGTTCCGGCACCTAGCTCGTCATGTGAAACGCTCGTCTTTCAAAACAAGTTTCCCTATTTAAAATAATGGAAATAAAAATAATCCGTTCTACCACTGAAAAAATCAATATGATATTCAAATTTTTAAATAAAGGAGTAGTCTACCTGACATACACTGAACAAACCTTTATGACATTTTGTGTTTTTTCAGATTTGTAAAAAAAAAAATATATATATTTTTCATTTTTTTTATATAGAAAAAGGTTCGTTCAGTTTATGTCAAGTAGCCTGCTCCATTATGACATTTTTCCTATTTTCAAATTTGTTCAATTTGTTTTGTATTTGTCATATTTTTTTATTAATAATGGAGCAGTCTACCCGATATACACTGAACAATCATTTATGACATTTGTCTTATTTCAAATTCTTTCAATATGTTTTGTTTCAATTTTTTTTTTAAATGGAGCAGCCTACCTAACATTCACTGAACGAACCTTTATGACATTTGTTCATTTTTCAATTTTTTTTCTATTTTCTTTTCTAATTTTGTCTAAAAAACAAAAATCAGTGCTTTGCAACATTACAGCAGTCACTCACTTTACATCCCAGCATCATTAGCATCTTTAAAAAAAAAAAAAAAAAAAAAAAAAAAAAAGTTATTTGCATCGTCGGAGGTGTCCGAGAATTTGCAAGAACCAGCGGGAACGCACTATGTGGTTTTTCTCGTTAATCAAACAAACGCTTGCCAATCGAGACAAATTGTCTGTGATCGGCGCGCTTGTTAATCAAAATGCTCGTAAATTGAGGTGCTCGTCACTCGAGGTTCCACTGTAAATATATATATGTATGTATTTATTCAACATTTTCAAAGACAAATTTTCCATGTTCTGCCAAAGCTTATATTCATTTGGGGGTGAGGTGGTATAGGATGTGATTGAAATGAGCAAGTGGATGAATGGCAAAATGGATATTAATAGGCCATTAAATCCTTATGCTCTTGCTTCTACTGTCTCTGTGTTGGTACGGGGTCTTGAAGTGGGTAGAATGTAATTATGTGTTAACTGGCTATTGATAGCTGGTCTTGACTTTTTGATGTATAGGGCCTTGCTGATGTCCAATCTTCTGTTGTCATTATACCTGTCGATTATTTCAGTGTTGCTTGTTAAGATTTCTCTGGTGATGATCTGGTTGTGTGAGGAGATAATATGCTCCTTGATGGAGCCCTGTTGCTTGATCATATTCCCCTGTTTTTATCCTCTAAGGTTGTGAGATTTAGTTCCATTAGCCTATCCTTATGGCTTAACACTTTGTTCTGGCACCAGTTGTGTTGCAAACCTCTTTACTTTTTAAATTTTGGTTTCATGCCTCACAAGGTGCAGATCCCATGCTGGTGCTGCATATTCTGTATTGGTCTAACAAATATTGTGTTGATTACCTTGAAGACATCCTAATTTAAGTTTCTAGGTAATGTTCATATGTTTGCCAGTGTCTCATATGCTGCTGATGTTACTCTGTTCTGAGAGTTTCTGGTGTTAGTGTTTGAATTATATTCACTCCCAAATCTCTTTCTCTTTCCGATTCCTGTAGATGCTTTGTTATTATGGCGCAGATACCACTGGTCTTCCATCCCCCCTCCTTTCCCATCTTCATTACCTTATACATGATAGGCTTGAATTGCAAAAATCATTTGTTTGGCAAGATCCTCCTATAATTTCCTGCAGTTCTGCATTATTCTTACATTCCTCATCAGCTTTATATAATCTACAAATGCTGATTTGTACGAGCTCACTCCGTCGGGTAGATCATTCACATAAATTAGGAACCGCAGCAGTCCCAGGACAAAGCCTTGTGGGAGTCTACCTGCTACATTCCTCCAGCTTAAAACCTTCTCTCTGTGACTCTGCTTTTGTCCTTCAGGCACTCCCTTATTAGTTCAGTATTTTTCCAGTTTTTGCATATGGCTTCTCCATCTTGTACACCAGCCCTTCCTGAGGAACAGTGTCAAATGCTTTTTAACAATCTAGGAAAACACAGTCTACCCAGCCATTTCTTCCTGTCTTATTTTAGTAACCATGTCATAGAACTCAATCAGGTTTGCCAGGCACGACTTTCCTTTCTTAAATCCATGGTACCCTTTTGTCACATAGTTGGTCCTCTACAGATATTCCATCATTGTCAAATGCTTCACAACTAAGTGGTTTGTCTCAAAGCTTTGCTGTCTCATGTTCTATACTTTGTTTACTTTGCTGCTTATATATTTTGGTTCACCCACCTGTCTAGTGGTATTTTCTTGGTTAGGGTGATATGGGATCTCCTGCTACTTGCACCTCTATAGAGGGGGCCAGGTTTTCGGTCTCTGGTACCCCGTAGGCTTACAATGACTAGTGAGGGGCCTGAAGTGGAATGAACTGGGTGGAACTTTCCAGGTAGCCCTCTCAACATTGTAAGAAATATTCAATCAAGAGATGGCATATATAATTGGCAAAATTTTGGAGTGAGGTTAATTTAGGGAGCCCACTTTGAAGAATTTGTGAAAGAAAATCCTAACAGTTCCAATCAATGTGATAGAAGTAGTAGTCTTAAGCTGAAAAGGATTTGCTGATGAGATCCATAGTATTTTTCTACATTACTGTTGTGGAGAAAGGCAAGAAAGATGATGATGAAGGGAAGGAAGCAACACTTTCTGACTTCTATTCAGAAATTAATTAATTATACATCCAACACTGATAAAGTAGTCAAGGAACAGGAAGTTTGTATCAGTACTCAGACAAGTAAAAAGATCTGATCATAAACGATACTGTACTAATAAAAAACAGAGGCAAGATAAATTGATATTTTGTAGAATGAGAAAACTAAAGATTTTCAACCAGCAAAGCCTCAGCAGTTAGTAATAAAATTTGACCTTGCCAAGCACTTGTAAAATAAATTTTGGGTTATGTCAGTTTTCATGAATGTACAAAATTCAAGCCCTTCAGTGATCAAGAAGTTGTAACGAAGTCAGATCTCAGTGTGATTTGGATTGGGGTCAATCCCATATGACTTGAATTAGCGAGCGAGCATAGTATGTCCAAAATCCTTCAGATATAGAACCGATACAATATTCGTACTTACCAGATACAGTAGTGCAGAGTGCACCGATTCTTAGTGCAGTCATTATTATTGCAAAATCAATCCTGGTTATAATTGTTCATCACTATGGATATAGAATATATTAGAGGACAGAGTAATATCAAAACTTAGATGATAGCTTCCGTCTATGATGTAATAGTACTGTATTTTGGATCAAACAGATGAATCTGGTTACAGTAACATCATAAGAAAATTTAGTTTTGGTTATAAATTCCTATAATTACCCAAACTTGACATCTCTCTGGCAATTAGTATGCAATAAAATTATAAACTTTTTAATCATACATAACAATTACTAACTAAAATAATTGTTGACCTTGTATATCATTACACTAAAAAATTTATTACAAATAAAATATTATTTGTAGAATAATAAAATAAAATAAAAAAATAAAATAATATTACAAAAATCAAGGAGTAACTCTATCCAAATGTCAAAAACTGGAATCAATATTAGAATTTAATTATTTTGAAATTTTCTACATAAAAAGAAGAATATGGACAATTTCTAAATATTTTTTAGCTCTCGCTTGCAAAGAAGAAACTTACAAAATTAATCATTTTTAATATATCAAGAACTGCATATAGATGTGATCAATAATTGAGACAATTTTTAGCCTATAAACGTTAATCCCAGTCTCCATTCAAAATACAGTAAACGTAGAATAAAAAATTAAAAAAATATTCCGGTTCATTTGAAAAATATTTGTTCTGCCATTTGCATAAATAAAAAAAATCTTTATCAGACAAAAGTAGAAAAACAAAATGCCTGCTCAGCCTGAAATACCAATGCAACAGAAGAGATCGTCACAATTAATTCAGATAAGTAGGAGTTTTCTATACAGTATGTGTAATTACTTAACTGTAGTTACAGAATGAGAGCTACGCTCGCGGTGTCACTTTTTCCCAGTACTCTTTGTCGTTTAACACAGTGTCCCGTCTTCCTAGCATTCTTTGTCATATAACGACAGTGTGTGTGTGTGTGTGTGTAATTACCAAAGTGTAGTTACAGGATGAAAGCTACACTCATGGTGCCCTGTCTTTCCAGTACTCTTTCATATAACACTTTGAAACTACTGACAGTTGTGTGTGTGTTTGTGTAATTAACGAAGTGTAATTACCCAAGTGTAGTTATATATATATATATATATATATATATATATATATATATATATATATATATATATATATATATATATATATATATAATATATATATATATGTGTGTGTGTGTGTGTTGTACCTAGTAGCCAGAACGCAGTACTTGGCCTACTATGCAAAGATCGATTTGCCTAATAAGCCAAGTTTTCCCAAATTTATATATTTTTCAAATTTTTTTCTTATGAAATGATAAAGCTATCCATTTCATCATGTATGAATTAATTTTTTTAAATTTGAGTTAAAACTAACATAGATATATGACTGAACCTAACCAACCCTACCTAACCTAACCTAAACTAACACAACTAAGTCAATAATTTATGTTCTTAATATAATAATAATAATTCAAATAAACTAATTGGAAACAATTTATTGGAAATAAAGAAAATCACTCGGCCTATTAGGCAAATCGGGCCTTGCATAGTAGGCCGAGAAGTGTGTTCTGGCTACTAGGTACGACATTATAAATATTTTATATATATATATATATATATATATATATATATATATATATATATATATATATATATATATATATATATATATATATATATATATATATATATATATATAAATATAAAAAAGGGGGGTGGTAGGAGAAGACAATGTTTGTCAGTTCATGAGAGAGCCCAACATGGCTGTCCCGGGTGCTGAAAATCGTCTTCTTCGAGGCTTATGGGTCCCTAGAAGCAACCAAAGGTGGTACCCCATATTTTATTTATATATATATATATATATATATTATATATATATATATATATATATATATATATATATATATATATATATATATATATATATATATATATATATATATTATATATATATATATATATATATATAAAATGTATATATACATTATATATATATATGTACTACACATACATACGTACATATACACACACACACTAGGAATAAAACTGAGGTGTTCCTGAATTCAGAAACAATTTATGAATACTATTTAAAAGATACATTGTATAAAATTAGTTATGTATTAATATTGGTTTCAACGATTAAAATATGTAGGCACTGTTTTAACAAGCATTAATATGGATAGGTCCAAGACTTTGACTCGCAAGGCTAACACAATACCTTTATACATCCAAGCAACTTATCATATTAGAACTATTACAGTTGTAATAAATTTTCAGTTCATTACTACCCATTATAAACGTTCATGATCATTATTGTGAAACATATAGGTTCTTTACTGCGTTTTCCTAAGTCTACATAATAAAGGCTTATGAAACATGTCAGAGACATAACGCAAACATTTTTATACATGCAACTGCTGAGATAAGAGACACTTGTTAAGTTGCCGAGACCCAGTTTAAGACAATACACAAAATCCAAGTTTACAACCTTACCTTCCTGTTATATACTGTACAGCAAAAGCAAGTGTAAATAAAGGTTGAGACCTAGGATTTTGGGCACGGACTGTAGAGATGAGTACACACACACACTCTTGGATCTCTCTCTCTCTCATAGCAGCCAAACTCCCCAGCCTAGCCAGCATGCCCAGGAGGGTGGTGGTGGAGGCAAGTCCTAGTAGGACATCTCTGGGCTCACCAGGCATCCTCCAATATTATAAAATTCACAAGACACCTTATATGAAAGACCTGGTCCAACTGAAATCTTCAAACTTCTCTCTCGTACATGTGTGCTCATCCTTATCATTAATATATACATTTAAATAAACTCAAGTTATTCTAAGACACAATCTGATGATTATCCCAATTATTTTCATTTAAAAATACACAGTATTAAAGCTCAATCACTTTATCACAAACCATAAATATTAAAATAGAGAATATCACCAATTGACCATCATAAATAGTAAAATATAGATTATCACTGATTTCAACCCCTCCCCCCTTCTTCACTACTATAATAATTATCCATTCCACAGCCAATAAGGAAACTCTCCATGCCTTAGTCTATAACTGCAGTTTTGGGTATTATCCCTTTTCTATTTAAGAAAAGTGTTCAGTTGTAACCCTAACTTTTAAACCAGTTCGAGCAACAAAATATCCATCCTCCTCCACCATATTGCTCTGGACGTGGCAACTTGCATCTTCACTAAGAATTTAAGTGCAATCCTCAAGTACTGGTATATAGTACAATAAATGTTGCAAAACATGCTCTTAAATTATAAGAATAATTTTAGCTGATGACAGACTCTTAGCTATCAGTTTGCATGTCTCAGCATCCATTATATGGTGGCAAATGGGCCACCCTCTATTTATCTTTTGGTATGATTGCACTTAGATTCTAAATTATGTAAATTATCATTTATACCTAGGAACCTTGCGCAAAATACTCTACAGTATCAAAAATATAAAGAGCTCTGCATAACCGTTACAACAGCACACTTCAATACATCACAGAAACGGAGACACAGCCTTCACGAAAGTAGAGAGTATAAACGTGGCTGCCTCCCACTGGTCCATGGATGCTGCACTGTGACAATGGCTCCCCTGCATAGTGGACCACAGTTCCACTTTTCTACATAATGGCTCCATAACTGAATCATCTCTGTGACACACTTGTAATCAATACTAACAACAGGTGACTTTATTCCACACTACACTATGTAAATATTAAAAACCTTGTCCTATCCATGATGATTTTAAGGCTAGCTCAGTACACAGCAGTAACCTACATGTGTAATGTGGAGCTTCATGTCTGAGCATGATAACAGTACCTAATGAATATAAATGGAACTGGCACAAGGCTTTAGTGTCTGGTTGGTCAGGGCACATTCTCTAAATAGTGGCACAAGGTGCAAAACTCTTTACAATACAATAGCACAAGGCACAGCTCTCTATACATTGGCTCTTTAGTCAGATCTCTAAATACTGGCATAACTTACAGTGACAAAAAGGTGGAGCTTTCTATGGTGGCACAAGGCACAAATCTCTGTACAGTAGCAAAAGGCCCAAACTAGTGGTGCATTAAAGATTGCTCTCCAGTGCCATGGCGCAAGACAAAGTTGTCATATGTAATGGACCACAGCTCAGCCTAGATAGTATACATTGTGTTGTGAGCAACCAGAAAACATCTGTGCAAGCATATAATTACTGTATGGATGTTCAAAATGACAGTTAGAACATCAATTTGTGCCATGTTTAGAAATACTGACCGGAACAACTGGGAACAAGGAATTATGTATATTCAACAATGGGTGCATTAACATGTTAGTGCTATGGGTGTATTTATGTCATGCAACTTGAATCACATAAGCAAACATATGCCTGACCATTTGAGGAGAGCAACGTCAATGACAGAGAACTTCAAAATTATTATTTATATCTGAAATATTTATATTTTACCCTGTTGATTAAATATTGACAAACTGTATTACAAGTGAAGGAGAAAGCATTATTAATTAACAATTTAATGAGCTGGCCAAGAAAAAATTATACTTGATGCCACATAAGACATTGTTGCCATTTGTCTCTTATATGTGACACAGGTAATGACTAGCCATATTTTTTGGACAAATTGAGACACCAAGGCAGCAGGAATACATTATGCCAGTTCTAAATGGACGCAAGCAGGGGACACCTTTTGTGCTGCCTCCGTGGACCACCGAGTTCAAGGCGCGACTCAGGCAGTCATGTGTAGGACACATTGATTACTGATTCAGAATCTTCAAGTAAGTTCATTAAGAGGATTTTCCATCACATCCATACAATATTCATATTATTTCTATCACAGCCAATATATGCTATTTTGGGTATTTGTTTGAGATAAATAAATCCAATATATTAAAATTTTTATCCATACACCTTAATTAGTCACTCATATCACGATCACAATCACAGGTTTACAGACTGCTGGAATGAAAAATCCGAAGCAGATTTCAATGCCTCCAACTCCACCAGCAGATGTCGTCATAACCTCAGGACTGTCACTATGGACCTCTTGTTGAGTCAGTGAGTTAAGGAAGCATGTGCGTCCAATTTCTAGGCTGCCTACTTACAGGGTAGCTGCGGGTGCGAGCTGAACACACAACTGGAGAGACTATCGTGGTAACGACTACATGCCGTGTCGAACAGGCACCAGACAGGGACACGGCTCCCGTTTGGTAACAGCGGGACTCCGAAGGAGGTTAAAGCTATCAAGAATGAGATACAGTGGCCGCCTAGGCCCACTTCGGCACATTATAAAGATGTTATTGGCTGGCTACAACAGCTGTCACTGGATACCAAGGATAACATATATCCCACAGGTTCCCAGAGTGGGCGGTGCAGGTGTGGTCGTTGTAAGGGCATGGATTCACACCAACCAGCACCAGCGGCAGGGCACAGGACGGCCGGGCGAGGTGCACCCTCATGGATGAGGGGTTTATGGGGCCGAGTACCACCGGAGTGACTGGTGCGGGGCAGACTAGCGAGCAGCACGACCACCTACCGTACTTAGTGCTTAGTCGGCCTTAGTTACCAAGTGGTGCAACTCTGTGAGTAGAGCTCTATTAACCAGTGCCAAGGGGTTGTCCTGGGCAGGCCACTCAGGGCGCGGGCCACTGAGTGAGGACGGGCTTCCTACTATAGTTGGAGCCAGAGACTGTGGTATCATAGTGCCTATACCCATGCCTGGGTAAGCAGCTCCACCACCAACATCCTCATCCTCATGGTGTCTACGGGAAATAGCTTGCGTATGAGATGAGTCCATGTGGTGGCGAAGGTGGGAATCACGAGGCAGAAGTGTAGGTTGGGACATTTCTAAAGGTGGTGGTCCTCTGTGATCATGGGACTGGGGAGGTTGCTGGTGCCGAGGATCTTGGAGGATGCGTGATAGTAAGGAAGCAGAGTGTGGGGGAGGTGGTGGTGGCTCACTCAAACCGCCATGATAGATGCGCTGGTGATCCTTAAGGGCATATTTATTTTTGAACATCTTAGCACAAAGCGAGCAGCGGACGGCGGGGTTGTTGAAGTGGACACGTTCCATGTGCTTCCACAGATTACGGCGACATGAAATGAGTTTTCCACAAAGCTGACATGAATGTGGTAGTGAGCTAGGAGGTAGTGGTGGAGAGGATCCTAATCTATCTCCCCCTCCTTGTATCTCTCCCCGAATGTCTGCACGAGGGTCGATTCGCTGGTCTCTAACATCACCACGGAGGTCTAAAGGAGGATCATGACGCAAGTCAGTTCTGGGCTCTGGCTGTGGATCATACCGCATATCATGACGCAAGTCATCACCACAAAGAAAGGGACGGTCAGCCTCTTCTGGACCACCACTACCTGTAAAGTGGAAAAATGATTGTACATTCATATGTATGTATATGTTAGTTTGAGTGTGAATATATATTAATATGAACTATGTGTGTATACACACCAACATATATATAATATGTAGGTGAATATATGTAGGTGAATATGTTGACCAAACCACACACTTGAAAGTAAGGGGACGACGACGTTTCGGGTCGTCCCGGACCATTCTCAAGTCGACTGTGGGGTTGTTTACAATCGACTTGAGAATGGTCCAGGATGGACCGAAACGTCGTCGTCCCTTCACTTTCTAGTGTGTGGTTTGGTCAACATATTTCAGCCACGTTATTGTGACTCCTCATCTGCATAGGTGAATATGTAGGTGTATATATACGTAGGTAGGTGTGTGTGTATATTATATAATATATATATATATATATATATATATATATATATATATATATATATATATATATATATATATATATATATACATACACATATATATATGTACATAACAACCTCGATTCAACATACCTCAATTTAAAAAATCTTCAGCTAGTTCGCACACTTTTCACCCGGTTCGACAAACAATGGTTCGCCGAAGCGGGGGATGTTCGGATTTGCTTACGATGTTGAGACAGAGTTCACAGAGTGGTGGAAAACTTTCACATTCCATCACAGGTTACAATTAATAATTCCTTCATAAGACAAGTTGGATTACAGAAGTGGACCACACAAGTGGACCACAAGTGGACCACAAGTGGTCCACAAGCTTACGATGTTGAGACATAGTTCACAGAGTGGTGGAAAACTGTCTCATTCTATCGTAGATTACAATTAATAATTCCTTCATAAGACAAGTGGGATCACACAAGTGGACCACACAACAAGTGAACCATATGAACCAAACACCAGCCAGAATGGTCTACACAACAAGTGACACATAGTAACCAAACACCAGCCAGAGTGGTCCACACAAGTGAACGACTAAGTTTCAATGATTTTCGTTCACTGATTTGTGGCACACGTATCTTTGTAAATTAATTTAAAGGCTGAAGCGTGAATAGCTAATGTGTTGAAATCTTCTTATATACATTTTCTGTGATGAAACAAGATGAGTGAGGGTGGACAGATTAGGGAATACTGTACAGTAAAACTCACTTTACAGTGAGGGTTTCACTCACTTTTGTTTGTGTTGTCATAGTTCAGTGACCCATGACTTTGAACATTTCAGATTAATAAATCATTTCTAAAACTGGTGTTTTAATAACTCTTTATTATCCTAATTAAACTAAACTAAATAAAACCAAAAATATACTCTAATATGAAAGATATCCGCTATTTGAGAAATAATTCATGTTATTGGCGGCACAACTCCAGCACGAGTGGACCAGTCTAATCCGTGTGCACACAACACCATGTGTGTTTTGTTCAATTTCGTCGCCACACTTCAGTGACCTTCGGCTTCAAAATAATAAATTATAAATCGGTTCTAAAATAAGTATTTTTTATCACTCTTATTATCCTAATAATGTTGCTAAACTAAATATATAACCCAAAAATATATAATTTGATGTAAATCCAATATTTGAGAGAAATTTATGTTACTGGATCTGGCTTAAACACCAGCCTACTGTAGGATGTATAGACTTAGTCTGCGTTCGTACAGTAGGCACCCAATGCCCTTAGCTTTGTCTGCGATTGACACATTTATCCGCTGGTGGAAGAATAATCGTGGAATTTACTATTTTTTTACTACAGCTGTATTGTTATACAACAAAATGTCTCAGGGGCTTACTAATAGTGCCTTATTAATGACAAAAATAAACCAGTATTTTGCAAGAACTAGTAGCAGAAAATCAACCAGCACGAGCACAGCCATACCCAGCACGAGAACAGCTGTACCCAGCATGAGAACAACTGTACCCAGCATGAGCACAGCCATGCCCAGCACGAGCACAGTCGTATCCAGCATGAGCACAAGCCGTATCCAGCACGAGCACAGCTGTACCCCAGCACGAGCACAGCCGTACCTAGCACGAGCACAGCAGTATCCAGCACGAGCACAGCTGTACCCCAGCACGAACACAGCTGTACCCCAGCACGAACACAGCTGTACCCCAGCACTGGTACAACAGCAGCCAGCACCAGCTCAGAAGCCACTGAAGCAAACACAGCAGCAGCGAGCACCAGCAAAGATGATGCAAACATCTAAAAACATCGTGTGTGGAGTGTACAGTTAGAATAAGTGTTAAATTTAAGTACACAGTGTTAGTGCTCAAATTAAGGTTGCAGTACAGAAATTTTAGTGTAAAATAGTTTTCATAAACTGTATTGAAATACTCAACATACAGCAGAACTACTTATCAGTGCTAACGGCATAATACAGTACAGTACGTATTTACTGTACAGCATTCACAACTCCATGAGAATTCAAGATGGACATAACTCCAACAATAAGGTAAATAACAACTGCAACAGTATTTTTTAGTAGAGTAGTAATATATAGGTACAGTATATAATATGATAATGCATTTTTATTGTTTACTAGAAAAAAAAAGACTGACGCAAATGACTCTTGAAGGTCAACTATTGCAACGAATCCAACGCACTGGGGTTGGTCCCATAGTGTGCGTTGAATCGAGGTTGTACTGTTATTATTTATATTATATATATATATATATATATATATATATATATATATATATATATATATATATATATATATATATATATATTATATATATATATATAATGTCGTACCCTAATAGCTAGAACACAGTTCTCAGCCTAGTATGCAAGGCCAGATTTGCCTAATAGGCAGAGTTATTTATGTTATTTTCAAAAAATTGTATCCAATTGGTTTATTTGAATTAATATTATTATATTATACTGTATTAGGAACATGAATTACTGACTCAATTGTGTTAGGTTAGGTAGGGTAGGTTTGGTTATATTTCTACGTTATTTTTAACTCTAATTTAATAAAAATGAACCCATATATATTGTAATGAAAAGATCTGTTATTAATAAGAAAAAATTAGACAAATATATAACTTCAGGAAAACACGGCTTATTACGCAAATCGGGCCTTGCATCTTCAGAGGTTATCTTGAGATGATTTCGGGGCTTAGTGTTCCCGCGGCCCGGTCCTCAACCAGGCCTCCACCCTTAGGAAGTAGCCTGTGACAGCTGACTAACTCCCAGGTACCTATTTACTGCTAGGTAACATGGGGCATCAGGGTCAAAGAAACTCTGCCAATTGTTTCTCGCCGGTGCCCAGGATCAAACCCGAGACCACAGGATCACGCGTCCAGTGTTCTATCCTCTCAGCCACTGGCTCACCTGCATATCCATTGACATATTTTATATATATTTATATATATTATATATATATATATATATTATATATATATATATATATATATCACATACATACATACAATGTGTGTATTATGACGGAACCACTCGTCCTCCAAGAGTCAGAGGTTAATAAAGCTATTGCTTCATTTCATCCAGGCTCCTCAGGAGGCTACACAGGGGTCAGACCTCAATATGTCAAGGAAATGGTGAACCCTGTTCTTGCCCCAGTTGCAGAGGTGCTCCTGTCAGAAATCACAGCATTTGTTAACAACTGCCTCGCCGGGTTAATCCCTGATGAAATCAAGCTTTTTCTTTGGTGCATCCCTATGTGCTCTGAAAAAGAAGGCTGGAGGGATCAGACCCATTGCCATTGGTAATACCCTTTTGCGCCTAGTTGCAAAGGCTACTGTCAAAAGTATCTGAATGAAAGTAGCCACCATGCTGCAACCCAACCAGCTGGGGTTTAAGACAAAAAAGCAGCAGCCCATGCTGCACGAGCCTACATTAGTTCTCTTACTGAAGACAAGGCAGTAGTAAAATTAAATTTCCATACTACTTTCAACTCATTCAAAAGGGAAGTAGTCCTCACAGCAGTCCAGGAACATAGCCCAAGCAGTCTCCCGTTTGTGTCAGCAGGTTACAGCAAAGACTCTACGCTTCTGTTTGGCGAACACGAAGTCACCACAGCAGAGGAAATTCAACAGGGAGACCCCCTTGCACCTTTCCTCTTTTGCATAGTGGTTCAAGAAATCACAAGTAGACTGTCCAGTGAGCTCAACAACTGGTTCCTGGGTGATGGCACTCTGGCAGGCACACAATACGAGAACAGACCCCACACAGCCTATACATTATGTTAGAAATCTTTAAAGAATTCTGATAAAGAAAGATCTAGGGGTGGTTTTAGATAGAAAACTATCCCCTGAGGACCACATAAAGAACAGTGTGTGACGAGCCTATGCTACACTTTCTAACTTCAGAATTGCTTTTAAATACAAGGAGGGCGAAATACTAAAGAAATTGTTCACGACTTTTGTTAGACCAAAGCTGGCGTATGTAGCAATTGTATGGTGCCCATATCTTAAGAAGCACCTCAACAAACTCTTAAAGGTGCAAAGCCATACTGTACAACTAAGTGGCACCCAGAACTGAAGAACAAGAGATACGAGGAGAGGCTAGAGGCATTAAATATGCCAAAACTAGAAGATAGAAAAAAAAAAAAGAGGCGATATGATCATTACAGGTTCGCACCAAATAATAACAGGAATCCAATAAAATTGATAGGGAAGAATTCCTGAGACCTGGAACTTCAAGAACAAGAAGTCATAGATTTAAACTAATTGAACAAAGCTGCCAAAAAATATAAGAAAATTCACTTTTGCAAACAGAGTGGTAGATGGTTGGAACAAGTTAGGTGAGGTGGTGGCCAAAACTGTCAGTAATTTCACTTTGTCAGTCAACGCGTTATGACAGAGTGCTGGGAAGACAGGACACCACGAGCGTACCTCTCATCCTATAACTACAAGACTCCCTACTGGAAGACCTACAGCTGGTGAAGTCACAGGGAAAGATCCTGGGTCTTGTCCTTAACCCCTAGATTAAATTATTTAATCTAGTGAGGTATTCATTAATGCAGTGAAATCCGTTTTACCAGAAACCTCAGTCATTGAACCCACCAACAGCACACTACTTGGAGCATCTCTGGCCCACAACGCCATTGCTGCAGTCCTTGAAGAAAAGTTTAATGATCTAAAGAGGATGGGAGAGAGAATACGGGACATGGACTCCCATGATGCCCTCTACCTTCTCACAAAGTGCCTTACGTACCCAAAGTGCCCAGGCTAACGTACGGTTTAAGGTGTACACCGACTTTTGGCAACCCACTATTAGGTCAATATGATGAGCTCCTCAATTCAATATTTAGGAGGGCACTCAACCTAGATTCAGATGACAATCAGTGGAATGAAGCAACACTACCTGTGCAATTTGGGGGAATAGGCATATGAAAAGCAATTGAGGTAGAACTTCCAGCATTCTTATCATCATGCACATCAGAAAACGAATTAGTAGGAAAGATCCTACCAGCGTGCATGAGAAACTCGGTGGTAACTCATGATCCAAAGTTCATCAAAGCATCCAGTCAATGGAAAACCATTGCACACCCTTTACCCTGACCACAAGCTAGAACTGGGTTTGATACCAGTTCCTTGCTGACTTCCAGCCTAATGTCTGTTTTATCCTGGTAGCTGCAGATGTTGGCTTCCTTTTTCTGCTTCTTAAGGTATGAGCACTATACAACCTCTGCATATTCCAGCTTTGGTCTAACAGAAGTCGTAAACAATTTCTTTAGTATTTTGCCATCCATGTATTTAAAAGTAATTCGTAAGTTAGAAAGTGTAGCATAGGCTTATCTTTCCTATAATTTCCTTTATGCTTCCGAGGAAACACACTCATTACAAACTGGAGATGAGCATGGTTATGTAGTCAACTGTCCCTCCTTATGGGGCCTGACAGCTGAGCGGACAGCGCTTTGGATTCGTAGTCCTGAGGTTCCGGGTTCGATCCCTGGTGGAGGCAGAAACAAATGGGCAGAGTTTCTTTCACCCTGATGCCCCTGTTCACTTAGCAGTAAATAGGTACCTGGGAGTTACACAACTGCTACAGGCTGCTTCCTGGGGTTGTGTAACAAAAAGGAGGCCTGGTCGAGGACCGGGCCACGGAAACGCTGAGCCCCGAAATCATCGCGATAACCTCAAGATAGGCTCCTTGCATGATGTTCTTTATGTGGCCCTCAGGTGATAGTTTTCTATCTAGAACCATCCCCAGTGGAGGCGGAGACAAATAATCAAAATGTTTCTTTCACCCTGATGCCCTTATTACCTAGCAGTAAATAGGTACCTGGGAGTTAGACAGCTGCTACGGGCTGCTTCCTGGGGGTAACAAAAAAGGAGTCCTGGTCGAGGACCGGGCTGTGGGGATGCCAAGCCCCGAAATCATCTCAAGATAACCCCCTAGATCTCTTTCGTTATCAGAATTCTTTAAAGATTTCTCCCAATTTATAGGTTGTGTAGGGTCTACGTTTTCCTATTCCACATTGCATAACATGGAATTTATTCACATTAAATTCCATTTGCCAAGTGTTGCTCCACACACACACTTATTTTGTCCAGATCTTCATATACAATAATAAAATTGCAGCACATCCTCCTGTTTAGGTAGTACTTATAGTAACGATGAGGCCCACCGTACATATACTGACGTAGAAGGCAATTACAGAGTAGAAATCAGTACAGTACTATTGAATTTAAACAAACCAAAAAACTTTGTGTACTGATGTTACAAAGAAAATTTAACCTAACCTAACCTTCCTAAGCCTAATGCATGCTAAATAAGGCCTAATATAGTACATATATGTGCTAAACCAGGCCCAGGAATATTTAAGTTTGCTTTCTAGGTATATTTTTTCTGGATTTTATAAAGTGAATATAAAGTACCAAATTCTACTATGTAATTGACATTATGTCTATGTATGTATTATGGTCCACATAGTTACAAAAAGCACTATCTAAACAGGAGGACGGGTTGTGAAATTTGTGAAACCAGCACACCAGGACAGTGCCCAGAGCCGAACCTGACCCATAGGACGCATCCTGCAGGTCAGGAGGAGGCACCCGCACAAATGCCAAGCTACCCTCGTCACTACAAAAACAGAGAAAACAAATGACAGATGAGAGCTAAAATAGGGATATAGCGAACCCAAGCATCACATGTTTCAGGGCAGAGGTCAACACCCAACCAACAAGTAGCATTCCGAGACAGAAAATGACTGGAAACACGTAGCAATGTCGATGGGTAACCCTTAAACTCGCACATAACAAGTGTAGGTTCAATGGGTTGGTCTATCCCAAGCCTCAGTGCAAAACCACAGGTGAAATGCCAGGGCCTGAAGGTGACTAACCTAACAGGCACTAGTGATGCTCATCGGAAGAACTGACACCAAAAATAACCTAAAGTATATACACAGCTGCAAAGAATGACAGTGGAGTGAACTATAAACAAGCACACACGGTCTGTCTAATTACCCAAAGCTACCCAAAGCCACCCAACGCTTCCTGGCATTACGTTAGTAATGAATAAATATTTTATATTTATTCATTATAACGTTGGTGCTGAATGTAGAACATGAAAAATCATATTATATCTTGTATATGCAATCATCATATCTTGTATATGCATAAATAAATAAATAAATAAATAAATAAATATTTTTACTCTGAAAAGTATAATTTCATAACAAAATTAGACAAAAATAAGCTGCTGGTGATGCCAAAGCAAGTCAATGGTGCAAGCGACAATGTTGTGGAGCAACTTATCCAAGATATATTGTTGCGTACAGGTTATATTAACTTAGGTTTGGTTAGGTTAGGTTTGGTTTGGTTAGGTTAGGTTAGGTTAGGTTAGGTTAGGTTAGGTTAGGTTAGGTTTAGTTAGGTTAGGTTAGGTTGTTATGTTTGGATAAGTTGGTTAGGTTAGGTAGGTAGGTAGGTACAGGAGGCTGAAATGCCAGCAAATACTCTTTAGGCAACAATGTGTCTTGGATAAGTTGCTCCACAACATTGTCGCTTGGACTGTCGACTTGCTTTGGCATCACCAGCAGCTTATTTGTGTCTAATTTTGTTATGAAATGATACTTTTCAGAGTAAAAATATGATTTTTCATGTTCTACATTCAGCACCAACGTTATAATGAATAAATATAAAATATTTATTCATTACTAACGTAATGCCAGGAAGCGTTGGGTGGCTTTGAGTGGCTTTGGGTAATTAGACGAACCCAGCACACATACAATAACACTTCCCACAAATAAACAAATAGGATGCCCCCAATCATAGGCTCTTCACCCCAACGGTCTGGGCTCTCAGAGGCAAACTCTAACACATTGGAGAAATAACTTTGTCACTGCAGTGGCAATACTAAGTTAGCATTTAAGGAAGGGATGCCCTAAGCTCATGCAGCCTGAAGTGCAGATTCAACTACAGTCCATCCACATAACAAGCAAGAGCATATGATGTGAGCAAAAATGAAAAGTTAGGGTCAATACATAAAGCAACTGGGCCCACCACAGGACAAAAATCCAGTGGATAGCTGTCACTTATCTTCAAAAGAAGTGGGACACACTAAGACCAGTGACAGGGAAGAGTGGCCATAGCAATATCAGCGACAGAACTGATCTGACTGGTTGTTGGGACGCCACTAGCTAGCTGCTCTGTGAATGCACACTAGGAGAGGGGGAGGGGGGTGTTTTATACCCAGGTTCAAATTACCTATTTTCATTTCGAGTGATTACTTTGTGGCTGTTTTGGTGTATCATTTTCATGAACCATGCACTCTTTCCTGCCTTCCCGTGTCAGGGCAGCCCATTTTCCAAACAATGTCCAAAAAGTGATTCCATGCACCCGCCATACCCTCAGTTTATGAATTAAAAAAAGGTTTACACACGACTCACAACTGAGGACATCTGAACACTTCCAGAATAAGTGCTTCACTGACGAATTTTATTCCAACCACAATGCTGTAAATGCTTTACCCGCGTACTACAAATACAAATAATCACCAACAGAACCTAAACACCTAACCTAACCTGTGCCTAAATATGTACAATATGGTAATATTAAATAACATTAATTTATATTTGAGAAAATTCCTGTTTTGAATGAACAACAATTAAAATTTATGAATGCATCTTTGGGGTCGACCGCTGGATGGAATGGATGATCTGAGGATGGGTTGCAGGGTGATAGTAACAATCCTCTGCTATCTGTGTGTGTGTGAGGAGGGCCAGGATATGTCTCTGGGTCCCCCAGTAGGCCAGCAGAACACAACCTCTAAGACTGAAGTGACTGTGTATGGGAGGTTATGTCAGCAAGTTAGTTTCATGAAGCCACCAGGGCTCCCCCAGAAAGTAAAGTGTTCTAAACACTAAACCTAATACTTATGTCTATAAAAGATAAATTTATATATTAAAATATAAAAGATATTGAACTTTTTATTGCATATAACCTTTTATGTCTCATGTCTAATATACAGTACACTACTATAGTATTGATTAAATTATTGGTAAAAAAATGTAAAATTATTGACATCTCCCATAAATAAAGATTAAACATAACTACTGTACTTAATATACTGTATTGGATATCTCTCTTCATCCTCCACTGTTCTGTAAATATTTTCTAGACAACTTATTCTTAGTCGAAATGTTTCTATTTCAAGCAAAAAGATACTCTTAATGTATTTTTATATTTATCATTGTTTCAGTGAGTATATTACAAATGAGCACCTTTAAGAAAGTCTTCATCTCTCTCCCACATTTCATAAGCATTTCGATTCATAAAGTCAACCTTTTAACAAACCAATTAGGTTTCTTTACCTAATGCACCACTGGATGAATTGAAGGTTTTACTGACAAAGCAAAATTTAGTATAGTGTAGTTCATTGTTAATCATTCTATTACATGCTTGCTATTATCCAGTTATAAGTGCTTTCTATGCTTCAAACTGCCGTAGCATTATTTGATGATCCGAGATCTAACGTACAAGGCAGTAACATTTTGCATACTGTAGTAGGTTTTCCAATCAAACCTTTTGTCTTTACTATTAACAAAATTATCTATCAAACTACAGTATAAATAACACCAACTTCATGTCCTTATTTCTGCTCGCTAAACTACAGTACCAGTCATACCAACTTCTATTATATTGAACTTATTGTATCTAATCTCACAACTTTCCGCTCACCCCTCACCACATACTCTCATGCAGCTAATATAGCCTTTAGATAGATAGGAGTCTAGGGTTGACTCAATCGTGAAAACAAGTGAATATTTTGCCATTATATGTTGGGTTGCAATAATAAATGAAACTTTCACTGAACAGATATGCAGTGACTTCAGCCTTCAATACTTTTTGACAATGAGATATTTAGATATTGTGTATCCTGAAATGGAATACACACAAATGCTATTTTATCATTAAAAGAAATAGGAATGGCAAATTATGTACTAGTAATTGTGCATGTTAATTTCAGTAATAAGAATTCCTTTGTTACTAATAAAAGATGGCAATTGTTTTAGGTAATATTCCTAGGTTTGGAAAATGCAGACAAGAATAAAAAGGAGCAAAAATTTCCTCAGCCTTTTAATGCAACAGTACAAAAATTGTCTCCATGAATAACCAATGGTTCCTTAAGAAAAGTATCACAATCTCAGATCAATGGAAAAAAAATCACACAATAATATCACATTTAGAAGTACGTTCGACGCACTGTCTTATTCTACATAATTTACACACTAATATCGACTTTGCTCCCTGTAATGGGAATATTCTCTATCATAAATTTAATAACACAAGACCAGATACAGGTGATCTTACAAATTATGTTGTATGGTTAAAAGTGATTGTCAACAGGTGGCTAACTACTGGTTAGATAGGCCAAGTACTAGAATAGGCAGGTCAAGTACAGCATGGCCTCATCCTCAAAACTGGTCGGGAAACCAGTTCTATCAAACAAACAGGCTCAAATGTGTGGGGACACAAGATCAGTCTATCACCGTGGGTCTGTGAGCCTACAGCAAGCACTAGTGATGACAAGCCATATGGCTGTCTACCTACTGTACAAAACACACTAAATTTAACACAGTATCACATCCACCAAGATACATGATGATATTAGATTTAATGTTACTTTAATATCTGCAAAATGCAACAATTGCTCATATATATATAGATGTCTCTTATCAATATGATCCATACATTTCATAACCCATACTGAAGATACTATCAAACAATTTCATTCAGAATCGACCAAAATTTTGTAGTTCTTGACAATCTCTACATTTTCTAATATTTATCATCTAACAGCACAGTTTAAAAGGCTTGCTGTAAAATTTTGCCTTTAGTTTAAAAGTTACTGTAATTATTAAAAACAAGAGCTTTACTTTCCTACCCCTCTTGCTCACACACACATCACACAAAATACATAAATGCTTGTTACAGTTTGTCCATTTTCCATAAAACTTATTAATAAAAATATATTTCTCTATATGGCAGAAGCTATTCACAGAACTCCTCAATGGTTCATAACAGCAGTTCTCTGCATAGCATTACATAATTAAATGCCATGTGCTTACAAAATCTGAACACCAACTGCATATCAACAACACTGTTCTCCATCCATGAAAGCTAATTGAAAAATAGAGCGAATGCTCAAACATTTGCGAGTGCAGAACCCTCAATGTAATAGACAGGAGCTTGAGGACAAATGAATCCTCTTTCACTACTTCAGAAAAAACGGATGTGTGGGATAATTACTATTGTGTGGGGTAGGGCAAGGTCACTTTGGTGACTGAGATCATAACTTTAAAATACAATATGTGCATTTATTTCACCAACCAACTGGGTGGCTCTGCAAATAACAATTGTCATATTATATGCAAAGGAAAATTATATAAAATGAAGCTAAACCCCAAAAAATATGCAATACAGTACATTAATAAATGCTTTACTCAGTCTGCAATTTAATGTTTAGTGTGTGCGTGCATGTGTGTGTAATTACCCAAGTGTAGTTGCAGGATAATGAGAGCTATACTCATGGTGTCCCAGGACTCGATCCCTCTTCAAATTTTGTACATAGCGATCACCCTGATTACTATGTACCTTTTGTCTTTCTATCGACTAGCTTTGCCATATTTAATACCTCTAGCCTCTTCTTGTAGCTCTTGTTTTTCAGTTCTGGATGCCATTTAATGACATGTCATTGCACCCTTTCCAGTTTGTTCATGTGCTTCTTGAGACATAGGTACATACAACCACTGCATATTTAAATTTCGGTCTCACAAAAGTCTTTAGTATATCACCATCCATGAATTTTAAAGCCATTCTAATGATGGAAAGCATAACATAGATTCCACACACTATGTTCTTTATGTGGTCCTCTGGTGACAGTTTACTCTCCAGAACCACTTGTGGATTTTTTTTTTGCAGTTGTGTAATTACCTAAGTGTAGTTACAGGATGAAAGCTACACTCATGGTTTTCTGTCTTCCCAGTACTCTTTGTCATAAATAACGCTTTGAAACTACTGAAGGCTTTGACATCCACCACCACCTCTCTTAACTTGTTCCAACCTTCTATCACTCTGTTCGCAAAAGTGAACTTTCTAATATTTTTGGGGCAGCTTTATTTCCTTAGTTTGAATCAATGACTACTTCTTTTAGAAGTTGCAGGTTTCAAAAATTCCTCTTTGTCAATTTCTTTGAATCCTGTTACATTTTGTATGTTGTGACCATATTACCTCTTTCTTCTATCTTCTCGCTTTGGCATGTTTAATGCCTCTAGCCTCTCTTCGTAACTTGTGTTTCATTTGTGGAAGCCCTTTTGTAGCATGCCTTTTCCAGTTTATTGATGTGCTTCTTGAGATATGGGCACCATAGAATTGCTCCATGTATTCTAACTTTGGTTTCACAAAAATTGTGAACAGTTTCTTTAGTATTTCACCATCCATGCATTTAAAAGCAATTCTGAAATTGAAAAAGTGTAGCATATACTCCTCGCACAATGTCCTTTATATGTTTTTCTGGTGACAGTCTACTCTCCAGAACCACCACTAGATGTCTGTGTGTGTATGGGTGGTGGGAGACTTTGGGTAGAGTGGGGATGCTTGTGGCAAGTATAAGCATATATGGACATATAATAACAAATAGGAATACATGATGTTTACAAAATAATTGGAAATAAACAAAACTAATAATGAGGCTGGCAAAGAGAGTCATTACAAGGAAAGGTTTCACCTTATAGTTTCTCACAGAGACAAGAATCCTGTTAAGACTTATCCACAGACCTTAGGCCTATGACTAACTTCCCAGGATACATCTCACAACAGTTGCCTAACTTCTGGGTATCTGTTTACTATCAGATGAAAGAAAATATGTCCAACTGTCTCCGTCTCGTCTGAGGATCGAACCCGAGATCCTCAATTGTAAGCCGGAGACATTGTCTACTGGTATTATCTGTACAGTGGTACCTCGGCTTACGAATTTAATCCATTCTCAGAGACAGTTCGTAACCTGAAAATTTGTAAAATGAAGCGAATTTTCCCATAAGAAATAATGTAATTTGAATTATCTGTTCCACACTCCCAAAACATTAACTTTGAAGTAAATTTTATACCTAATTCACCCAAATCTTTAGTACTAAAGTATGTGCAAGTTATTGCTTACCTTTATTGATGACTTGTTAGTGTATGGAAGACAGTGAGGAAAGGGGGGGGGGGGAGGAAGGGAGGTACAGTATTAGTGTTTGAAAGGGGAGTCCGCTTCTATTATAACATCAGGCAGTGATGACTTCTCTGGGGTACTCTCTCTCTCTCTCCTACGTTTTGCAGGAGTACCACTAGGGCCTGCTTGTGACTCACTGCTTACTTGTCTTACTAAGAATCTGTCTAGAGACACTTATTTTTTCCCAACATTTTAACACTTGTCTGTAGTGAGACATCACATTGTCATTCAAAAGGTCAATGCAATGACCTGCTACAGCTTTATCTGGGCGAGTTTTTTTCAACAAAATTTTGCAGTTCTTCCCATACTTCACACATTTTCTTAATGAGGAAGGGACATCCTCTACTGCCCCTCTCTCAACTATTTTCTTAGGTTGAACCTTATTACTGACTATCTTAAGACTGATGGCGAGATAAATAATAATTACTGTTATGTTCAAATACCACAAAAAAAAAAAAAAAAAAAAAAAAAAAAAAATCTTTACAAAGAATTCAGGCGCAATCGTCACTAGGTGGGAGGCCCTGGTAAACTGAGGCGCGGTCGCTGTGCCACCATGGGCTAGGTCAGCCACACGCGTATCAATAAACTATGTTACCCGAGGCAAAGTTCGTAACCCGATTCGGATTTTACGAAGAAATTGGGCTCGTAACCCGAAAAGTTTGTAACGAGGGGCATTCGTAAGCAGAGGTGTCACTGTAGTTTGTGTTTAATGCAGCCATTTAAATGCCAATCAAAGAAATTACAATGAACATTGTTACCTGTTGGTAACAAGAGGGATAGTTTAGTTTACAGAAAGTTTGCAATTTTCTATAGAACGTTTGACAAAATTGCTTGTATGTAAATGTGTGCACATGTACTTATCTATTTGAAAGTGTATGCACTTGTGTTTATACATGCATGTGTAGGTGTAGCTGTGAGTGTAATTTTGTATTTGTTGTTACAGGAATGAGTAGTGCTTTAAGTATTCAGCCGCCTTTGTCAATTTTATAACACTTAAACAAATTTCCATTGAATTTTGCATGCACTACCTTCCCCTCATGAGTTCATTCCATTCTGAAGAAATTGTTTACAACAAGTTTCCATAGATATGGACATTATAGTGCAGCTGTATATTCCAGTCTGGTATGATTCAATGATAATGTTGATTATTATCTAAAGGTCCTATTCTAACTTTTTTTTCACTAATCCTGAATTTCCTTACTGTACACCGTCCACATTGTACTACATTTGCAAATTTTTCATATAATATGGTTAATCATAATACTAATCTTGGTTAAACACAATAACTGGGGTAGTACTGATTCTAGTTAAACACATTATTATTGGAGGGCTAGTATGGATATTTGTTGGACCCCCATTAGTCACTTGCCCACACGGACAGTTTTCTTCATCACTTCAAATTATTCTTCGAGACATGAAATAACACGTTCATTTTAGTAATATGGCCTAAACCCTTACAGTGGTTAAAAGTTTTCTATAGCATTTCTCTGTACAAGTACAGTATTTGAAGGCAATAGTGTGTAATTACATAAGTGTAATTACCCCAAGTGTAGTTACAGGACAAGAACTGCACTCGTGGTGTCCTGTCTTCTCAGTACTCTGATATTAAACTTTGAAACTACAGTACTGAGGGTTTTGGCCTCCACCATTGTCTCATTAACATTTTCCAACCATCTGCCACCTTGCAAAAAGACAACTTTCTAATATTTTGAGGGACCTTTGTTTCCTGGGCTTGATTATATGACCTCTTGGTCTTGAAGTTGCAGGTTTCAAGAATTCCTTTTTGTCAATTTGGTGATTCCTGTTACTATCTTATATCAAGCGATCACATCGCCTCTTTCTTCACCTCATAGCTCTGGTTTTTCAGTTCCAGAAGCCATTTAATAGTACATCTTTCCACCTTTTCCAGTTTATGTGCTGCTTGAGATATAGGCACCTTACAACCACTGCAAACTCCAATTGTGATCTCACAAAAGTCAAGAAAAATTTCTTTAATATTTCCACCATCCATGTATTTCATAGCGATTTTGAAGTTGGAAAGCACAGTACTGTATAAGCTTCTTGCACACGATCCTTATTGTGGTCTTCGGGTGACAAATTATTATCTACAACCACTACAAGGTCTCTTTATCAGAGCTCTTTAATGTGTATTCGCATAATTTAAAGGTTGTGTGGGGCCTATTTTTTCCTATTCTACAGTCCATAAAGTACCATTTATTCATATTGAATGGCATCTGCCAAGTGGTTGCAATATGTGCATCTGTGTTTATGCCTGATTAAGAATTAATGGATACAAATGAGTGCATCTATGTAACTACTAAATTTTAGTTACAGAAAGAGAGATCTTTTAAGGTTTGTGTAATTACCCAAGTGTAGTTACAGGATGAGAGCTAAACTCATGCTGTCCCGTCTTCCCAGTAATCTATCATATAACCCTTTGAAACTACCGACTGTTTTGACCACCACCACCTTCTCACTTAACTTGTTCCAACATTCTACCACTCTGTAAAAGAAAACTTTCTAATGTTTTTTTCAGCACCTCTCTTTCCTTAGCTTGAAACCGTGTCCTCTTATTCGTGATGTTACTGGTTTCAGGAATTCCTCCTTGTCAATTTGGTAAATTCCTGTTAGAATTTTGTATGTGATCATATCACCACTTTTTCTTCTATCTTCTAGTTTAGTCAAGTTTAATGTCTGTAGTCTCTCCTCGTAAGTCTTGTTTTTCAGTTCCGGAAGCCGTTTTGTAGCATGCCGCTGCACCTTTTCCAGTTTCTTTACGTGTTTCTTGAGATTTGTGTGTACTTACCTAATTGTACTTGCCTAATTGTGCTTACGGGGGGTTGAGCTCTGGCTCTTTGGTCCCGCCTGTGTGTGCGCGCGCGCCCGTGCATGTGTGCATACACACATTTCTTTGCATATGTGTATGCATGATAACCAAGAATTGGTTAATATCATATATTTACATGTGGCTATGATAATTATTTTATATATATATATATATATATATATATATATATATATATATATATATATATATATATATATATATATATATATATATATATATATATATATATATATATATATATATATATATATATATATATATATATATATATATATATATATATATATATATATATATATATATATATATATGTATGTATGTATGTGTATGTGTGTGTGTGTGTGTGTGTGTACAGCTATTCTATGTACTGTATATCATACTACAACTTAACACATAATACAAAAATTGTTATGATGTAAAAGGAATGAAAAATCAAAATTGGCATTACATACAGCGAACCATTAGTGGTTCGGAATACAGATTTAAAAGGCTACTACCATTTACCCTCAGGAACATTTAGGAAATATTTATGCTGCTCCGAGATCTGCAAGAATATATGCCTAAGTGGTGCTTAATAGTCTAATGAATTTTTCTCATTTACCATATATTTTGAATGGATGTATGTATGTATGTAATTACCTAAGTGTGGTTACAGAATGAGAGCTACCCTTGTGGTGTCCCGTCTTCCCAGTACTCTGTTGTATAACACTTTGAAACTACTGACGGTTTTAGCCTCCACCACCTTCTCATTTAGCTTCTTCCGTCTACCACTCTGTGTGGAAAAAAAAATTGGCACTTCGTTTCTGTGTGTCCTCTTGTTTGTGAAGTTGCTGGTTTCAGGAATTCCTCTTTGTCATTCCTGTCAGTATTTTGTAAGTGGTGATCATAACATTTCTTTTTCTTCAATCTTCTAATTTTGGCATGTTTAATGCCTCTTAGTCTCTCCTCGTAACTCATGTTTTTCAGTTCCGGAAGCCATTTTGTAGCATGCCGTTGCACCTTTTCCAGTTTATTGATGTGCTTCTTGAGATTTGGGCACCATACAACTTCTGCCTATTCCAATTTTGGTCTCACAAAAGTTATGAACAGTTTCATTAGTATTTCACCATTCATATAATTTAAAGCCAGTCTGAAGCTGCATAAGCTTCCTCTCACCATGTTCTTTGCGTGTTACTCTGGTGACAGCTATCTTAAACCATCCTTAAGTCTCAGTATTTATTAGAGTTCTGTAATTCCTTTCCACATAATTTGTAAGTTGTGTGTGGTTTATTTTCTCTGATACCACATGCCATAATGTGGCATTTATTCACATTGAATTCCATTTGCCACTTGATGCTCCAAGCATTTATTTTATCAAGAGTGATTTGAAGTGCATTACAATTGTCTGCGTCCCCTATCTTTCCCAGTATCTTAGCATCATCCACAAACATGTTCATATAATTCTGCATTCCTTCTGGTAGATTGTTTATGTAGATGATGAACATTACTGGAGCAAGAACTGAACCCTGTGTAATTACCCAAGTGTAATTACCTAAGTGTCGTTACAGGATGAGAGCGTGTGTGTGTGTTTGTGTGGGTGTCTACACACGTATCTGATTATCTATTTGTAACTTACAGGCTTGAAACATTTGTGGTGTTCCAAATTCCCTTGTGAATTAATACTATTTAAACCCAAACATTTTCCCATTTTTTACCTAACCTAACCTCATCCTGCAGAACATTCTTACTCTCCACAATTGTTGTAGGATTAGAACAAAGTAACATGCAATTAATTTTAAGTATAAAGAACAAGTCAAGATTTGAGAAAGCATTTGTTTTTAAAGAGAGTTGTGGTTAGCTGGGGCAAATTATGGAGAAATGTCGTTTGTGCAAAAAATTATGGAATTTTTTTTAAGTAAATATGATTCATTTCCAAAGAAGATGGGACACCAAAAGTTTGTGATCAAGCTCATAAACCACAAATAGCTATTTGTGCATGTGTGTGTATGCATACATCTTCAGCATGTCATGTTTTGTGGATTTAAGAATATATTGCAATAATTGATGTAATATTTTAAAAATCATCCAAAATGGTAAACATAAGGTTTCAGCAGATTAACACTGAGAAATACTAGGCTGCATATAATGGAGAGACATAAAAATACAAGGTGCCAAAACTCTCTTTTGAACCTAGTATCTCCCCATGGAGATATACAGCACACCCAAAAACATTTTGCTCATGAACTAGCACTGTAAACAATAGCCTACTAGGACACTAGCATAAAATAATACAAGTGAATAACAACAAGAAAGCTATACAAGCCTAAAAAGCATGGTGAACACCTATGCAGCATTCTTAGCACTGAACAATATCAGTACATATGCCTTTCACACAATTACTCTAGAGAATGTGACACACACAAGTGTCACAATAAGGTCACTAAAATGCAGCTAAACATGTGGCAGGTCACAGGGGTAAATAAAACTTACACTAGCTTAAAATGTCTACTTAGTTTAACCATCAACTGGCACAGCAGAAGTGGGTGTGCAGCCATTCTATCACAGTGGACTAGGGACATGGCTGGTTCCTGTAATTTCTACCATAATCACAAATATATTTCAAGGATACATTTTCCCATACAGTACATAAATTGTACTTTACATATGGAAAGACATATTAAAAGCATTTCAACTAAAGACTGATCATTACCAGTATACATAAGAATCTTTGCTCATAAATATATTGTTTCATACATTATCTTGTATAGAGAGAGAGAGAGTGGGAGTGTGAAATTGAATGAGTGTAATTACTTAAGTGTAGTTACAGGATGAGAGCTACGCTCGTGGTGTCCCGTTTACCCAGCAATCTTTGTCATATAACGTTTTGAAAGTACAGTACTGAGGGTTTTGGCCTCCACCACCACCTCGCCTAACTTGTTACAACCTTCTACCACTCCGTTTGCGAAAGCGAATTTTCTTATATTTCTTCGGCTTTCAGAGTTCCAGGTCTCGGTAAGTCTACCCTTCTACCCTATCAATTTTAGTGATTTCTGTTACTATCTTGTACATAGTGATCATATCGCCTCTTTTCCTTTTAGCTTCTAGTTTTGCACATTTAATGCCTCTAACCTCCTCGTAGCTCTTGTCCTTCATTTCTGGAAGCCACTTAGTGGCATGTCTTTGCACCTTTTCCAGTTTGTTGATGTGTTTCTAAAGATATGAGCACCATACAACCACTGCATATTCCAGCTTTGGTCTAACAAAAGTCGTGTACAATTTCTTTAGTATTTCTCCATCCATGTATTTAAAAGCAATTCTGATGTTAGAAAGTGTAGCATAGGCTCCTCACACAATGTTCTTAATATGGCCCTCAGGTGATAGTTTTCTGTCTAGAACCACCCCTAGATCTCTTTCTTTATCAGAATTCTTTAAAGTTTTTCCACATAATTTATAGGTTGTGTGGGGTCTCTGTTCTCATATTCCACATTCCATAACATTGCATTTATTCACATTAAATTCCATTGCCAAGTGGTGCTCCACATACTTATTTGGTCCAGGTCTTCTTGAAGGGCATGACAATTATCTAAGTTTCTTATCTTCCCTATTATCTTAGCATCATCAGCAAACATGTTCATATAATTCTGTATTCCATCTGGTAGATCATTTATGTAGACAATGAACATTACTTCACACCATTATATTATGTAGAAGAATGAACATAACTGTGTAATTACCGAAGTGTAGTTACAGGATGAGAGCTACGCTCGTAGTGTCCCATCTTCCCAGCAATCTTTGTCATATAACGGCAAAGAGTGTGTGTGTGTGTGTATTTGTATTTACAATTAGTGATTTGTGCCTGCAGAATCGAGCAAGTAGCTCTTAAACCCCGCTTTTCTAACCCAATCTATTTTTCCTCTATAATGTCCACTACATCTCTTTCTAATACACACAAAGCTGCCGAAGAAATACAAGAAAATTCACTTTCGCAAACAGAGTAGAACACGGTTGGAACAAGTTAGGTCAGAAGGTGTTGGAGGTCAAAACCGTCAGTAGTTTCAAAGCATTATATGATACATAGTGCTGGGAAGACACAACAAGCATAGCTTTCATCATGTAACTACACTTGGGTAATTAAACACATCCCCAGGAAGAAGCCCATAGCAACTGTCTAACTCCCAAGTACCTGCTTACTGCTAGGTGAACAGGGGCATAAGGGTGAAAGAAAATCTGCTCGTTTGTTTCTGCCTTGGCTGGGAATCAAACCTGTTGCCTTAGGATGACAACCCCTGAACACTGTCCACTCAGCCGCAAGGCCCTCCCCTAACTCAAGCCGTGATAGAGATGTGTGTAATTTCCTAAGTGTAGTTACAGGATGAGCTATGGTCGTGGTGTCCTATCTTCCCAGAACTCTGTCATATAATGCTTTGAAACTATTAACAGTTTTGGCTTCCACCACCTTATTGCCTAACTTGTTCCAACTGTCTTACCATTCTGTTTGCAAAATAAAACTTTAACATTTTTTTGGCACCTCTGTTTCATTAGCTTAAATCTGTGTCCACTTGTTTTTTAAATTGCTGGTTTCGGGAAATCTTCTGGCAATTCGGTCAATTCCCATTATTATTTTGTAAGTGAGTAATTACCTAAGTGTAGCTACAGATTGAGAGCTATGCTCATGGTGTGTCTTTTCTGAGGCTATGGATCCCAGCAATTGCCCAAATATTATATTATATTGTGTGTGTATGTGTGTGTGTATATTTTATTATTATTATATATATATATATATATATATATATATATATATATATATATATATATATATATATATATATATATATATATATATATATATATATATAATTTATTTATTTATTTATTATAAACCCCAGCTACGGTACAAAGACGTGTGCAAGAGGGACCTGAAAGCCATTGACGTCGATCTTGCCACGTGGGAAACATTGGCCGCAGACCGATCAGTCTGGAGGCAGTCTGTTCAGAAAGGTCACTCCAAGTTCAAGGAGACAATTGCCAAGAAGCAATCAGAGGCGAAGAGACAGAAGGAAAGCCGGTAGCCAGGAAGACAGACCAGTATCAGACTTCGTTTGTGCTCAGTGTGGGATGGATTGCCTTTCTGCGATTGGCCTCATCAGTCACACCAGACACTGCACCAGAATTGACAATCAGAGTGCAACTCCATAGTCTCCCGAGACTGAAGGATGCCTGCTATACTGTACTACTACTACATAATAAATTTATATATATACAGTATATATATATATATATATATACAGTATATATATATATACAGTATATATATATATATATATATATATATATATATATATATATATATATATATATATATATATATATATATATATATATATATATATATATATATATATATATTATATATATATAATTATATTTATTACACACACACACAAATACTGTATGCACACACACACAAACACCAATCACAACAACACTGATCCAAGCATGCGGAAAAACCAAATGTGAAAAATAAAGACTGCTAAACACATTTTTAGCTCAGTTTGCCTTCATCAGAGCATTTTAGAATGATAGAATCCATTATTCTATCATTTTAGAACTAATATCATTCTAAAATGCTCCGATGAAGGCAAACTGGGCTAAAAATGTGTTTAGCATTCTATATTTTTCACATTTGGTTTTTCTACATAATTAATATATATATATATATATATATATATATATATATATATATATATATATATATATATATATATATATATATATATATATATATATATATATATATATATATATATACATACAGTATATATAAATTTTGCAAATTAAAAAATCATATCTTATAAATCTATATGTAACTATTTCCTATTTTAACTAGCTTTGAAGATCACAATATTTTTTGAAGCATGCTGGAAGTGCCCTGGTATCTGCCATTATCACAGTCTTTTTAGGAGTGCAATGGGAATATTCCTGCCTCCGCCAATATTATACATTGTCCATCAATTTTGGGGCCACAAATAGTACATTAAAATAAGAACAAAATAATATTACAGTAATTAGATTACTGTCAGCATTATTACTCTTATTAACTTCATCAACATTCTTAATATTTATTTTTCATAATTTTTATTTGCATCACAATTCTCACCATTCTTATTCCTATCACCATGAATGCCTTACAATATCACTCAACCAGGTGTTGCATTCCCAGATACTGCAATACAGTATGATTCGTATAACTAATCATTAACACTACAAAAACCTTTATCACTACTGTATTATTATTATTATTATTATTACTATTATTACTACTACAGTAATTTATATATTGTTAAACCATTATCATTATTGTTACCGATTAACATATCAGAAAGCAGATAATTTAATTCAAAGCTTTAAAGTTAAATATATATATAGCACTCTGCTAAAGTTATGTTATTTATGTAGATTTTTTTTGGTTTGGTTTGGTTACTGCCTACATTTATTTTCCTTGGAATATACTTTATGTGAGAGACTTTAAATATACTATTCTTTCTCTTATGTTGTCTATAATATGTCCTGGCTCATACTTTCCCATAGTTATTGACAACAATGTCCTAATACTTGCTTCGTCAGTGGATTACAATTATAGTATATATTAAATTTATATAATACAACTCATTTAATTTATATGTGCAAATGTGCTCATCTGAAACAAAAAAAATTGAAGATGCATTAAATGCATAGAGAACTGTTTTAATGAGAGATGATTCATGTTTTTTTAATTTGTATAGAAACGTACTAAATTTAGCTAGCGATTCATTCATTGTTCACTGTAAAATACACAACAGAGGTCATGAAAGGAGTCTTCCAATGTCAAATTGTTACTTATTTATGTATGAGCAATGACTAACAAACAAAAATGCACAAAGAAAATAAATGTGTGTATAGATATTAGTTATGCAAGCATATGCATATATTAACTCACTATTTTGAAAATACAAGGAAACATGTTCTGTATATTTCGGTCCCAAACTGGGACCCTCTTCAGCAGTGGGACCAAAATATGCAGTCTACATTTCCCTGTTTTTTTTTTCAAAATACTGGATCATTATTTTCATTGATTAGTGCACTATTGCACTTCAGCCTCAAGCATTTGCATGTTTTTCTGGGAATAATCCTCTCTCTTTTGTACCTGGATTTCTATTTATCGTCAGTATTATACAAATATGGCTTATTTCATTAGAACCCATTATTTATAGTCTGCTAATGAATTTGATCCAAATACTGTAGTAAACATACTTTCAAATTTATTACCAAATCTTGAAAATGATGGCAAATGCTAATAAATGTTGTGAAATGTTTTCTTTAAATACCACCATCATATTATCCAATGTTTTTTTGTACCCCATATAGTATTTCATACCTGAAGTATGTACATGAAATTAAGAAACAAAAAATAAGGGACCTGACATATGCAAGGCAGATTCTCTTATACCTTATTATTCTTACTAAAATTTTCCAGAATACAGTGTTTGCATCAATCACGCTATTTAAAACAAAATTATGCTTTTCATAAATTGTATAAACCACCCACAATTCTGTTCGTAAAAGAACTTCTGGACATTTTTCAGCATCTTCATTTTTTTTTTAGCTTAAATCTAAGGCCTCTTGTTCTTTAAGTTACAGGTGTGCAATTGCACAAAGTGTAGTTGCAGGATGAGTTCTATGCTCATAGTGTGCCATCTATCATATAGTCCTTATCACACAACATTTTAAAGCTTCCAATGGTTAAAGCATCCACAATGTGTCTATGTCCATTCTCAACTATCAGACGCAGGCAATTACCCAAGTGTAATTATTTAAGTGCAGTTACAGGACGAGAGCTACGCTCATGGTGTCCTGTCTTCCCAGGACTCTGCGTCATCTAATGCTTTGAAACTACCGACGGTTTTGGCCTCCTCCACTTTCTTGCCTAACTTGTTCCAACCGTCGATCACTGTTTGCAAAAGAAAACTTTCAAATATTTTTTGGCACCTTTGTTTTCTTAGCTTGAATCAGTGTCCTCTTGTTCTTGAAGTTGCTGGTTTCAAGATTTCCTCTTTGTCAATTTGGTCGATTCTCGTTATTATTTTGTAAGTGATGATCATATCACCTCGTTTTCTTCTATCTTTTGGTGTTGGCATATTTAACACCTCTAGTCTCTTCTCGTAACTCTGTTTTTCAATTCCACAAGCCATTTTGTAGCATGTCTTTACACCTTTTCCAGTTTATTGATGTGCGTCTTGAAATTTGGGCACCATACAACTGCTGTATATTTCAATTTTGGTCTCACAAATATCATGAACAATGTCTTTTAGCATTTCACCATCCATGTAATTAAAAGCAAGTGTGAAGTTGGAAATCAACATATATGCTCCTCTCACAATGTTTGTGTGTTCCTCTGTTGACAGTTTACTATCCAAAAACACTCTTACTCTTAGATCTCGTTCTTTATTCGAGTTCCTTAATTCCTATCCACTGACAGACTTGATGGGTCTCCCCTGTGCCTAATAGCTAATGCATGTATGTGAAAATTTATATGATTGAACAATTATTTTAGTTAATTTCATACACTATATTGCCTATGATTTACTAAACATTTTACAAATGTGTGCATTTGGTGGAAAGAGGTTTTTGAGCAAGATTTATAAGTATTTTGTTGGTTGCCAATCTAAAATTCAGTATTTTTTAACTATTATACAGTATACGCAAAATACAATAATGACTCGAGATGAAGACAAAATATAAAATATAGTTTTATCAGATTTTTATATCCCTTGATATAGCATTTCAAGTTAATTGAACAACTGTTCATATAGGCTTACCATGCACAAGTGTGTTAAACAGCTTCAAAATGCTTTGTTATTTCACTACCAGTAATTTTTGTATGTATTCTAGCTACCATTAGCAGTCTGTTAGTTATTATAATGAATAATATAAACTAATGATAGTAAATTATGATATTAGTACTATACTACAATAATAATAGTAATAATATGAAGTAATATGTAATAATAATACTAATAATAATAATAATATAAATTGAAATTATAATGTATTATGAATATTTTAAGTGTAGACACATTTACCATGGAAATGCCATTTGTAAAGTAGAGGGCGATACAACCCCACAAGGTGCATGTTATGGTCAAGGTATCGGTACAAACATATCGCTTACAAGTCTAAAAGATCACAACCTGTGTAAATGCAACAATGCCACAATAACAAGGAAGAGCATTCAATCTCAAACCCCTTGACACCAATACACTATACTAATACTGTCCTGAACCTTGTACTCTTACCCAGAACATTGGAAGCAAACCAACTAGGTCAAAATTTTCAAGTGGAGTACCATACGGAATAATAGGTGTTGGGACACAATTGTCGTATCTAGAACAAGATATCAACTACACACACACTTTGGAGAAAGTTATGAAGTTAATATCTTCTTATCTCAATATAATCAATGTCCTCTAATTAGAAAGGAAAGCTAATTGGAGTTGACAATTCCCAAAACTCCACTTTCAGTTAGTAATACTTTTCTAAATATGCAACCATTGTTATTGCATCTATCAATAAATTATATTAATGGCTATGATCAGTCTTTTGTAAATATGCACTATAAAAAATATAAGCAAAAAAATATGTTTCCTTACATTCTTATTCTAAAGCACATACATGGCTATCCAGGAATGACTATGCCCATCTGTACTTGATAAGTTTGGCCTGAAAGCTGTTAGGATGAGTGTGCTTAAATATAGCATCTGAACTTGACAGGTCAGTACTGTAATTACCTTCACTCTAACAAAATCCCTTACTAAAAATGGCTGTGTATTCATAAGTTTGGAAATGCTAAAATCTATAACAGATAATACACTATTATCAGAATCAGCATATTTGGCCTCTAAAGCTGTTTGACAAAGACTGACAATTCCAAAATTTTGAAAATGATATTAAAATAAAATGTTTGTGACATGAGTTAATTAAAAAAAAAATGCTGAATGACTGAAGTGTAATTTGATAAGTATCAAAACATATTCATAGTTAAATTAAGCTATTGTATATGTTTGTATGCACAATACTCTCAAGGCTAGAATAAGAGTGGGTCAACGGAGAAATCTACAAATGAGAAAATCAAAACCAATTCATTATAACACTAAATAAATATGATCATAGTATTATATTAATTGATAAAAGTGCAGATTATATTAACTCTATAATCTCTAATATATATTGAAATAAACAATACTGAGCCTGACACACAAATAAAACTATTGCTTCAATATACCGTATATGTATTAGAATTTATTGAATTAAATTATACTGTACTTTAAAGAGAAATTGTTGAAGATTTTATTCTTTGATGAGAAAAATAGATTTATATTAAATGCATGTACCATCCAAATTTTTCTTGATGACAGTCGAGTTTTATCCCATCGAAAGGGTTCTTCTGCCTTAATTAATAGTATGTTATAAAAAAAATATCAAACTCGAAGCTTGTTTATCAGGTCAGTAATGTTGCTATTTATGTACATGTCTTGTCACATATAATATGTGAAATGTGCTGTACTGTATTATGTATTTCAGTGTTCAATGAGGCATGTCTTCCCAATTATCACAGTTTGCAAGTGTAACAGTCCAAAGCTTTGGAAATCAGTCGTCAAAAACGAGGCGCATCCTTTGAGATAAACGCCAAGCTACCATAACTGGGGCCACCACCAGGAATTAACGACTAAGTATGAGAGTAGGAACTGTGGGATTTTTATCTCATCAGAATAAGCAGAAGATGAGAAGAAATGGAGGAGTTTTGAGGCAAAACCTTCATCACCTGGTGGTAGAAAATGATGCTGAAGCTTGTAAACTATGAGAAACAAGAGTAAATATATATACAAAACCCAGAGATTTGGGAAGAACACACAGTGGGGAAACAGAAGCTACACCATCCAAGCTAAAATACCATCCAAACAAGAATGGCTCTACTCTCATGAGAAATCTTTTGTTTGACTAAACAACACAAAATATGATTTTTTTTTTTGTTTCCCAACTGATTGGAATGTCACCCATGACTATTATCATTTTAACTTCTGATAAAATATGTCATATATTAACAAATAAATTCTCGCAAAAGATATACTTGTGACATGAACTAGGATGAATAATATGAGATCAACAGAAGATCGTTTCATTTCTTCTTCTTCACGGGGTACTTATGCACGTTGACAAGATGCTTGCGCAGGTACTCTGGTGTTCTGAAGGCGGCACTACAGTGGGCGCAGGCGTGGTAGTATGTTGGCGACTGGTGCATGGTGGCGATGTGTTTCTTCAGGTTATAAAAGTTACTGATGAGCTTGGAGCAGAACGGGCATGACTGAGGCACCTCACGTGACGCTACCACCGACCCTGCCCCGACACACACCACCCCTTCACCTGCAACACACGAGTATATTACTACCTCCCTTCACTTGCCACACACCAATAAATTACTACCATCCTTCACCGGCAACACACGAGTATAATACTACCACCATTCGCCAGAAGCACACGAGTATGGCACTACTACCCTTCACCGGCAGCACACGAGTATAGCACTACTTCCCTCCACCGGCAACACACGAGTATAGCACTACCTCCCTCCACCGGCAATACACGAGTATAGCACTACCTCCAATTATTAAGAGCAGACCTGTAAGAAGCTTCATCCAGCCACTGTCAATGTACCAGAAAAAGTCACTTCCCTTTGCTTGCAAAACACCTGAATAAAGCCTACTTCCCATCACCTGCAATATACCAATAAAAAGCTACTTCCCTTCACCTGCAACGCACCAATGTAAAGCTACTTCCTTTCACCAGCAATAAAGTTAGAGAAAGCTACTTTCCATTACCTGCAATATACCAATACAATACCAATACAATACCAATACAAATCTACTTCCCTTCACCTGCAACACATCAGTATAGATTTTTCCTTTCATCTGCAAAACAGCAATACAAGGTTACTTCCTTTTATCAGCAGCACATTAATGCAAGGACACTTTCCTTCACCAAATATACATCAATAAAAAGCTACTTTACTTCACCTGCAACACATCAATACAATGGTATTTCTTTCTTTTTTTTGGGTGTGCACCATACCCAGGCTACTTCCCTTTGCCTACAACACCAACATAAGGCTACTTCACTTTCCCGACAATACCAGCACAACAATACTTTCCCTCACTTGCAACACATCAATATAAAGCTACATCCCCTTTCCCTTCAACACATCAATACAATGCTACTTCCTCTCCATTCATTACCTCAATACAATGCTACTTCCTTTCCCTACAACACTTCAGTATAAAGCTTCTCCACTTTCCCTGGAACACACTAATACAAGGCTACTTCCCATTACCCACAACACATCAATATAAGGCTACTTTCCTTTACATGCAACACATCAATACAAAGCTACTTCCCATTACCTGCAACAAACCAATACAAAACTACTTTCCTTAATCTACACCTCATCAATGCAAACTTAATTCCTTTCACTTGCAATGTACCGTACAAAACTACAAACCGGTGCTTCACATTCAACAGCAGCACATCAATACGAGATTATTTCCCTTAACTTGCAATACACCAACACAAGGCTACGTCCCTTAACTTACAATACACCAACACAAAGCTATTTCCCTTAATTTGCAATACACCAACACAAGGCTACGTCCCTTAACTTACAATACACCAACACAAAGCTACTTCCCTTAATTTGCAATACACCAACACAAAGCTACGTCCCTTAACTTGCAATACACCAACACGAGGCTACTTCCCTTCACTTGCAACACACCAACACGAGGCTACTTCCCTTCACTTGCAATACACCAACACAAGGCTACGTCCCTTAACTTGCAATACACCAACACAAGGCTACGTCCCTTAACTTGCAATACACCAACACAAGGCTACGTCCCTTAACTTGCAATACACCAACACGAGGCTACGTCCCTTAACTTGCAATACACCAACACAAGGCTACGTCCCTTAACTTGCAATACACCAACACAAGGCTACTTCCCTTCACCTGAAATACACCAACACAAGGCTACTTCCCTTCACCTGAAATACACCAACACAAGGCTACTTCCCTTCACCTGAAATACACCAACACAAGGCTACTTCCCTTCACCTGAAATACACCAACACAAGGCTACTTCCCTTCACCTGCAACACATCAGTTTAAGCCAATTTCTCTGGTCTCAATACTGCACTTAAAAGCACAAATTTAACTAATACTCCAACACACAAAAATGCAGAATGCCCACCCACACACAACTACTTCCCTTCACCAGATATCAATCTTATAAAAAAATGTAAAATATTTAATTGACCTATATGGCATGAGTATAAACATGTATTCTCTGTACATGCAGCAGAGAGGTGTAAGCTTCCAGCATTTATATTTATAGTTACTTCCTAATATCTTCCTTATAAGAAAATAAGTCAATAATTTATCCTCATTAACATTTTGCCTGTAAGGGCTGTATCAAATTGAACAAATACTGTACATAGAGCTAGTCTATAAAAATTAAAATAAGGGAATTGGTCAAAAAGGTGGGTGTGTGATTACAGCTGTGAAGGTAGAGTGAGGTCAAAGATGAGGGGTGCTACAAAGATGTGCTAAAATTTTTAGTAATTACCCAAGTGTAATTACAGGATGAGAGCTACTCGTCATGTTCCGTCTTCCCAGCACTCTGTCATGTAACGCTTTGAAACGGTTTCAAAGCATTTTGACAGTTTTGGTCTCAACCACTTTCTCGTGTAACTTGTTCCAACCATCTACTGTTGGTTCCAACTGTTAACAAAAGCAAATTTTCTTATATTTCTTCAGCAGCTTTGTTTAGTAAGTTTAAATCTAAGACCTCTTGTTCTTGAAGTTCCAGGAATTCTTCCTTATCAATTTTATAGATTCCCATTGCTATTTTGTACGTAATAATCACATCACCTCTTTTTCTTCTATCGTCTAGTTTTGGCATATTTAATGCTTCTAACCTCTCCTCGTATCTCCGTCTTTCAGTTCCAGGAGCCATTAAATTACATGTCTTTGTACATTTTCCTTAGTACAGTATTTCACCATTCATGTATTTAAAAGCAATTCTGACATTTGAAAGTGTAGCATAGGTTCCTTGCACAATGTTCTTTATGTGGTCCTCAGGTGATAGTTTTCTATCTAGAACCACCCTTAGATCTCTCTCAGAATTTTTTTTAAAGCTTTTTCACATTATTTGTAAGCTGTATGTGGTCTATTTTGTCCTATTCTACATTCCATATGGCATTTATTCACAAATTCCCTTTGCCAAGTGGTGTTCCATACACTTATTTTATCCAGGTCTTCTTGAAGGCCATGACAATCATCTAATTTTAAGTTCTTCCCTAGTATCTTAGAATCATCAGCAAACATGTTCATATAATTCCGTATTCCATCTGGTAGATCTAATGTTCATGTAGACAATGAGCATTACTGGTGCAAGAACTGAATCCTGTGATACTCCACTTGTGACATTTCTCCAATCCGACACTATTGCCTCTGATTACTGCCCTAATTTTTCTGTCAGCTAGATAGCTTTTTATACGTGTTAGAAGCCTCCCTATCACTCCACTATGTCCTGTTTCCAGAACAACCTCTTATGTGGAACTCTGTCAGAAGACTTTTTTTTAGGTCCAGATAGATGCAGTCAACCCAACCATCTCTTTTCTATAAAATCTGTGGCTCTTTCATAGAAACTAAGTAAACACACGATCTTCCATGATCAAAAAGCATATTGTGTTATTACATAATTTTTTCCATGTATTCTACCCATTTATTTTAATTATTTGTTCCAATATTTTGACAATTACATTTGTCAATGATACATGTCTATAATTAAGGGGGTCTTCCCTGCTTCTACTTTTGTAGATAGGAACTATGTTAGCCTTTTTCCACACATCAGCTACAATGCCAGCATATAGGGATGCCTGAAAAATCAGTTGAAGTGGAATGCTGAGCTCAGGTGCGCATTCTCTCAGAACCCATAGTGAAACTCCATCTGGACCAACTGCTTTGTTCTTACTTAGCTCCTTGAGCATTTTTTCTACTTCATCTCTAGACACTTCTATGTACTCTATGTTGTTCTCTGAAATTCTTACTGTATCTGGTTCTCTGAAAATTTCATTTTGCACAAACACATTTTGGAATTGTTTGTTTAATGTTTCACATATTTCCTTTTAATTTTCTGTGAATCTGTTTCCAATTCCAACCTCTGAATATTATCCTTTACCTGCAATTTGCTTTTAATGAATTTATAGAATAAATTCTATAAAGCCAAAGAAGCTAAGAGAGTGGACAATACTGCAAGCAGTGGACAGAGCATGACTGCAAAGAACAGGAAGGTGAATGAAATCACTCAGGAAGCCAGAAAGAAAATCAGGCACTGAAGTAAGAAACCAGGGACACCGGCCTCAGAAACAAAAACTCCCATCTGAACATCCCACGTAGAATGTAGGGAATGGAGCACTGCCGCCAAAGGGCAGAGCACCAAAGGAACCCCCAGACAAAGCCTCAAGCCTCACCATGAAGAGCTCCTCACTCTCCATCAGACCAACAGAGGGGGAAACCAGACAAAAGGAGGAGGGAACACAAATGGTAAAAAGCCACAGCAACCAGCATTCCATCTCAATGAAGGACAACAACTCAGGGATGCCCGAGCCTGATCAGGACCACAAAAGCAAAATGACAAGCTCTGAACAACAACGCAGCCACTACCCAAAGGAAGTGCAACCAAAAAAAACTACAAGAATGAAAAGTCTGATCAACCTAGTAGGCAAGACAGACAGATGATCAGTGGCAAGCAACACAGCTGAAGAAACACTCAGAAAACCTACTAAAGCAAGAATAGCAAGAGAACCGGAGGAAAGAGCAAGAATCTTCCCTGAACAAGACTTCCAGGAGTCTTGTCGTGTTGGCACCCCAACACGGGCCAGACAATCAGGAAGACTGGGCACCAAATAATGTACTCACAAACTTGTGCACCCTGTCTGCCACAACAACCAGGTCCCTCACAGGTGGTAACTATTGGGCAGATTCCCAAACCAACTTTTGGGAAGAAATAACCGACTGAAAGCCAGGGCAATACCAGCAGAAATCAGAGAGGGCAACTCTGGCCACATGAGGAAAAGCAAGTGATCAAGTCACAACAGGTCAGCATGACAAAAAACGCATGTAAAGCAATAAGGAACAAACGTAATGACAAGACCCTCACCCAGGACAGTGTGTAAGGAATGGCCAACACTTAACTGAATGGTGGTGCCTGCAGTGTTAGGAGGAACCAGGAACCAACACTGCAGCCCACAAAAGCATAATCGACAGGTAACTGTCCAGGGCCCTTGGTCACTGATGCTGCTATCTGGTAATTACCTAAGTGTGATTTCCTAAGTGTAGTTACAGGATGAGAGCGCTACACTCGTGGTGCCCCGTCTTCCCAGTACTGTGTCATATAACACTTTGAAACTACTGACGGTTTTGGTCTCCACCACCTTCTCACATAACTTATTCCATCTAAAACTCTGTTTTGCAAAAAATATTTTTATATTTTTTTAGCAGCTTTGTTTCCTTCGTTTGGGTCTATGACTTCTTGTTCTTGAAAGCTGCAACTTGTCAATGTTTTTTTTTTACTATTATTTATGTTACCGTTATGTAATGATCACATCTTCTCTTTTTCTTCCATCTTATAGTTTTGGCATATTTAACATCTCTAGCCTCTCTTTGGAGGTTTTGTTTTTCAGTTCTAGAGCCATTTAATTGTGTGTCCTTGTACCTTTTCCAGTTTATTAAGTTGCTTCTTAAGATATGGTTACCATACAACTGCTGCATAGTCCAATTCTGGTCTTACAAAGGACGTGAACAATTTCTTTAAAATTTTGCCATCCATTTTTTTTTAAAGCAATTCTGAAGTTGGAAGGCATGGTATAGCATAGGCTCCTTGCACAATGTTCTTTATTTGGCCCTCTGGTGACAGTTTTCTATCCAGAACCACCCCTAGCTCTCTTTTATCAGAGTTCTTTACAACCCTTTCACATAATTTGCAGATTGTATGCAGTCTAGACTATTCTTCTCTCATTCCACATTCCATAATGAGTCATTTATTCACATTAGATTCCATCAGCTAATTGTTGCCCCACACACTTGTTTTGTCCAGGTCATCGTCAAGGTCATGACAATCGTTTAAGTTTCTTATCTTCCCTACTAGCTTGGAATCATCAGCAAATGTGTGTGTTTTCTTTCAGTAAAATGGTTGATCTGTTATACCCACCCCCCAATGCCTCTTTCGAGAGAGCTAGATTCTGATTCTAGATTCTCTGGTTGAGGCTTGCAATTTGTTAGATCCTTTCACCTTCAGGGAGCAGAAACTAAATTTAAATACTGTATAAAATATTTAAATAACTTTATCCATATTCTGTAGTAAAAAGAGTCAAGACAGACAGCTTTATTTGTAGATAAAGGTTACATTACAATATCTTTACCCAGTTTAGTATTTCAGTTCTATATTTCTACCCTATCAAAGACGTCACCCAATTTGGTGCAGTATTTCAACTCAATAGCACATTGTGTCCTATGGTATAATATCAGTAACACATTTCCCTTTGACATCCAGTTCTATGTGTGTGCTATTTCCCTCCAATTGTAACAATATGTTGCAGTTTTCAATTGCAACATCACAAGAACTACCATCACTAAAGAACCATATAAACGACAAAGTGATATGATACAGTTTCCATCTTCAGAAACACCTTTAAATACATGGTTAGTGTAATACTCAAGAAAATGGTCATGGCTTCTGAGATCGAAATGTAATATACAGGAGCTATGGAGCCCATTGTTCCTGCACATTACATCACAAGAAGCACATCAATAGACTTGACATGTGTGCAAAAACATGCTACTAGATGGCTTTCTTAACTGAAAAACAAAGCTATGAGGAGAGGTTAGATGTGTTAAATATGCCAAAGTTAGAAGATAAAAGGAAAAGAGGCAATATGATCACTACATACAAAATACTAACCAAATGTTGAAAAAAAAATACAGAAATTTTTGTTAACCTACAACATCAGGAACAAGAGGTCATAGATTCAATTCAAACTAAGGAAACAAAAGTGCTGAAAAAATAGAAGAAACTTCTCTTTTGTAAGCAGAATTATGTAATGATCATATCTCCTCTTTTTCTTCCATCTTATAGCTTTGGCATATTTAACATCTCTAGCCTCTCTTAGCAGGTCTTGTTTTTCAGTTGTTAGTTGGAACAAAATAAGTGAGAACACAGTGGATGCCAAAACCATCAGTACTGTAGTTTCAAAGTATCATATGATGAGAGTACTGGGAAGACGGGACACCACACGTGCAGCTCTCATCCAGTAATTACACTTGGGTAATTACTAAAAAGTAATTACACAAATACTAAAACTAAGAAACAAATGCAGAAAACAGGACTGGTTTAATAGGAATTGTGAGACAGCCAGAGAACAAAAGAAAAAATGGAATCAATGTATGAAGAGACCAAACCCTAAAATGTACCAGTATTACAAAAAGGCACAAAGTAACTACTGTACATAGCACTGAGAAGAGAGAGAGAGAAACTTTGCGAAAGCAAATGCAGATAAATGTAAAACGGAACTTGGCCATATCTATATTCAGAAAAAGTAAATTGGAGGAGAAAGACAAAATTAAAAGATTATAACTGGGAAACAGACTCACAGATACTGGAAAGAAAATGTATGAAACACTAAACAGTTCTATTGTGTGTTCTTGAGGAATGAGATTTCAATCAACTTCAAAGTTGATTTTCAATCAACTTTCTATAAACTTAGAAGTAAATGGAAGTGACTAGAGATGAGGTAGAAAAACAGCTCAGAGAGCAAGAAAGAAGCAAAGCAGTTGGGCCTGATGGAGCTTCACCTTGGGTACTAGAGGAATGTGCATTAAAAATTAGTGCCACATCACAAATTATCTTTCAAACAGGGAATCTAGCTGACATTTAGAAAAAGGTAAACATTGTTTCAATCTATAGGAATGGAAATAGGAAAGAACCTCTTAACTAAAGACCTGTATCATTGACAAGTATGGTAGTAAAGCACTAGAAAATAATCAAATGGACAGAGTACTGTACCTAGAAAGCATTGACATCATAACAAATGGTCTGTTTGGGTTTCAAGCGGGACAATCATGCGTAACAAATTTAGTTTCTACAAGAGTCACAGAAATATTGCAAGGTAAGGATGGGCCGATTACATATACCTGGACATAAACAAACAGCCTTCGAGTCCCACACATGAGAGACTTCTGGAAGTTACAATATATCGGAGAAGAGGCAGGCAGACTTCTAAATTGTATGATAAATATTTGACCAGACAAATGGGAGCATTGATCAGAGGCAACGATCTGACTAGAGAATATCAATAGCAGAGTACCTCAAGGTACTCAATGGTCTACCAGAGGGACTACAGAGTTACATAATTATGTGTCCAGATATTAAATTGCTAGGGAGAGTCAGGGACTTAGTATCTAGAGATGAATATAAACTAGAAAGGGTGCAAAGACATGTTACTAAATGGCTCCTATAACTTAAGAACATGAACTATGGGAGGCTGGATGCATTAAACATGCTAAGGCCAGAAGATAGGAGGAAAAGAAGCAATATGATCACTATATACAAATTAGTAATAAGGAACTGACAAATATAGAAAAGGAGGATTTTTTTAAACATGTAACTTTATAAAACAGTCACAAATTCAAGCTAAGGAAACTAAGGTGACAAAAATTTATAAGAAAGTTCTCTCGTTTGAACAGAGTTGTAGATGTTTGGAAAAAGTTAAGCGAAAAGGAGGGGAAGGCCAAACCATCAGTAGTTTCAAAGCCTCACATGACAAAGAATACTGGGAAGACAGGACACTAGAAGCGTAGCTCTCATCCTTGAACAACACTTAGGTAATTACACACACATACATATACAGTACATATATGAATGACAGTGTCATTCAAAAATGACAATGTCACAGTACATAAATATATACTGTACTGTATATATGTGCATACATCCATATGTCCCATGCGGAATGAGTCTATATCAATTCTCTTCCCAAAGATAAGGCTGTAGTTAATTAGATTTAAAAAATGCTTTCAACTCATTGAAAAGAGAAGTAATTCCCAAAGCAGTTCAAAAACACTGCCCAATTATTTTTCCCTTCATTTCAGCAGGAAACAGCAGAGACTCAACACACCTATTTGGTGAGAACAAGGTCAGCAGAGGAAATTCGACAAGGAGACCACCCCCCCCCCCCCCATGCACTCTACCTCTTCTGCATAGCTATTCCTGAGATCTCAAGCAGACTGACCAGAGAGCTCAACTGATTCTTGGATGATGGTACTATGAAAGGCACCAGTAGGTGAAGTCCTGGGGAGACTCTTAGGGTCTCATTCAAAACCCTTCGACGTTTGAAATAATTTCGTCCAACTAGGAAGTCAATAATGTAGTGTAATCAACTCTACCAGAAGCCTTAGACATCATGTCCACTGACAGCACACTGCTTGGAACACCTTTAGGTTGCAAGGTCATTGCTGCAATCTGTGAGAAAAGGTCAATGATCTGAAGAAGTTGGAACAGAGAAAAAGGGATTTGGATTATGTACCCCAATACTCTGTACCTCTCAAAATGTGACTAACTTTGCCCCAGCTAATGAATTTCTTAACCATTACACTGCTCCACTATGATTTCCTCCTGGGCTCAAATCATTATATGGATTTTTTCTTTAGATTTGTTAACTACAGTATTTTTAGACATGTACAGTATTTCCATTTATTTAAATAACCCATTAATAGAGGACATTAGGTTTAAAAAAATTATACAAAAGCAAAGCCAAAGCAGTAAAAGCCAATTACTGTATAGAAGCAATAAATATTAGCAGAACGAGTGCGACATTTGGTAAGTTACGATGGAAAAGAACGAGTATCATGGCCTCATATTAGGAGTACTGCATTTTAAGATTTCTCCAATATAATACAGTACAAATATATTCAGCATACAGTACTCTTTTTAATGTTTCAACATGATAATATAGAATAGATTTACATTTACAGTATTGAAAGACTTAATATTCTTAACATTAAACATTTTAATTAACAAAATTTAATTCCTAAATATACTTTAAATTTGGTTCCATCTTTTACCATATGCCACATGTCAGCATCATAACACTGTTAAATACTACAGTTTAGAAACCATTCATTCATGTACAGTACATTCTTGCCCAAAGCCTATTCAAATTGTGTGGTACTGTATTTTAAAAATACTGACATTTTATCAAATACAGTAATAAATATAAATAATACTGATAACCTTAAAAAATACATTTAATAATGATAAACAAACTGCAATGTATATTCAGAGTACACCCACTGCTGACAATTGTCTTGAGATCTAAGAATCTCTGGTAAGGTGACTTACCAGATTCCATTAAAAATAACTTTGTAATAACTAACACATGACAAATGTGTTTCAGTGCCATACTTTTCACTCAGGACAAAATGATGACATTATATATAATATATAAAATAAAATATATATATAATCACTAACTATGGTTATAGTCTTGTGCAATTAAAAAATAAATCACTACGACTGTGAACAGTATTCCTGGATGGACATTACTTGTTTGTTCAGAATGCCAGGGTACTGTAATTGGAAGCTTTATGTTCAGTTGCAGATATGGGCGACATTGGATGCACTGGACAATTCAGCAAATTTTCCAGCATACCAGTAGATATTTTTTTTATACAGAAATACTGTTCTATACTGCACTTACTGGGCTCAAGTCGTGGCTGGGCTGAAGTTGTGTTCATGCTTTCTCAATGTTATATTTGTCTTGTGTGATACTCTTAGGCGATAGTTTGGATTCTAAACGATTTATGTTTTTCAGTCTAATTGAGTGGGAAAGATGTCACGTAGCACCCACTAATTAGCATAAGTACAACAGTTAAGAAAAAATATAACTTTTGCATAAAAAAAAATGAGAAGTGGTGATGAAACTAGACTGACCTAGTGAAGGATTGTGGCATTGATACTAGCACTCTTTCTGCAACCCATCCTCTGAATTGACAATACAGTTTAATACTAGGTGTAATAAGTTCATTTCCCGACTGTTAGGCATAGTACATAATTCCACTTGTGCCATTACATTTACCTCCCCATTTATTCTCCTTGTTTTCTGTTAAGAAACTCAGAATTTTAGGATGAAGTTTTCAAGTTCAATTCGCTATACAGTACACAAATTTTAAATATCAGGAATTTCTTTTTCAGTTTTATTAAACAATAGAGATTTTATAAAAAAAATTGAAAACATACCGAGTTACTTTACATTGTATTGTAATATTGTTTTGTTTTATTAGTTTTATAAAATTGTACTGTAATATCATTATAGCTATAGGTTAAGTACTAATTGTAATTAAGAAACAATAAAATGCTTATCTTTAAACACTAAGAAGGTTAGGTTAGGTCGTGGTTTTCTATTCAGCTTTACAGGTAAACTCAAATATTTACAATATACAGTAGAACCTTGAGTGACGACCGCCTCAAATGGCGAGCAATTTGGGCAACGAGCGCCCTGATCGCCGACAATTCGTTTCGTTAGGCGAGCGCTCATTTGAATAACGTCACCACCACATGGTGGGGTCGCGCTGCTTTTCACACATTCTCGGATGCCTCCAACAATGCAAATAAATTATTTTTCTTTGATTAAAGATACTATTGATGCTGGGATGTTGCAAAGCATTGACTTTTTTTGTAGAAAAACAAAATGAAATTAAAAAACAAAAATGTCAAACAGGGTCATTCGGTGTTCGGCACCATATTTCTTAAAAAAAATTTAAGAATTTCTAAAAACAGAACAAATGTCAAAAAGTTTTGTTCGGTGTTCAGCAGGTAGGCTGCTCCACATTTCTTAAATAAAAAAAATAAATAAAAAAACACAGTTGAAACGATTTGAAAAACGGACAAATGCCACATAGGTTTGTTCAATGTTTGTTGGGTAGGTTGCTCCATTATTGAGAAATAAATGAAAAATACAAAACAAATGGAACACATTTGAAACACAAGATTGTCATAATGGTGCAGCCTACCCGACAAACACTGAACAAACCTACAATATATGGCATTTGTCCATTTTTCAATTTCAACTATTTTTTTATTTTTCGTTCTTTTTTTATTAAGAAACATGGAGCAGCCTACCTACCGAACAAACCTTTTTGACATTTGTTCTGTTTTTGAAATTCATTTTTTTTTCATTTTTTTTTTTAAGAAACATGGAATAGCCTACCTGACAAACACCGAACGAACCGAACTAAAAAAAAAGAAAACAAAAAAAAAATTGAACAAATTTAAAGAGAAAAAAAGTCATGAAAGTTTGTTCAGTGTATGTAAGGTAGGCTGCTCCATTATTTAAAACATTGAATATCATATTGATGTTTTTCGGTGGTAGAATGGATGAATTTGATTGCCATTATTTTAAATGGGGAAATTCGTTTTGAATGACGTCAGTTTCACATGACGACCATGGCGCCGGAACGGATTAAATTCGTTATTCGAGGTTCCACTGTATCTGACAGTATGGTTTAATACTAAGTGAAAATAAGTACAATTCCAGACTGCTAGGAATAGTACATAATTACACTTACTTGTGCTGTTACATTTAGCTCCTCCAATTTTGGAGGACGGGCTGCTTTCTGATGAAATACAGTGCTGGGAGTTTCCATTTTACGAACATTCGCCTTACACTGCACATCCTCTCAAGTGTATTCTATATACTGTACACAGTTTAACACTTTGAACTGTAATGTCAAACCTGACCTTAAACACTTCCTAGAAGGTTGTAATAGAACCCATGGGCACCACACTAGAAACAAATACCTATTTGATACTCCAAGAGTGTAACTTAACCAAACTAGAAATGCTCTGCAAATCAAGGGACCCAAAATGTGGAGTGATCTTCCCAATCATGTCAAAGACTGTACCTCTCTCAACCAGTTTAACAGAAGAATTAAGTACAGTACTACCTAATAAACTCCATGTGACCTACCTTACCTCCTAAATGTCAATCCATGTCTTGCTATTTTCAAACAATATTGATTATTGACAAACTTGTTTAACTGCTGATATCTGCCATGTATAAACAAAGAAAATAGTAGTCTTTTTGTTTATTTAGTTAAAATTACTGCTGCTGTTCCATCCATCACGTAATTATCATTCTTCTGTTTTCCTCTGTTTTCAATTCAATTTATGCTTTTTATCTCGATTAGTTTTAAGTTTTAGTCCAAGTGTTTTTCCCACACCTTGCCCGAAACGCTGTGCGTATTAGTGGCTTTAGGCATATTGTGTACTAGCTCTATCTAGAAATCTAACATTCTGTTTATAACTCATTTTGAATATATGTACTTTTACCTGAATAAACATTATCTTGTGAACATTCATCCATACGAACATTTTCCCAGGTCCCAATGTACCCTCTCCCCTTTCATGCATAAAATCATTGTACTACCTTACTGGAGCGTCCCTTTGAATTTTGTGGCAGCGCAAACATCCGTGCGGCAGCCACATGGAGTAGTACAGTATAGTAGGGAAAGGGGGGAGTAGTGGAGGTGCATAGGGGTGTCAGTTTGTGTGGATGGGTGGCTGGGAGTAATTACCTAAGTGTAGTTACAGGATGAGAACTATGCTCGTGGTGTCCCGTCTTCCCAATACTCTGTCACAAAACACTTTAGAACTGCCTATGGTTTTAGTCTCCTCATTTGGCTTGTTCCAACTGTTTACCACTATTTGAAAAGAAAACTTTCAAATATTTTCAGCACCCGTTTCTTTAGCTTGAATCAGTGCACTCTTGTTCGTGATGTTGATGGTTTCAGGAGTTCCTCTGTCAATTTGCTAAATTTTTGTTAGTATTTTGTAAGTGGTGATTATATCACCTTTTCTTCTAATGTTCTAGTTTTGGCATGTTTAACGCCTCCATTCTCTCCTCATAACTCATGTTTTTCAGTTCCGAAAGCCATTTTGTAGCATGCTGTTGCACCTTTTCTAGTTTCTTTATGCTTCTTGAGATGTGGGCACCATACAACTGCTGCATATTCAAATTTTCAAGTTTGGTCTCAAGTCATGAACAGTGTCTTTTGTATTTCACCATCCATATAATTAAAAGCAAGTTGGAATGGTTGGACTGCGACTCGTATGCTCCTCTCTCAATGTTCTTTGCGTGTTCCTATGGCGACAGCTTACTATCCAAAACCACCCCTAAGTCTCATTCTGTATTAGGTCTGTAATTTCTTTCTACATAGTTTTTAAGTTATGCATGGTCTATTTTCTCAGATTCCACATTCCATAACAAGGCATTTATTCACAATGAATTCCATTTGCCATTTGACGCTTCAAGCACTTATTTTATCTAGATCGAATTGAAGGGCATTACAATCGTCTGCATCTTTTCGTCCCCCAGTATCTTAGCGTCATCTGCAAACATGTTCATATAATTTTGAATTCCTTATGGTAGATCGTTTATGTAGACGATGAACATTACTGGTGCAAGAACTGAACCCTGTGGTACTCCACTGGGGGGGTACCATCAACAAGGGGGGCAAATGGGTGGGGACCCTCAACAAGCCAACTCTGGTTTCCTGTCCTCGTTTCAGGTCACTCGAGTTAGGACCTCTCGGGATTTTGGATAATATGTAATCTGCGACCCAGTTTTGGTGCAGCCACGGCCATTGAAAATCTCCCTTTACATATATCTCTGAAAATATGAAGCATCCTGACACTATGGCTTAAATAATGCATGAAATGAGCTTCAAGAAGCAGTGAAGCCAAGGGAAACACTGATAAATTACATTTCATAAAAAGTTGAATCTGGAATTCATAGGAGTATCATGTGTGTTAAATACAAAGTAACCAAAACCACTTTTTATGATACAAAACAACAAGTTCCAGGATAGATGGAAAAAAAATGTTAAAGCATTTTTATCAGCAAATGAAGCTTCATGAGGATTATGTAAGGTGATGGATGGTGAAGAGGTTTTAACCCTTCAACTGCACATCACAATCAGGAATATGATTGTCATGAATCCTTAAATTGCCCGTGACAGTCAGGGATGTATTAACCAGAGTGATGCGCGGCCCAACACAGTGTGAGGTGTGGAGGGGTGCCAGCTGACATACGATGAACATTAGTATATCATAAGATTCAAAACTCCCGTGGGTACACTGGGCTAATGTCACAACAACAAAGGCTGGTGCATGCAGCTCCAGCTCACAGCACAACTGCACAAGTTGTGCTGTGACAGCACTATTTAATAATGATGAATAAGATAAGTAACTGCAATTATTTTGCATTGATAGTGTCATCGATGATCCCGAGTGTAATAATAATTACCATGTGTTCAAGGTTCAGATATAAGTGAACACAATACTAATTATGATGTTCACAGCAGGAGACAGACACACGGCTGAGGTTTGTAAATCTACGCATCATGCAATGTGACTATGTTTCATCAGAAAATAATCTTGTGGAAAATTATTCAGATTCATGAATTCGTCACAGGAATCTGATAATAATATCAATGTTCGAAGTGATAATAGCAATGTACACAGTGTATTTCTGGGTATTTTGTTCTGTCAAGTGGCTGCTTGAATCAGCTGGTCGTAGCATGTACCTATATACTGTATAGTACTAAGATTATCACCACCACATACACGAGAATTACTTAGTAGTTCGTTACTGTTTATAAAAATATACACAGTAAATGTATATAACGTGTATATAGTGTAATAACAGCAAAATAATTTTATTCATCTAAGATTATAAAATATACATGTCACTAGATATGAGCAATACATTTTGAGCATAAAAATGTTCAACATATTTAATTATGTAAAATTAAATTACACAATATTGAATAATATTACCGAAAAAAAATCAGGGACATTGAAATAATCACGTAAAGATGTATAGTACTGTACTGTACCATATTTGCGGCAGCTCCAACCACACTGCTGTTAGGCGCTAGGCTGACCTTGGATTATTGTTCTGAGTATATAAACTCTCAACACAATGTTTGTAATTCATTGTGGTGCACAAAAAGTGTAGTTATATATCATGTGTGTGTGTGTGTGTGTATATAGTGTAACAGTAAAAACAGTTTTATTCATCTAAGAATATAAAATATACATATTACTAGATATGAACATTCAAATTAACAATGGATTGTTCCAATTTACCGTGATCAGAGGTCCATGAGAACACAGGGTGGTCACAACTAAACTTAATGCACCCAGTAAAATAGCACAAGCAGAATTAACATGGCAGAACACTCCACAAAGAGGGAAAAAGAACTGCACTTTTTTAAGTCAAAGCCCCAGGACCAAGCTTCCAACAATTATGTCATTGGCATGGGAAAAGGACACGTTCCTAGACAGAACATTTGACGCTCGAGGACAACCGAGATAAGCAGGGTATGATCGTCAAAAGTAATTTTAGCTATAAAGTATGTAGGAGCTAGAACCCTTACCATGAGAGGGGTATAGGTGAACGTGTCCACCTGGACAATGAAGTGCCCATGGTACTCAAAGACAGTCTTAATTTTGTCATGGCAGTGGCAGATAGGACAGAACAAGAAGCTGGCACAGACAGGGAACCTCATCCCCTAATGGTGCTTTCCCTCTACAATAGGAGACAACTGATCTAAACAATGACAAAATGAATTCATCCACACCAGTGCAAACCCCCTTTTTCCTCGCACACGTCCCAGCCTGGACATCCATTTCCATCAACACAGGGCGACCTTTCCGGCAAGTGGTCTGCTGACTGAACCGAGACTCCTTTGTCAGCCGATGTTTTGCTGCACACCTTCATGGTCAGCAAGGAAGGGAAGTACAAGCCACCCTAAACTGCCAGAGAACTGCACACAAGTCCCCTCACGTCATCAAACCAACTCTCATCGGGGCATTACCAATACATTTGTCTTTTTTTTTAACACACTGGTAAAAAAAATTCCTAGTGTACTGTAGACAATTTGATAATGCAATTAAAAATACTATAAACACATACATGGAATTGGAGAAGCAAACACAACATGTGATACTTTTGAAGTATATTTGACACATGAATTTTATTCTAAATACCATAGATAATTCTACAATTTGCATAACAATTTGTACATTGTTTGAATGCTGCTCTGCTATATTCTATAAATAACTATGAATTGTGTTTTGTATGTGTGAACTGTGAGAATGACAGTTTTAGTCACCAGTGCTATACACTCCCTAAGGCAGCAGCCTTTCACTGGAATATAAATGTATAACCTTTGCCACTCTTTGTTATGGTAATGTACCAGTTCTAAGGAAGGGGGAAACTAATAAAATAACTGAGCATTTCGGACACAAAACACAAATACCTGAATTCTACGCTCGTAGAGGTTATTTTACTATATATATCTATATATTTTAATTACCACTATTATACCAAGACCAATGCTGACAATCTCATGTAAATAACCTACGTCTTCAAAATGATAAGTCAGTCACACTGCTAATGAAGCAAGGAGAAGAGTAAAGGATATACAGGGTTCATTCTTAAGATGAGCGTGCAAATTACACATTACTTGGCCTCTGCCCCTCATGAACTGATATTTTCCATAAAGATGATCAAACTTTACACGTTAAAAAAAGTACAGTACACAATACTTTTTTTAGAAATGCATTAAATTTAAGTGTACTTTTGTAAAAGGTATAGAAATATTGTATTATTTTATTTAATAATTTTTATAGCATGTAGCAGTAGTGTAATCTACCTGTACTGTATATATTTCCTAAAACAAGACTGAATTTAGCATTTCACAAATATGAATACAATTATTCACTTGTATTGTGGCATTGAGCAATAATAAAACTTGAAAATAACTCTCCAAGGCTAACATTTAATATGGCAAACAAGTAACATACGAAATGACAAAACTTGCTATAAATAGCAATAAAGACTTTAAAATATATATATAATTTACATTGCTGATAACATTGCAAAACTATGCATTTCCACATGTTTAACAATTATAGGGTTCAAATTTAGACAACCCACACACCTGAAAAACGAGTGACAACTTCGGTAAGTGTCAGGACAGACCAAAACATTGTCACTTCCTTTATTTTCCACGTGTGGGGGTTGGGTGTCTAATTCCCTAAAGGTTGTGTTTTAGGAATTGCTGAAGTTGGCTCAACAAGAATAAGAATAATTGTCATAGCACAACTGCAAGTGTAAATAGAGGATGAAAGCTATGCTTGTGGTGTCCTGTCTTCCCAGTACTCTGTCATACAACGCTTTGAAACTGACTGTTTTGGCTTCCACTATGTTCTCTCAATCTGTTCCAACCGTCTATCACTCTGCTTGCAAAAGAAAACTTTTATATTTTTTTGACACCTTTGTTTCCTTAGCTTGAATCTATCATCTTTTGTTCTTGAAGTTGCTGGTTTCAAGAATTCCTCTGTGTCAATTTGGTCGAATCCTGTTAGTATTTTGCAAGTGGTGATCACATCCCCTTTTTTTCTGTCTAGCTTTGGCATATTTAACACCACTAGCCTCTCTTCGTAACAGCTGTTTTTCTAGTTTCGGAAGACATTTTGTAGCATGTCTTTGCACCTTTTCCAGATTTATTTATGTGCTTCTTGAGATATGGGCACCATACAGCTGCTGCATAGTCCAATTTGGTCTCACAAAAGTCAAGAACATTTTCTTCAGTATTTCACCATTAATGTAATTAAAAGCGATTCTGAAGTTGGAAAGCGCACCAAATGCTCCTTGCACAATGTCCTTTGTGTATTCCTCTAGTGACAGTCTACTATCCAGAACCCCTCATAGATCTTTGTTTAGAGTTCAATTCCTTTCAATATAATTTGTAAGCTGTGTGGGGCTGGTCTATTTTCTCCAATTCCACATTCCATAACATGGCACTTATTCACATTGAATTCTATTTGCCACATGATGCTCCAAGCACTAATTTCATCTAGATAATTTTTAAGGGCATAACAACATAGGTTTCATCAAGGTTTCCTATCTTCCCTAGTAGCTTAGCATCACCAGCAAACATGTTCATATAATTCTGAATGATGATCTACATAAATCTATGATTTCTGTAGAAGATCTTGCATATAATCATTTATGTAGATCTGTATGATCTTCTACATCATCTACATAAACGATCTACCAGAAGGAAGATCGTTTATGTAGATGATGAACAGTACTGGCAATAGAACTCAACCCTGTGGTACTCCGCTAGTAACACTCCTTCAGATACAATGTCTTTGATTACTGCTCTAATCTTTGTCGGGTAGAAAATTTTTCATCTGTGTCTACAGTCTCCCTTTCTTCCCTCCAGCATGTTTCATTTTCCAAAACAACCGCTTGTGTGCAACTCTGCCAAAAGCCTTTTTAAGGTCCAGATAGATAAAGTCAACCCAACCATCTCTTTCCTGTAAAATCTCTCTGGCTCTATAATAAAAACTAACTAGATTTGATACACAGGATCTCTGTTAAAACCACATTGTATATTATGTCATTACTCTCCAGATGTTCTACTCGTGTCCTTGTAAGTGTTTTGACTACAGTACAGGTACGACACTTTTTAATGATGCGGGCTATAATTTAGCGGGGTCTTCTCTGCTACCATTTTTTTGTAGAATGGAATTGTTTGCCTATTTCTGAATATCTGCTCAGATTCCTGTGGACTTTATTCCACACAATTGAAGTGTTCTGCTCAACTCGGTTGAACATTATCTCAGCAGCTGAGGTGAAACTCCATTTGGTCCAACAACTATTTCTTCCGAGCCCCTTCAGCAAATTTTCCACTTCGTTTTGACACACCTCTTTGTACTCTGGGGTTTTCTGGAATTGGCATTATGTCTAGTTGTCCGAAACACTCATTTTGCACAAACAATTTGGAACTGTTCATTTAGTGTTTTGCACATTTCTTTTTCGTTGTCAGTGGTCCTGTTCCCCTGTTCTCAATCTCTAGATTTTATCCTTTACATGCACTTGATTTTAATATATTTATAGAAGAGAGACCTGGAACTCTCTTACATTTGTCTACTACCTGTTTCCTCAAATTTTCTTTCTATTTTTCTTCTCACTGTCATGTAGTCGTTTCTTATTTATTTGTACTGCCGATATGTTTGAAGGGTAGGCCTCTTCCTTTTCTCTGGCCCTTACATTTTCTGTTGAACTAATCTTGTTCAGTTCCCCATACTCGCCTCTCTTGAAATCAAATTTTTCAACAGTTTTATTTTCCTTCTTTTCTATATTACAATGCATTGCATATTTAATGAAGAAAAGGACCTTGGAGTAAGAATCCACCAATCACTGTAAGCTGGGGGAAAAAAAAAAAAAAAAAAAAATGAAATAAAACTTTGAATTGTATAAACCCCTGTATGCCCCATTTGGATTATTATATCCAAGCATGGAGACCTTATCAAAAAGACATTTATGCTTTGGAAAAAGTTCAACACTGGGCAACAAATTAGTCCTGAACTAAGTCAACTCTCATATCAGGAATAGTTGAGAGCCACAGGGCTAATAACACTGCAAACCAGACATGACAGGACTGATCTCATTAAAACTTAAAATACTGAACAATTTGGAGGATATTAATCCACACCACTTTTTCAAATGTAACACGAACAAAGAGCAATGGTTTCAAACTCGAGAAGCCACAATGCTAGACAGTTAACAGGAGATGCTTCTCCACCCATAGTTATAAATCATTTAACTGCCTACTAGCTGAAGCAATAAATGTAGAAAAACGGCTGAATTTTAAAATCTAGCTCGATAAAGTCATCAGGACAAATGGGGGGGGGGGGAGCTATGACAAGCTGCCAGCTTCCTGTCTTCATAAAGGCCACTAGAGATATTGTGGCATAGGTAAATTTTATTTCCAATAGGACATGGTTGCTCCTGGCCAATGGAGTAAGGTACCGAATGTTAAATATCTCTTCTGGTTAAAACCAAATGCAGAATAGATGGAACCCTTCTCTCGTTCTTGTAGCCTGTTTAACATGATACATGAATATTTCCAGGATGAGGTTTACAAACTGGCCAGTCCAAAATTCTTCCATTCTTACCCCTTAGGCCTCCAAGTCTATTGCTTTCAAATTGAAGTCATCGAGAATCAATAAGTGATTTACCTTTCTCTGCTTTTATTATAATCTCTCTCATTATAATGTCCTATCTTTTTGTCCTCAAGCTCTTTGTTAGTCCATGTGTTGCTTGCTGATGAACTGTAGGCAATAATGATCATCAATCAGTTTATCATCCTGATTGCAGATCTTCAATCCCATAATATCACTTTCTTGCGGGGTTGGCAAATATTAATTCTCTTACCTTTAGTCATTCCAGCACCAGAACAGCAATGCTTCCACCTTTTCTAGTTTTTCTCTCGTGTTGTTATGACTGGTATGTGAGGTTTAGCATTTATTTTCATTAAGCTAAAAGTGGTGTTTTTAGTTAAAATATCAGTTCCCTTTATTTTGTTAATGTTAATATCAATGCTTCTTTTGCTAGTGTTCACAAGTATGTTTAGTTATGAGAAAATGTTTGTGTTTAAAGTTTTCCCACTCGCGTTCATGAGGGAAGCATCCCTGCACCTCCACCACAGAAGAGGGGATCTGCAATCACCTGATTGAGGATGTATGTGGGGCGAGAGGTGAGTTATGTTTTGAAGTTGTTTACCGTATTTTCTCACTACTATTTGAGAAAACTCAGCTAATCTGGTGAGTGAGATACGATTTCCATGTTGTATTATGCGCCCATTCCCTGTAACCTTTATTAAATACTGTACACACACCTTGATGGCTTGTTTAAGTCATAGAAATCTAAAATAATGGTAATTACCCAAATGTAGTTAGAGGATGAGAGCTATGCTCATGGTGTCCCATCTTCCCAGCACACTGTCATACAATCATACAACGCTTGGAAATTACTGACAGTCTTGGCCACCACCACCACCACCTCAGGAGGTGGTGCACAAGAATTTATTGCGCAAGTTACTTTCTTTTCCCTCTCATATATAAGGTTTATCTTTATAATTTACATTTGTTATGTATTTCCCAATTTAAAATAACATTCATGTAAGTAAAGAAATAGGGAGGCTTAATATTTTCTTACTATAATATGTTTTGTAAAATACTGCTGCCGTCCCATCCCCCCCCCATCACAATGTCTCCAAATACCTTGGGAATATGACCGCACTTAAAATTTTATCTTCCGTTTGTGAATGATTTCCCCAGTTTAAATTTATTTTGAGGCTTTAGAACTAAAACTGGCAATGAATAACTATTTAAACACCAATGTGTTGATAGAGTACATGAATATAGCTATGAGTATCTTTGAGTAGTGGTGTCTAATTATCTTGTTTAAATCGTATTATACAAAAATTAAACTTCCACAGTATTCAATCATCAACCACGCTCATTTGTGAAGTACAGTACGCAAGATAATTATGAGGAGAGAGCACTAAGCTGGATAGGATGAAAGGCAGGAATGATGCCCAAACCACTTGAACAATATGGAATCAAACACCAATTAACAAGAAGCAAGACTGTCATTGTACTGTCAGTCTCAGTGGATAAATGATCTCATTTATGAACAAATATTTTATGGGAAAAAAAAAAAGTGCGCCTGCACACAAGAATTAAAATGGATTCTGAACTTTTCATTTAGATTAAGAAACATTGCCATTATCCTCTCTGCCATGCTAGCTACAAAAGTCAGACCAACATGCTACACCTAAAAATACGTGGGGAACCTCTGAACCATGATTAGGTGAAAGAAGCAAGTCTTCATGACTAGGTTTTTCCGATTGAATGAAAAATTTAAATTTCGGTCAAGGTCTAGTAATTATCACAATACTGCTCATACAAGAAAGCAGTGTTAAGACGTTGACCAGACCACACACTAGAAGGACGATCCAGGACGGACCGAAACGTCGTCATCCCTTCACCTTATTAGAAGGTGAAGGGACGACGACGTTTCGGTCCGTCCTGGACCGTCCTTCTAGTGTGTGGTCTGGTCAACATACTTTAGCCACGTTATTGTGACTCCTCGCCTGCAGTGTTAAGACGTTTACCACATTCTCCATAGCGGTGACGACCATCTCTCCCAATATGAATATGCCGAACCTTATACATTTTGAATTCCAATTCTGAACGAATGGTTAGAGCTCACATGGCCTATATGTATAGTGTGTATTTACAGTATGCACATTTCATCTGACAGACACACCTACAATAAATATACGCATAACACACACACACACAAACTATACCGAATGAGTAGATATAAGTAAAATCTGGAATGAGACACCCATTTTGAATAAGAAGATGAAAGGATGGTTATATAGCAGAAATGCAAAATGTAAATATATATTTTAAATTAATTAAAAAAATTGAAAAAACATTAATTTAAAACAATTTAATTACAACATACAGTATATTTGTACCAGTTAATAATTTAAATATCCTGCAAGCCAGCAGGTCAGTTATCTGCTTTGATCACCACTCACAATGATTTCTAGAAACCAGCCATTTCTCACACTTAATGAAACAATTATTTAAAAAATGTTTAGCTTTTGTTACATATATTAAACTGACAATATGACAGTTAATTTATCCACAATGAAAAATGCCACAGTTCTGGAACATATACAGGAGGTACGTTACTTAGTAGCTTAAACATTTTCAAAAGGACGACTTGTAAGTCCAATAAAAGTCAATGAAATTTCAACAATATTACCTTTACAAGGAAATCACAATAACATGATACAGTATATAAATGAGAATCGATTGGAGCAACGTGGTGACCCGAGCCGGCCATCTGAGTACTCTCGGCACGAGAGTTGTATATGTAAAACTTTAACTGGCATCAGTAGGTGCTGCCACATGTCCTGTGGATTCACCAGAATTACAGCTTGTATAACCTTTACCTTGTTGTGGTAAAGGGGACAAGGTGCATGGCTGGGAGTACCCAGGTCACTGTTTCCAGTTACCATATTGCTCCAATCGATTGTCTCAATACAGTACGATCTTTAATAAATAAGATGTACCTATTTAGCATCAGGAGGGAAAGTGGGGCAAAGAATTATTGGGTTAGCAGTGGTTGAAATAGGCAACAGACTTCCATATTGAAGCACTTTTGAAACTTTTTGGTTAACAATGCCAAATCATAACATGTAATAACATCCTTACATTCTAGCAACAACTGAACTGCAACGGCTTATCACGAGTAATACAGTTGTATTGTACAAGATGATTACAAATTTCACCGATTTTTCCACTGACCAGTCTTTCATGTGAGCTAGTACTGCCATGTGTGATACAATACAAACTTTTATTATAAAATTTATTCAATAAATTCAATAATCCAGATACATCCTCCTCTTTGTGACGTAAGAAATAGGTTGCACGAAGGGTTAAATATACTGTACAGCAATGGAAATCTCTACATCAAATATACAAAATATATGAGTGGAGAACAGAAACAAAACTTGGTACTGTATACGCTAATGCAGATTTCAAAGTTTTGTTACAGAAAACAATGGGATGTATGGCACACATCTCCACATTCTAATGTCAACTAGTCTATGACGAGCAAAAGAATTCAGTTTAATATGCAATACCCGTTTGGTGCCGAGCATACACATGTAGACAACAAGCTTGGCGGAGGACATGAACATAATTACAAATGTTATATATAAAAAAAAAAAACTTTACATAATCTCAAAAATAACCATACATATGAATAATGAAGTCCCTCCACATTAAGGTTAAGAAAAAGGTAAGGTGATACAAATTTAAGCTTTTCGAGCAACAGCAGGGGGTATACCTTTGGCCAGTACATGTTCAACGCATCTTTGGCTACCTTCTCATTTTGTCCAGCTATCCTAAGCCCTCTCCAAAACAAATCAACGTGGAAAAAAATACTGTACTAATTACGAACACATTTGGTAGAACGGTAGGTTTCACAGTACTGTGTATCACACTTCTTCACCATAGTAACATGAAATTCAATTCTTTCATATTCTATACTGTACTGTATTTAAACTCGAAACATTAACATCGTTGTTTTTTTGCTACTACAAGACAAAACTAGAGAAAGAATGCTTCACTTACACTGAGAGCAGAGCTATCGAGTTCCTGACGATGGTGAAATGAACACAGAATTCAATGAATGGTTAATATGCATGATTAAGCCCCAAATTCTCAAACAATAGCAAAATGATCACCCAAATAAAAAAAAATGGGTATTAGTCTCTTCATGATTCCACAAGATGTAGCAAAGTAACTATCAAACCGTGCTAAGTCAAGATGGCTATATTGCACTCTTGAGGAATATTCAGTTTCAATATCATTCAGGATACCAATATGAGAGCATAAAGACAAGATCAGTATCAAAAGAGGCCCTTTCCCTGAGGAATTTTTTGGAAAGATTCAAAGAAACAGATACAGACAAATTTCTGATCCTGAAAATTGGGACATTCAACCAGATGAGGGACAAAATGGGACAAGGCAATTTAGAGTGTAGCCGTTTGTTCTATCAAGTACTCCCTAGTTAATCTAACATGGCCAATATGTAATCGAGTCAAAGCCTTTTTCCATTCCTTGTTTCAGGGACACGCGGTAGGTCATGGGGATGAGTCACATTTGATGGTATGTAATTAGGTTTTGATATTCTCCCCCCCCCCCTCCCATCCCTTGCCCCGTCATTATAGATGCAGTTAATATCCACGTGTATAGTCCACTACGGGTTCACAATAGCCCGTGCTACTTGGGACTTTGCTCCAGGTAGCAAATCTTTAACAACAACAACAACAACATCCAAGTGTAGACATTGACCCTTACACACGATTACGGTACATAGACATGTGACCATTTCCTGTAAAAATCCAAATAGAATGAATTTTCAAAACAAACATTAAAAACACATGTACTGTAATGATGTACCATACCAACACCACCACTACATATTTGGCCATAATCACCTACAGTAATGTATTGCAACATTCTATGGTGAAATTTCCATGGTTATATGCCGCCAGAATGAAATAATCAAAAAGTGCTAAGCAAGTATGGCTATATATATCACTATTAAAGTTACAGATGAGGTAAGGTACTGTACTTTTATATTATTTAAGATGCCAATGAGACTAGAAAGATGTAAGCTTATATTAAATAAATCAAATTAACTAAAGTGTGTAGTTAGACATCTGACTTATGGGAACTTATGAAAAACAATTTTACCCTTAGGCTGTGGTTATCATCTATTGATGATCCCTAGGGAACTGTGGTTATCATATGACTAAACAATTATTGTCATTGTTTTACATGTATGATGCAAATACAGTATGGATATAATTGGTCTATGTGGACGTAATGGAGTTTTTACTTGACCCACGAACAAATTCCTGCTACCATTTCATGGTACTGAACTGTACGCATGTGGTTATCATCATCATGTATGTTACTAGGGAAATGCGGTCGTCATATTACGATTTAAACAATTATTGTCTGGGTTTTACATGTATGATGTAAATATGGATAGTAAACCTCTCTGTGGATGTAAATAAAGAAAAAAGAGTAATACAACAATCGGTGAAAAATTCGAGGATAAAACAGGAAGCATCAACATAGTTGAGCAAATGGCACTTACAAGGCGATGAGAATGATCTCACAATAGACTTGAGAATGGTCTAGGACGGACCGAAACGTCGTCGTCCCTTCACCTTCTAGTGTGTGGTCTGGTCAATGGCACTTACAAGTGCCAGACATAGCCCTGCAGAGCAACTCCATCCAGTGAAACCATAATATTCACTTATTTTCATGTTTTTCTTACATTTTGCATACAAGTTAATATTTCTATAATGAAAAATTATATTTTATATTTTTATTTTATTTTTGTGAATAGGTGGGAATGACCATTTCTCCATAGCAGCTGTCCAAAGATTAAAATAATATTGGAAATCTGAGCATCTGACAAGGTGCGAGTTGAACAAGATAACTTTATAGTGAGGAGCACAAAATTCTGATGGCAATGTTGAGAAACACCAAGATTGAGATAGACTAATTTTAGATAGCATTTTCAACTATGTTTACTCTCCTTGTTGCATTACTCTAAAAACAATTTGAATATTAGGAGTAAGTTTCCATTTCAGGAAATGATCACGAGTCTACCTAATATGGCTGATACACAGTCACGGTAATGAATTTCCTATTTCCTGTTCCGATATAAAGGAGGCCACAAGGAACTATTTTATCTTATAGTGAATAGTTTATTGTGGACAGGAGGCCCCTGATTTATGTGGAGTTACATGCCTATAAAAACTTACAAAACATATTAAAATTTAAAAAATATAATTAGGTACCAGAGACCTAAAAACAAAAAACTTTAACTTTTTACTCGACAAAATGCATTTAATGTAATATTTAATGCATTCAAGGCATTCTCAACTTTCCAGCAACAAATGCTTGGGATGTGGAAAAGCTGCACAAGTATAACAGTGTGTTGAGGGGGAGCCCCAACATATTGTGAGTGTGGCAGGTAAAGAGGCTACGTGCAGATAATCAACACTAATCTGTTCTCAGCCATGTAACTGAAATACACCCTCATATTCTGAAACTTTAAAAGTATAACTCCCTCAGTACAGTGATACCCCGGCTTACGAATGCCCCCATTTACGAACTTTTCGGGTTACGAGCCCAATTTCTTCGGAAAATTCGAATCGGGGTACGAGCTTTGCCTCGGGAAACGAGTTTGTCGATACGCATATAGCCGACCTAGCACGTGGTGGCACGGCAATCGCGCCTCAGTTTACCAGTGGCTCCCACCTAGTGACAATCGCACCCGAATGCTTTTTAAAGAATTTCAGTGTTTTTCGGATTTTTGGGAATTTGAACAAGAAAGTCAGTGGTAAGGTTCAACCTAAGAAAATAGTTGTGAGTAGAGGCAGTAGAGGATGTCCTTTCATCGTTAGGAAAATACCTGTATGTGAAGTATGGGAAGAACTGCAAAGTTTTTTTTTAAAAAACTCACCCAGATAAAGCTGTAGCAGGTCATTGCATTGACCTTTTGACTGATAATGTGATGTCTTACTACAGACAAGTGTTAAAATGTAGGGAAAAACAAGTGTCTTTAGACAGATTCTTAGTAAGACAAGCAAGTCCTAGTGGTATGCAGGCTAAACGTGCCAGAGAGCGTACCCCAGAGAAGTCATCACTGCCTGATGTTATAATGGAAGAGGACTCCCCTTCCACTAACACCTCTTCTCCTCTAACACCTTGCTGTATGGAAGACAGTGAGGAAGGGGGGGGGCTTCTCCCTGTCTTCCATATACCAACAAGTCCTCAATAAAAGTAAGATATACTGTACTTGTACATACTGTGACTACAAATTATGAGTAGTATTATGTATAAAAAGTGTATTTATAGGTTAATATTTTTTGGGGTGTGGAACAAATTCAATTTACATTATTTCTTATGGGAAAGTTTGTTTCAGTTTTCGGTTGTCGAACTGTCTCTGGGAACGGATTAAATTAAAAAACGGAGGTACTACGGTATATAATATTTGATACCTTTCTCATCTCCTTTCCAGCAAGTACATTCTTAGAGCTTAGAGACGGTTGCAATAATGTAGACATTTTATTCTTTCTATGCGTGCTGTATATGTTCTCTGTATTCCCTCCAATTCAGATTTCTCTCCTGTTCTAAAAGGGGAAGCAAGTACTGAACAATAATCAAGATGGGACAACACCAGTGATTTAAATAGTATTAGTATTGCTGTGGGGTATCTGGACTTTAATGCTCTCATAATCCATCCTGTCACTTTTCTTGTCTGCCACTATATTTGCTCGGTTATGTTCACTAAATGTCGGGTCAGCCATCACAATTCCCAGATCTCTTACATGTTACTTTCCTTCTACGAGTAGGTCTGCTTGTGTCCTGTACCATGTGTTCCGTTTAAGTTCCTCATTTCCACCATACCTAAGTACTGTACTGCACCTAGAATGTGTCACTGTTAAATATCATTTTATTTTCAGTTTCCCAATCAAAGACTATATTAATATCTGCCTGTAGTTTTCAGTGTCTTGTACAGGAGCAATTTTCCTGCTGATTTTTGTATCATCTGCAAAGGATGACACAAGGCTGACAGTATTTTTGTCTATCTGTATTTTGACTTTTACTATATAGTATTTTGTCATATATTAATTGCCCCTTCGGAGGTATGTGACAAGACTGAGTAAGGTAAGAGTATTGGACCATTGAGTTTGCATGTAATGGACAGAGAATGACCATGACAGGCAGGTGTCAAAGATCAACCCCAATAGTTCTACAATATAATTTTATAAGTTGATTCCCAGTGTCAAGGGTGGTTAGAATGACATGCATCCTCGCACAAGTGTTTGTAGTAGAGAACTTGACGCCCTGCCTGGGAGCCCAATATGGCACACTAGCAATTGCAAGCTGAAAGCAGTGCTAAATAAGAAAGAAATTACCACAACAGCAAACAGTGAAGTTGTCCACAAAAAAAGCATCAAAGAAGCTCCTTGGGAAAAACATTTGAAGGTAAGCAATTTGTCTCATTGGTCAAAACAATGCAAGTAGGCTAATATATCTGATTTTCAGGCCAAAGAGAATTGCTACAACAGTAATTTGCAGAAATGACGACATGAATATAAACCTCCAAAACTACCAAGGTCTATCATGCTGCTACACTTGTGAAAGCTAAATAGGGAAGGTAAAGGGAATGATTGTCTTATAAAACTAACAAGGTGTACATTAACCACTACGAGTTGGAGCTATTAATAACCAACAGCGCTGTGTGCGCAAGAATAAAAAAATAAAATTTCCTTCTAATGCTGTACTTTTTTCAAATGAAAGATTTTTAAAATGAAATGTTGTATTGGGCTGTCATTACTATTACTTTTATCTTAGAACGTATTGAATATTGGTACACATACGTATCGCTTGAATATTGGTACACATACAGATGTATTTGTCACTAATATCAGTTAAATATTATATTCGTTGAACAATAAAAAATACTGTTGATGTATTACACTATAAATCCATGATATATATACTGATCTACATTTTTGTGCACCATAACAAACCACTCAACTGGTTTGGCGAGTCCAAATAGCATTGCGCCACGACAGGACACCACGAGCGTAGCTCTTATCCTGCAACTACACTTAGATAATTACACGGTAGTCAGCTGACAACGCTACACTCTGCAAAATTTTTCCTCCCAACATACTACACACATCGCTAATGCTAGGCACAATGCTATTATCAGAATCCTGGTCACTAAATTCTGAAAATGAATAACTTTTCATAAGTTTATTTTGTACAGGAACATGAACTATCATGTTCTATTATTAGGGAGCCGGTCGGCTGAGCGGACAGCACGCTGGGCTTGTGATCCTGTGGTCCCGGGTTCGATCCCGGGCGCCGGCGAGAAACAATGGGCAGAGTTTCTGTCACCCTATGCCCCTGTTGCCTAGCAGTAAAATAGGTACCTGGGTGTTAGTCAGCTGTCACGGGCTGCTTCCTGGGGGTGGAGGCCTGGTCGAGGACCAGGCCGCGGGGACACTAAAAGCCCCGAATTCATCTCAAGATAACCTCAAGAATCATTTCAAGATGCTTAGATGGTCCAAAGAGTGGCAGAGTGCTGTGGCTTCCTGCTTAGCACTGTGAACTTCATAAACAGAATTGTGTTTACAGATATCGGAATTTATAACTTGGGCACAATGGTACTATCACCACAAAAAAATAATAGTTACATATTTTGTCATTTTTAAGAGATGCTGTGCTGCACGTGCCAGCTTTCTTGCTCATTCAGTACTTGGGTCTTCACACTTAGGAACCGTGCCCACGAATTGGTTTCAAAATGGTGTATTTACTGGAGCCCTGAGAAAGCTGATGCGAGCCCCCCCCCCCCACTTTTGTACCCGCAACACTAAAACATACATAATATTTTATTATATATATATATATATATATATATATATATATATATATATATATATATATATATATATATATATATATATATATATATATATATATATATATATATATATATATATATTTATATTTATATTTATATTTATTTGAGAATGATATGCACATTGGAAGAGTTAAGAAGATACAGGCCATTATTCAATTGTAATTACGCAAAATTTTCCAGTCTATGAAGAAAAGTGGGTGGAGTAGACACTATATACCAGTCAACCAAGAATGTGTCCTTTTAATCAATTCTTATGCAGACCAAAAGTTACATTCCACTGCAGGCAATTCAAGCAAGGTCCCCACTGTAGTTTGTGAATCAGTCAAATCTTTATGACGAAAGGTTGACGATAGACCGCAAATACAGTAAGTAACCAGCACAAACCCCACATGAAGCTAACACTACCATGCCACAGCTACCCCCCCCCCCCCACTTTCCCCTCAATGGACATTACAAATTGGGACCATTAGTTCACCTACCAAATATGACTGTCCTTGCACCATTGTGTTCTGTGCTTGCCACTTGCCTAAACTCTCTAACTGGAAAATAATTTTATATAGTACTAGATATAAAAAAAAACTCAAAACTCTAAATACCGTTTCATCCCAAGCAGAACTTCAATTTAATACATATAATTCAATAAAAAAATCTTCACTTAAAAATAAAGTATTCATAAAAATAAAAATACAATGGAAGGTCAAGCTCTGGTGGCTAAGGATAGTGGAATAATGAGGAATGGTTAGCCATAATGTATGCTGCTTTTTTGTTTTCTTGTTGGCAAGTGGAGGCTATCAGAACTTTATATTTCACTAACAAAATAATGAAATATCACAAGTTCTTAACATAAAAGAATTTTTTATGATTTACAAACCACCTAAGACCCTAAATAATAAGCATTAATCTGACCAATGAAGATACCTGACTGAACAACATTAACAAGTCACACGACTCGTTAACCTTACAAGACTGGACATACTGGTCCTTTAACCTGAGAAATCTTAAAAAAATTGTTAACCAATATTGACACAAAACACATTTGCTTGAAGATCAACATGACATCTAGAGTTTTAACAGATTTGTGTTACCCTTGCAAAGAGTAATGATCCTCTAAAAACTAAATTTGGACAGCAACATATCCTTCGTGTGGAATACATCGACCACAAGGTTAGTACGTCAGGTGCGAATAACACATCAACGTGGCAACACACCACAGGCTATATACAAGAGCAGCTTTGTGATGATGGCCACCAATGTACCGAGACTGCCTGCTGCCCACCATCATTACTAAGGCAATTGTGTCTAGGCATCTAAGATTAAGGCTGTGAAATGTACTCTAAACTAAGAGGCACTCAACTTGGAGGGTTGTGGTAGTTTCACTAACAGTACTAATTTTACAACTTGGTATCAAGAAACAACTATTTGTGAAATCTTCAGCACTTTCCTAGTAACATGCAATCTTTTTACAATGATTTAATAATAATCTATATTAAGAAACTCTTATAATGATTATAACAATAACCACAAAAACAGCTTAATTTGCATGTGAGATAAAACTACTGCATATGAATGTATAAAATGCATCATATCCAGTATTGAAGATAAAACTATAAAAAATATATTCAACAAAAATACTACAGCACTTAATTGGTAGTACTATAAAAATCTAATGAAGATAACCTTTGGATATACTACAATGAAGTTTCTCTGGTCCCATCAAGTTCACAATATCAAAATCTTCTGAGCTAACACTAATCTTCAATGTCCTGTACATTTGTCTTTTAATTCTTTACTAGACAAGTAAGACTTGGAATTATTAACAAACATATCCTAATGTAACCTGCTAATATATGAAACAAATCAGTTTGCCTGTGATATTCAGAGCGGAAAATATGCAGAAATCAATTATCCCAATCTGAGTACAGATGAATCTTCAATGAACTTTAGTATATGCAATTTGATCTTGGATCAAAAATATTTATCCGAGGTGAACTGTGATACTCCACACCATTCCCAATACCATTAACAAAATTTATATATTTGTTTAAGCATATAAACCATGCCAAAAACACTGATGTTAATCTGACCAAATATTTGAATGTAATTCTTTACTAAAGTTGCAACAACTTGTACTTTGATAACACATGAGAGCATGGTGAGGTAACTTACCAAGAAAACCAGGGTGAGCCATAAAGAGCATTCAAACTTGTGCTCCGGGTACTCCCAAGCAAAACACCTTAGACCTTAAGAGACCTTGGGAGTACCCAGAACACAGGTTCCAATCCTTCTCATTGCCACTTCCGAGTTCCTCGTTGATACGTCACGTTAATGGGATTTCTTTGTGCAGGTAAATTACTGTTTATAATGCAACACAAATAATTGAAACAAATTCTATTAGTATATTGCACGGCAATATTTTGACAGTGAAAATAGCCAATAACAATGGCAATTTAAAATTCTAGGATTGAGAGCCCATTGAGAATTATTATGCTGTACAAAATAAGGTTGGCGATTCTCAGCATCCTTGCAAGTAACAATAAGGCACATGCTCAGCGATTCAACACAGTAACTGGGAATGGTTGGCCAATATTCCATTGTTTATCTCAAGGTTACCATAACAAATTGTTAATGAATATCACATCAAAATGAAAATAAAGAAACTCGCATCAACCTTGTGACATTTGGTAACACCTCAAGTACTGGTATAGTTGAAGGAGAGTATGCTATAAAACAATAAATATAAACTACCCTATATTTAAAAAAAAAAAGAAAAATACTTGGCACTTGAAATAATGGCAACTTGGTAACTTATGGAAACACCATAAAAAGAGGAATAATCTTAAATCAACATACATTTTTGTATCTCCAGAGTAGCTACAGGACGCAGCAGCTGGGAGCCCTTATACTAAACACACACTGCAGCTTTCATGAAGTAAAGTAACAACGAGTGAAATTAACATGCATTTAAGGATATGTGATTTCACTGATCACCACACATCCTGATGAATCTTGAAAGTCAGAGTGCTTGAGGTAAATACAGTACTTATGTCAACATTAATAATTCTTGATATATATATATATATATATAACACTAATAATCGCTAATCTCTACTACAAATAAAATCATAATGCAGTCCAAATAAACAAATTTCAATTATCAATACACACTGCTACAATTTAAATTTATCATCATCCTGACAGTATTTGATTCTAATATAAAAAAACATATAAACTTGCTTTATATAGTATATACACAAATCTCACCGTTACCCCACACCCACATTACTGATAGAGAAATTCAAATTTGATTTCCTAATTAAACAACTTTATCCTACCTTGCCTAACATTGGTAAAATATTACAATCTACACTATACACACACACACACGTACTGTACGTATACATACATATATGTATACATTTGTATATAAATATGCATTCGTAAATACATGTGTATATATATGTATTTATACGTGTGTATACCTGTGTGTATACATGTGTAGACGTACGTACACGTGTATATACATACGTACACATAAAATTCATATTATATATATACACAGTATATATTATACATATATACACACATATATAAAATATACACACAGTATATGTAATATATGTAGATTAGCATAAGCTCTGACTGCAGGATACTTCCTTAATCTTAAGGCTACGCATCTACGTGAACACTTGGATACAGTCACGTGCTTTAACACCCAACAAAGTAGGTGTGCGTACAGTATGGTAGAACCATTTTCTAGTCTCAATAACAGCCTGAGCCGGTCTGGCAGCCTTCCCTATTATTACAATACCAGACCACACACTAGAAGTTGAAGGGACGACGACGTTTCGGTCCGTCCTGGACCATTCTCAAGTCGATTGTGAGAATCGACAATCGACTTGAGAATGGTCCAGGACGGACCGAAACGTCGTCGTCCCCTCAACTTCTAGTGTGTGGTCTGGTCAACATACTTCAGCCACGTTATTGTGACTCATCGCCTGCATTACAATACCAACAAAGCTTATTGCTAATACACCCACCCACCCCTCACTCTAAACATTTGTTTTTATTATTAAAAAGACTTTTTAAGGACTTTTCTCCACCACACAAGGATTGGAATTTTCAATGAGCTCTTCATTTTAAGAAATGATACAAACAACTTTAGAAGTATAAAATTAATGATAATATACTAAAAGAGCTAAAGCTAGTTATATAAAAAGCTTATACGAATAATTTGTAAATTAAAATAAACACAATAATTAAGATATATGGTGCTGTACTTTAATAACCATACTGAATTATCTGAAAAAGTCTGTGTATTCATGGAAAGTCCTTTTTAAAATATACTATACATACTATACGTAAACTTTGATTAAAAAATATATATATATACACAAATAAAAACCTAATTATTTTCACTGGGTTAACCTCACGGGGTTTGAATTTAATATCGACATTTATCCTGCTCAGAGTTTCAACCATCAGTTTGTGATATGTAAGGTTGTATATTTTACCAACGAAAACACGGAAGTAAATTTTGTAATATACAAGAGTTGTAAATTTTACCAACGAAAAGATGTAAACAAATTTACGAAGGCAAAAGGCAACACTTGCAAAAATATACTCGAGCAACGTTACATTAAAGCGGCAGAATCAACACCGATTCAATATTACATCAGCGTCGTTTACCCCAGTTTTGCCCAAGGGGTAGGTGTGTCAGAAGCACAGGTTGGACAAGAGAACGATACAGGCACACACACACACACGCTCACACGCGCAGACACACACACACAATCTTTGTAGCTTGAGAAGACTTGCACTCCCTCCTCACACACGCACATCATACCCGTTGTTAAGGCTCAAGTACAACTCTCAGCAGGACATTCTTAGCTATTACCTTACCCAAATACTACCTGCAAACTAGTTTACAAAATCCCCTTCAGTTTAATTTATTCATAATATACCTTCAAAATTTGTTAAAGATATTTATAACCTAAGAATAAAATAAAGAGTTATCATGGAGACTTTTCAGACATACTTTTAGTGATCAATTATAAAAAAATTATATACTGTATATATATATAAAATATGCTTCTCTATATATTAAAAAAAAATAATAAGAGTGCATTTTTTATGAAAATGTTTGCAGATATAACTATAAAATTGTTCAAACAACCCTGAAGTTGTAATCAATATATGTGCATATTATATATATATATATATATATATATATATATATATATATATATATATATATATATATATATATATATATATATATATATATATATGTGCATATTATATATATATATATATATATATATGTGCATATTATTATATATATATATATATATATATATATATATATATATATATATATATATATATATATATATATATATATATATATATATATATATAAATAAATGTGCAGACGTACAGTACTCAGCATTGCATCATGCGGGCGGAGGTTCTAGTCCCAGCAAGGGAGCTTGGAATTTTCAAGTATTGTACAGTGGAACCTCGAGTGACAAGCGGCTCCAGTTACGAGCATTTCAAGTAACGAGCAAGCCACTTGCAGAAAATAAGTCTCGAATAACGAGCTTTCGCTCGATTAACGAGCGTTCCCGCTGGTTCTCAGACACCTCCGATGACAGTTTTGTTGTCGTTTCGCAAGACGAGTTTTCCACATGACAAGCTCGGTGCCGGAATGGATTAAACTCGTTAATCGAGGTACCACTGTATTTAAAGTGAGGTCTGTGTACTGTTCAGGTTTATCATTTAATATAGCTATAAATTATTTATATACCGTATGTGTGTATATATATATATATTATATATATATTATATATATACCGTATGTGTGTATATATATATATATTATATATATATTATATATATATATATATATTAATATATATATATATTAATATATATAAATATATATATATATATATATAATATATATACTGTATATAATCTCACATTACTGTATATAATATGCACATATATTAATGCTACTTTGAAACATTATTACATAGTTGCAGTACTACAAAATCCACAGCTCAGCGATATAAAGGCTGAACACTTACAACCTATCAAATAAATTGGAATGTCCTATTAAAGCAAATGAGGTTAAACATATATTGTGGTTAATATAATATGGTATTAGTTGTGAGTAACATAACAATAATATATAATAATAAATTCATTTATATAGAAGCTCTACGTGGAATGCAATAAAATATGCATCACAAAGCTGTTCTTGCTAACTATAATATACCTAAAATAATACTAAAATATTTGATCCTGATAAAAAGTTAATAATATATCTGGGCAATCTCAGTTACTGTTTCATAACATCACATAATTACCTAAAATTATCTGTACATGGCCACAAATTTGTACATTTGGAAAATATAATTCAACTCGATTACGTTTTCTGATATGTATTACATCCATATCGAGTCCAAATAAAACAAGCGCCAAACTCGTCTGCCCCTTGATTCCTGCTACCCAATACACTGTAATGAGAATATTGAACATGTATGGCAGTATGGCACACAACATATAATAAATCATGAGCCACGGTAAGGCCTTCTTAACCTGGCACTTTGTATGGCAAGTTTATCACGGAGCTAAATGAACACAACATGTTTGAGTCATGGGTATGGTGATTCATACGACAGTCACCAAGATCACAACTTAATATGGTAACTTGAGTTCGGAAAAAATACTGGAGCACTTATATTTCATTCATCTGTAATTATCAATTTATATTTCATTCATCTGTAATTATCAATTATATTTCATTCATCTGTAATTATCAATTATATTTCATTCATCTGTAATTATCAATTATATTTCATTCATCTGTAATTATCAATTATATTTCATTCATCTGTAATTATCAAGCAATGCTAACACAGAACTATTTACGCTTGTATAAATGCCCACACAAAACGTTAAAACTGAAAATACCGTTTTCCAATTGTTCGTAATGAATGCAGACGTTTTCAAAAGCAATGCATTATACAGTATTCCTTACCTAGCTGAATAGATACTGTAGACATAATATATGCAATCAATCAACCGTCTAGCACTTTCCGAATGACGTGTATCCTGAGCAATTTTTTCTCCCAACATTCCAGGTCATGTTTTGTAAACCATACCAAAGCCTTAAACACCATAAATCTCCTGGTATGTGGCAAGTGTCTACTTGATGCACAAACTGTACTCAATACCTTGACTTGTATGAAGTGATTAAACTGCAATGTTACACCACATATCTAAACAACATACCCACATATTAAACTGCCTTAATTAAGTCACCTGTTTGTGGCCAATATGCACCAATTATTATAGATAGTTATTACTGGTAACTATTAAGTCAAAACACTACTTTTAAATTACAATTTGGAAATTAAATATATAAATTGCAGTCCCCGTTTGAATAGTGGTAAAGCAATTGCTCGGCGCTTCGCGAGCGCTTTGGCCTGGGTTTGCATCCCGACCGGGGAGGATTGACTGGGCGCCAATCCTTAACTGCAGCCTCTGTTCACTCGGCAGTGAATGGGTACCGTGTTGTTAAATGATTTGGAAGGTCGTATTCCAGGGAAAAATTAGGATTAAGGACCCGACCAAAATGCTATGCGTACTAGTGGTTTTACAAGAATGCAAAAACTCTACATATATTCAGTACATAAACAAATAAGTAAATAAATCAAACGAACTTCGTCAATAAACTCCAAAATTTAAAATCATGATCTTAAATCCTGATTGTCCACTTGCTTGTAGGTTTTGTACTTCATATTGATGGTTTCAAGAATCGTTCCTCCTCTGTTCCATCGTATGCTTTTATAGTCTGGAATGTGATAACCATATTATGTTTTTGTTCCTGGCTAACAGTGAAGGTATTTCAACGTGTGGGAGGGGGCAAGGCGTGTGTGGAGGGGGCAAGGCGTGTGTGGAGGGGGCAAGGCGTGTGTGGAGGGGGCAGGGCGTGTGTGGAGGGGGCAGGGCGTGTGTGGAGGGGGCAGGGCGTGTGTGGAGGGGGCAAGGCGTGTGTGGAGTGTGGAGGGGGCAAGGCGTGTGTGGAGTGGGGAGGGGGCAAGGCGTGTGTGGAGTGGGCAAGGCGTGTGTGGAGGGGGCAGGGCGTGTGTGGAGGGGGCAGGGCGTGTGTGGAGGGGGCAGGGCGTGTGTGGAGGGGGCAGGGCGTGTGTGGAGGGGGCAGGGCGTGTGTGGAGGGGGCAGGGCGTGTGTGGAGGGGGCAGGGCGTGTGTGGAGGGGGCAGGGCGTGTGTGGAGGGGGCAGGGCGTGTGTGGAGGGGGCAGGGCGTGTGTGGAGGGGGCAGGGCGTGTGTGGAGGGGGCAGGGCGTGTGTGGAGGGGGCAGGGCGTGTGTGGAGGGGGCAAGGCGTGTGTGGAGTGGGGAGGGGCAAGGCGTGTGTGGAGTGGGGAGGGGGCAAGGCGTGTGTGGAGTGGGGAGGGGGCAAGGCGTGTGTGGAGTGGGGAGGGGGCAAGGCGTGTGTGGAGTGGTGAGGAGCAAGGAGTGTGTGGAGTGGGGAGGAGCAAGGAGTGTGTGGAGTGGGGAGGAGCAAGGAGTGTGTGGAGTGGGGAGGAGCAAGGAGTGTGTGGAGTGGGGAGGAGCAAGGAGTGTGTGGAGTGGGGAGGAGCAAGGAGTGTGTGGAGTGGGGAGGAGCAAGGAGTGTGTGGAGTGGGGAGGAGCAAGGAGTGTGTGGAGTGGGGAGGAGCAAGGAGTGTGTGGAGTGGTGAGGAGCAAGGAGTGTGTGGAGTGGTGAGGAGCAAGGAGTGTGTGGAGTGGGGAGGAGCAAGGAGTGTGTGGAGTGGTGAGGAGCAAGGAGTGTGTGGAGTGGGGAGGAGCAAGGAGTGTGTGGAGTGGGGGAGGAGCAAGGAGCGTGGAGTGGGGGAGGAGCAAGGAGCGTGGAGTGGGGGAGGAGCAAGGAGCGTGGAGTGGGGGAGGAGCAAGGAGCGTGGGAGGAGCAAGGAGCGTGGAGGGGCAAGGATTGCGTGGAGTGGGGGAGGAGCAAGGAGCGTGGAGGGGCAAGGAGTGTGTGGAGTGTGGAGTGGGGAGGGGCAAGGCATATATGTGAGGAGAGGAGACAGGTTTCAATGTGAAGGGGCAGAGTATGTAGGGGGACTTACTGAGTATGTGGGGGTGTGCACTTGGGGTGTGTGCATGTAGGGGGGGGGTGCATGTGGAAAGGGGAGTGTGTGCGTTGTGGAAAGGGGGGTGTGCATGTGGAAAGGGGGGTGTGCATGTGGAAAGGGGGGTGTGCATGTGGAAAGGGGGGTGTGCATGTGGGGGGAGGGGAAAGGGGGGAGTATGGAGGGGGAAAGTTATGTGGGGGGGGAAAGAGTTAAGGGGGGGAAAGTGGGGGAGGAAGCGTTATGTGGGGGGGGGAAAGAGTTATGTGGGGGGGGGAAAGAGTTATGTGGGGGGGGAAAGAGTTATGTGGGGGGAAAGAGTTATGTTGGGGGGGAAAGAGTTATGTGGGGGGGAAGTTATGTGGGGGGGGAGAAGAGTTATGTGGGGGGGGAGAAGAGTTATGTGGGGGGGGAGAAGAGTTATGTGGGGGGGGAGAAGAGTTATGTGGGGGGGGAGAAGAGTTATGTGCGGGGGGGGGGGGGGGGAAAGAGTTATGTGGGGGGGGGGAAAGAGTTATGTGGGGGGGGGGGGGGAAGAGTTATGTGGGGGGGGGGAAAGAGTTATGTGGGGGGGGGGGAAAGAGTTATGTGGGGGGGGGGGGGAAAGAGTTATGTGGGGGGGGGGAAAGAGTTATGTGGGGGGGGGGGGGAAAGAGTTATGTGGGGGGGGGAAGAGTTATGTGGGGGGGGGGGAAAGAGTTATGTGGGGGGGGGGAAGAGTTATGTGGGGGGGGGGGAAGAGTTATGTGGGGGGGGGGAAGAGTTATGTGGGGGGGGAAGAGTTATGTGGGGGGGGAAA